>NC_141699.1:31506675-31859175 GCF_964263255.1 Lissotriton vulgaris | reverse complement strand
AAAAACAGAAAGAAAAGAAAGAAAGAAAGAAAGAAAGAAAGAAAGAAAGAAAGAAAGAAAGAAAGAAAGAAAAGAAAGAAAAGAAAGAAAGAAAGAAAGACAGAGAGAAAGAAAGAAAGAAAGAAAGAAAGAAAGAAAGAAAGAAAGAAAGAAAGAAAAAACAGAAAGAAAGAAAGAAAGAAAGAAAGAAAGAAAGAAAGAAAGAAAGAAAGAAAGAAAGAAAGAAAGAAAGAAAGAAAAACAGAGAGAAAGAAAGAAAGAAAGAAAGAAAGAAAGAAAGGAAATTAGATTTCCATATCAAGGCAGCTCACTCAGAATCAACCACTGAACAAACGTATCACTGAACCCATTGTAACGAGCGGCCTCCCCGGCTCATGAATACATACAGAATTACACTCTTAATGACTTCTCTCACCGGCTTCAAAGGTAGTCGTGATTACATTTGAAATCAACCATCTTAGAGCCACCTCCATTTCATTTCTAAGGTTCGCCGTATAAAATATTGGATAATAAAACCCAAATATACCCCACGCCTTTTTTTAAATAAAAGTATTAAAACAGTGCTGCAAATTAATCGTGATAAAGCCCTGTTTTAAAGAACCATTGATGAAACCGAGTCCAGGAAAGGCCTGCTCTGCGTCACTGACCACTTGTGAATTCACACCCTATCACAGTGAAGCTTTCAGTGTGTGGACCACGTGCACAGTAACAAGAACAGTTTCCAATGGCACAATCTGTTATGCTGTGAAACACCAGTGGATACACAGTTATCACTCCTAAAGCAATTTACAGCAACTTTGGCAGGCAAAAGGAATGTGGCCTGTGCTCACGTCTGGTACAAAGGTCTTGCTTTCACCACAGGCCCTAAACACAAAAGGCCCGATTCACAGAACTAACTTTAGACAAAATCCTAAACTTACTACTTTTGGTATTCACAGAACTTAGGATTTTGTCTTAAGTTTGTCTTAAGACAGAATCCTAACTTAAGTCTATCTTAAGTCTGTCTTAAGACAAACTCCTAACTTCTGTGAATATCAAAACTAGTAAGTTTAGGATTTTGTCTTAAGTTAGTTCTGTAAATCGGGCCCAAAGGCAGCACTAAAGTAATACAGAAGTAAAAGCAAAAACTCTGGCACTGAAGGGAACTAGCTTGTGTGTGGATGTGCTCTGAGTGAGAGAGCAAAGTGTAGTCACTGAAAGTCCAGTGAACCAGTGGCTGAAGTGGGCTGACCCCCGGCACCTTGCTATGTGATGTAGTGGGCGGAAGCAAAGCCCGAATGACACACCAGCACACCAATAGAAAAAGAGTGGTGAGTATATTATGCATATCATTTTATTAAAATCAAAAAGACTTGGCTAATGTCAGAACCAAAAAGGCTGGCTTCCTCTCAAGGAGGCTCGTGTGTGTGGACTGCATAGGCACCCAAAAAATGACACAGCGGTCACATGATTGAGTATTTTTTTATTTTTTAGCCATGCTGCCCAGCAACAATGATGCTGCACAGCACGGCTAAGGAACAAAGGGCCTCATTTATTAAAAGTGACGCATCGCTGCGTGAAAACAGCGATGCGTCACTTTTCACTGCGCCCTCCTTGCGACACCAATGATGCGTCATATTTAATGTATGACGCATCATGTCGCAAGGAGTTACAGATACGTATCTGTAGGCGCAAAAGTGATGCATTGCTGGAGTGTGTCACAAAAGTGACGCAACTCCAGCAATGCGTTCTTTCACATGGGGAAAGCCCCATGTGAAAGGGCCTGCGTCAGTCTTACGCCTGCTGTGAGGCAGGCGCAAGATTTTGACGCAACAGCGTCCTAAAAGTGACGCAGTGAAATCTCATAGATTTCACTGCGTCACTATTACGAGGCTTTTTGCGCGGGAACGCCCCCTCTGCATACATTATACCTGACGCAGGTATAATGTGGCGCAGGGGTTTAAAAAGTGACGCATCTACCTAGATGCGTCATTTTTTAAATATGGCGCAACGAGGCGCATGTTTTACGCCGCCGATGCGTCACAGAAAGTGACACATCAGCACCGCAAAACTGACGCACAGCCTCATAAATGAGGCCCAAAGCATGTTAAAAGCCAACAGGCCTAATAGAGGAGAACAGTTGGCTTGTCCAATGCTTCCTTATTCTGCGTCAGCTCGATGTGCTTTCATTGTAAATTGTATCTCCTGGAGACTTCTAGGGTTATATCACCGGGCTTCTGAAACAGATATTTCCAACAAGATATTGCCCCGCGTAAATAACACATCGCACATTACATATTTATTATGTAAGTTTTCATTCGAAAGCACTTTAAGATTGAAAGCATCAGATTTAAACAGAGATGCAACTGATTGGCGGGGATGTACATTCTGACTCTCATTTTAGCTTAACTGCCTCTTCCAGACACTGCAATGTACATGTGAATTGTCATCAACATTGAAATCTCACTAGAGGTTTCAAAATAAAAGCTACGAAGGTCCAATTGGGTGACGTTTTCCGCTTGCAGGGAGGTGACGTCCCAGACTTTGTCAAGTCTGCAACGGGTGAAGTTTCAAGCAAAATGGTTTTTGTGGGACATTTATCTCATAATTTTTTTCTGAACAATACTGATGTAAAACGTAATTTGTATTTATTTTCTTCTGAAACCCATATTTTTGTAGGATTTTAAAAATGTTCTCTTTTCATAAGATCCTAGGGCCCGATTCACAGAACTAACTTAAGACAAAATCCTAAACTTACTACTTTTGGTGTTCACAGAAGTTAGGATTTTGTCTTAAAACAGACTTAAGACAAAATCCTAACTTCTGTGAATAGCAAAAGTAGTAAGTTTAGGATTTTGTCTTAAGTTAGTTCTGTGAATCGGGCCCCTAGTATGGAGAAGAAAAAAAACACATGTATTCCCGAAGTGACCAATGCCCATTTTTCAACACCCTTCATTTTCGAGACAAATATTTCCAAGTCACCATGAGCTGGAGGACATTAGGAATATTGACACCACTACAGGATACTTCCATCTCTAAAGTGACTTAACACTGCTCTCAAAAGGGTGACAGTCAATCCATTTGGCTGGTGTCAGTATTTTTTCAACTGAAAACCGCAGATGACGGATTATGTGGAACATTTGTCACACAGCCTCTCCATTTGCAGTCTTTTTATACAGTAGGTTGCTCATAACTCTTTAAATGACCAGTGTTACTGTTAATCATTTAAATAGAACACGTTTTAGAGGCATTGTAGGGAAAGAGGGCTGTGTGATGAGGCAGAATGCTACATATTTAAATATCGGTTTTATATAGCACTAGCTACACCCGAAGGTGTCAGGGCACTTTACATATAATGCAAGATTGTTTGATTGAAGTACATCTATACTAATATAATAAAGAGAGAGCCCAAACCTTTGAGGCGGGTAATCTCAGGAACCACAGCACCAATCACAACACCCAATACAGCGTTGGAAAGGGCAGTTGCAGCAGAAGGACATAGGTTAAGCAGACACCCACCATATACATTTAAAAGGTAAAAGAACCGTGACAGCAAAGTAGTCCCTTGTGGGCGTGTCTGCGTTGTGCTGAGGGCGTGTGCTGGGGGCGTGACAAACGCTGGGGGCGTGTGGTACGTTCCGCCCTTCATGCCATGTCTCATATCGTGTGCTGTGGGCGTGTGCTGGGGGTGTGGGTGTGTGCGGGACGCGGGATTACGGAAAAAAAAACAGCGTTGGGCCCAATGTTTCATTGTTTTTTCTTCCCAGGTTCAGTACATTCCAGCTCCGGGTGTCCACCCTGATCCCTTTAAATACCCCTGCACCCATTCATCATACCCCACCCTTACTCCTTAAAATACCCCAACATCCTTAAACACTAACCCATCTTAACCCTATAAATATACCCTGTACCCCAAAACCCAAACCTAACGCTAAACCCTAAAAATCCCCCTGTACTCCAAAACCCAAACCTAGCCCTGAACCCTATAAATACCCCTGTACCTCAAAATCAAAACCTACCCCTGAACCCTAAAAATACCCCTGTACACCAAAACCCAAACCTAGCCCTGAACCCTATAAATACCCCTGTACCTCAAAACCCAAACCTACCCCTGAACCCTAAAAATACCCCATTTACCCCAAAACCCAAATCTAGCCCTGAACCCTAAAAATACCCCTGTACCCCAAAACCCAAGCCTACCCCTGAACCCTAAAATACCACTGTACCCAAAACCCAAACCTAGCCCTGAACCCTTAAAATACCCCTGTACCCCTGTACCCCAAAACCCAAACCTACCCTGAACCCTAAAAATACCCCTGTACCCCAAAACCCAAACCTAGCCCTGAACCATAAAAATAACCCTGTACCCCAAAACGCAAACCTACCCCTGAACCCTAAAATACCCCTGTACCCCAAAACCCAAACCTAGCCCTGAACATTAAAAATACCACTGTACCCTAAACCCAAACCTAGCCCTGAACCCTAAAAATACCCCTGTACCCCAAAACCCATACCTATCCCTAAACCCTAAAACTACCCCTGCACCCATAACCCAAAACTATAACTGAACCCTTAAAAAAACCAAACACCCCTAAACATATACCTCAGTACCCCAAAACATATACCCCTATACACATACTTACCTTATCCAAACATTAAAAAAAACATGCTTTTACCATTCATGCATTTACAACGAATTTCGTTGTAAATGTATGCGTGGTAAAAGCATATCAAGTGTAATGCCATGCGTTATAATGGCATTGCGGAGTCATGGTACTTTCATAATGAAAGTATGTGGAGTCATGGTATGCGTAAAGAAAGTTGCGGAATAATGGGTGTTTAAGTACATTGGTGGCATGGCAGCCCACATCTCCAGCAACATACTCATATTTTTTCACCACCGATTTGAAAAATGCACAGGTCTCTCATTGATGGCCAGCACCGACATACACTTTTAGACACACCTCACGCCACAAGTCCTAGAATTGCGAACTTTGTAGCTGGGGAGCTACATTCGAATCTCGGCATCAACTCAACATCCTGTGATTCCAGGCAAATCGCTTTGTCTCCCCGTGCCTACCACAAAGGAATGTGTTCTTCTGTAATGTAAATTGTGCTCATGCCATGTTGTCGAGTTCGCGCTATATAATATTGCAAGGAAAAATAAAGTAGGGAAACTCGAGTTCACACACTACTGAACGCGCACTCTTAAGTGCATCAGCAGTGCACTGTGAATCGGAGCGTTTCACAGGCCTGTCACAGATAAGAAATGCTATCAAAACGAAATCCTACAAAACAATATACTACTGGCCGGCAGCAATTCATACCCGGACAACGTCGGGACGGGCTGCTAGTACGTATATACAAAGAAAATCTATGGGCAGTCAAGGTAGTTACAATATGAGGACATTAGAATAGCATAAGTTAACATAGTGAATCACAGAGTAGACAGCTGAAACGATCAATTGACCGCCACAACGGGCCTAGTCCGATTGGGTGAGAACCATAAATTTATATCACATAAATATTGCATGAAAAATATTGCTGGACTCTTAATATTGTTTCCAATACATTGTGGTCACCAGAACATCATGGAACATAGTACAAAGGTAAGACTATTGTTTTTAGGTCGAGCCTAGGCAGCGCTTGCTCTGCCTCTTCAAGACAGGTTGTACACACTTTGTGGGCTTACAGCCTGCCCATCATTTTTTATTTGCGAGTTTGATTGTCCTTTTAAAAGTCTTGTGTGCTAGTGGTTAATCTTTAGTCTTTGTCCCTCCTTGTTGTCATTTGTTTACTCCCACAGAGCAGCGTCTCAATACTGGTATCTTTCTACTTTGGTGCTTATGTTTTAGAGTGTGGGTACTATATTTTCTTTGCTTCCTGCTTGTCTTTGTCGAAGCATCCCTTTTGGTGTTTTCCTCATGGCAGCTTAACAGCATTGTAAATCTCTTTTGTATTTTTTTTGTTATGTCGTAATGTGAGCGTATGTTTGAGAATCGTTTTTAAAAAAAACATTGTTCCCTTTCGATCATCATTTCTGTAAAGCTGCCTTCACCCCATATCCAACATATCACCTCCCCGATCCCTGTTTCATCTCCCTCCCGGTTCCACCTGCCCTTGTACCTGGGTTTTCTCCACCCATCCGCTCGTGCCATTTTTTTGCACCGAGCACATATCCCCCTCCCTGGCAAGTGGCAGACAATTCAGGGCCAGCATATCTGGGTGGCTTTCTTCCCTTCCCCCAGTGGCAGCTCCCTCACCGGGAGAAACTGTCAGGGCGCGATTTACATCTAATGGAGAAATTAGGCAACACCTCAACCTTCTGCTGGCCCTGCATCCTGTGCCGCCTGCCTCATGGCATCGGAAAATTATGCTTCTAATTTTTTGTACTCTCCCCATGTCCTTGGCACCATCACATCAGCCATTCCCACGTTCCCATCCTGAGCTCCGCCTCCCAGACAATAGCACCACTCTTTGACTCGTGAACAGCAGCACTTTAAGGACACACAGAAATGAACTCTTCTGTAAACTACAAACTGACGGAGATCCCAAATAAAGCTGATACTGGTAGTGACCTCACCAGACTATGGCAGGATGTACTGTTGTGGCATTGGTCAAGCATTGTGCTGGCACAAGCTTTAAACATCTCCTGGTCCTGTTTGTTATTCATAGCGCTTGCTGCCACACATCAGTGGCTTTGTAGTGCTTGATGCCACATGGGGTGCTCACTCCTAACCCCTCTGAGCTGCCAAGCTGTCACATGGGCCATCCCTGCCAGTATTTGTAGCTAACCCTCAGCATGTTGGGATTTAAGGGAAGGCATACTTAGAACGCGCAGACCAAAAATACAAGTCCCAGAATCCAAAGTTATTTTGGCTAAAACTCCAGGACTGTTCGAAGGTGTCACATAAGCCTGTCGCAGGAGTGTGATTACTTACAGTACGCTCTCCAAACTCCTTCTGAACCCGGGGGCGTGGCTCTGCCATTGGAAAATATTACAAAATCAATTGACACCCAGCTAAAGTATAGGTGTGTTCTCCACCTCTCTCACCCCCGTATTGTGCGATGCATGACAAAGAAAAACAACGGCACTAAATATGAATCTCTGCAGCGGAAGCATCGACCCACCATACTGTCTTTCACTGAGACCCTGCATGCTCTAAATGCATTTCCTGGCACCAAGAAGCAGAAAGTGGCCAAGGTACCCTGCCGATTCCTTGCTGCCACCAACGGGTTCCTTATCCTGTGTGACACTAGTCACACAGGGTGTTGTGACAACGAGCACAAAGCTGACAATACCCCCCCTTCATCTGCCTCTCGCAGTGTTTTATGGAGCAGGATGCAGACACTGAAGAGGTGTGGTGCAGCGGCCAGGCAGCTGGCTTTGGAGCACAGGGCTCACGGTTCGATCCCCGGCTCAGCACCATGTGACTCTGGGCAATAGCTCACTTAATTTCCACAATGGCCCCTAGCGCCTTGAGACCCGTGAGGGTGAGTAGTTCGTGCTTTACAAATACAGATTTACATTTTTACTGAAGACAGATTCGGCTCCCGCGGTCATACAGTCTGTCCATTTTAGTGCCTAGCTGCGCCCATCTTGGCATTTCAAGGCACACAAACAGGAAATGCTCCTCCTGGCTCCCCCTGCTCTGCTCTCACAGACACAACTCGCCCCTTCCTCATGCCACTCTGGCAAGACACGCCCCCCTCCTATGTGATTGTAAACATTTCACCACATTACAAATTGCATCTTTCACTATGTTTACGACGTTTGCACTGAGAGGCTGGGCACTGACAAAGCCAAAAGATATCTTTCTGTTTTCGTGATGATGATATGCATTGTCAGCTCGGTGTAGCCACAGGGATAATTACTCATGCACACTTGGGGCCTCATTTATGAGGCTGTGCGTCACTTTTACGCTGCTGGTGTGTCACTTTTTGTGATGCACAAGTGGCGTAAAAAATGCACCTTGTTGCGCCATATTTACAAAGTGACGCATCTAGCTAGATGCATCACTTTGTGAACCCCTGCGCCACATTATACCTGTGGCAGGTATAAAGTATGCAGGGGGGCATTCCGATGAAAGAAAGGGTCGTAGGAGTGACGCACTGAAATCTATGAGATTTCACTGCGCAACTTCAAGGACACAAATCCGTCAATTTCTTACGCCTGCCTCACAGCAGGTGTAAGACTGACGCAGGCCCTTTCACATGGGGCTTGCCCCATGTGAAATGACACATTGCTGGAGTTGCGTCACTTTTGTGACACACTCCAGCAATGCTTCACTTTTGCCCCATACAGATACATCAGAAATACTGACGTATCTGTAACTCCTTGCACCATGATGCGTCATACTGTAAATATGACGCATCATTGGTGTCGCAAGTAGG
The DNA here is from genome assembly GCF_964263255.1 of Lissotriton vulgaris. Lineage (NCBI taxonomy): Eukaryota > Metazoa > Chordata > Amphibia > Caudata > Salamandridae > Lissotriton > Lissotriton vulgaris. Next base: position 31,850,802 of record NC_141699.1, on the reverse strand, counting down.
GCGCAGTGAAAAGTGGCGAATCGCTGTTTTCACGCAGCGATGCGTCACTTTTCATAAATGAGGCCCTTGGTATCATGTGCTCAACGCATACACGTTGTAAATAGTATATTGTGAGCTCAGTGCAGCCAGACACAGACTGTAAACAATGCATTATTCAGAGGGTGCTCTTAGTGCAGTCAGGAATAGGCCACACACACTGGAATAGCACACCCTGACACACACACACTGACAAAAACACAGGGTGTAGTAATTGCCATGCTCTTCAATACCTGGTAGCACAGCACCCGCGACAATGTGCTGCATGGCTACTCTCTAACAAGGTCCGAAAGATGAGACCTATTGGCTATGCCAATGCTTCTTTATACTTAGTACAGCTAGGGCAGCCCGTCTGTGCCGTGCACCACAAAGAATGGCCATTGCATCTGGCAGGCCAGGGAGACCCCATACGAGTAGTCCTCAGGTCCCAGATGATGGACAGCTCACTCTTAAAAAGCAGAAAGTAAAAAAACAAGAAGTCATCTTTCGTATACAAGTAAATAACTTGGTACAGGTTCTAAAGACGCGAGTAGCTCAGCAGGGGCACTTCTCGCTCTACACGGATACTGCAGAGTGAATTGTCCCTGAGCTGTCCGGAGCGGAGTGCGCATGCACACAACAAGTGCTGCACAGACAGCTGCTGCGCCCCCACCTGGGACATGCTGGGACTGTCACTGAAGAAATGTCCCCACACAGAGGATGGGCCCTCGGCCACTCCTGCTTCTGCCAAGCCATGAAGAGGGAATCCCACAATGGGCAGGGGGTGACAGCTGCCCTATGTAAGTGCGCATGAATGTTCTTCATTCAGACTGCATTACAGCCTGGCTGGAGAACATGCCCAGGCGGCCATTCCGTGGCTGAGCGCCGAACCACGGAGCTCAGAACAATCACAAAGCTACATTGCAGCGTTGTGATTGGCTATGGGGAGTCTGGGAGCCCGGGTGCTTGTTTGTTTCCTGTTTGCAAAGAAGAAGCCAGGAAGAGGACGGAGAGGACGGAGGGGAGGTGGCGGCCGTCCTGCTGGCTAGCCGGCAGTTATGGGATTTTATTGTTTTAACCGCCCTCCCTGCCACACTGCTGCTTCCCGCTCCCAGCACCAGCCGCCACTGCTCCAGCAATCACTCATTGTAAATGTTAGCACCTACGCCCCGCTGCTTCCGATCACAGCGCACCCTGGGTCTGAGCAGGCGGCTCTCCATTGGCTCCCAATCACAGCCAGGCAGCTTTGCATAAATCTGCGGCAGGAGCTGCCCTCAGGCTGCGGATTTATGCTCTTCACTCCCTATTTGTGTTCAGCTTTTGTCAATAGCTTTAGGATTTATGGCTCGTGCTGAACTGTTTCCGACCTAAATACCGGCCAGGATCGGATCCGCCCCCCAGATTAAGGCACAGAGGGGCCGGGCTGGGTGCATATATCAGGGACAGGCACACAGGCCGCGCACAAGCATAGCAGCCGCACACACGCATGACAACTGAAGACAGTAACAGCAGCCGCACGCGCATGACTACTGAACACAAGAACAGCAGCCGCACACATGCATGACCGCTGAACACAAGAACAGCGACCGCACACACGCATGACTACTGAACACAAGAACAGCAGCCACACAAATGCATGACTACTGAACACAATGATAGCAGCCGCACATGCATGACCACTGAACACAAAAACAGCAGCCACACAAATGCATGACTACTGAACACAATGATAGCAGCCGCACATGCATGACCACTGAACACAAAAACAGCAGCCGCACACATGCATGACCGCTGAACACAATGATAGCAGCCGCACACACATGACTACTGAACACAATGATGGCAGCCGCACACGCATGGACACTGAAAACAAAAACAGCAGCCACACACACGCATGACCGCTGAACACAATGATATCAGCTGCACACGCATGACCGCTGAACACAATGATAGCAGCCGCACACACACATGACTACTGAACACAATGATGGCAGCCCCACACACGCATGACAACTGAAGACGGTAACAGCAGCTGCACACATGTATGACGGCTGAACACAATGATAGCAGCCGCACACATGCATGACTACTAAACACAATGATAGCAGCCGCACACGCATGACTACTGAACACAATGATAGCAGCCGCACACATGACCACTGAACACAAGAACAGCAGCCGCACACACGCATGACCGCTGAACACAATGATAGCAGCAGCACACACGCATGACTACTAAACACAATGATAGCTGCCGCACACGCATGACCACTAAACACAAGAACAGCAGCCACACACACGCATGACAACTGAAGACAGTAACAGAAGCCACACACACATGACTACTGAACACAATGATAGCAGCCGCACACGCATGGCTACTGAAAACAAAAACAGCAGCCACACACATGCATGACCGCTGAACACAATTATAGCAGCCGCACACACGCATAACTACTGAACACAATGATAGCAGCTGCACGCGCATGACCACTGAACACAAGAACAGCAATCGCACACATGCATGATCGCTGAACACAATGATAGCAGCCACACACACACATGACTACTGAACACAATGATTCAGAAAAGGGGGTGGTGATGAACAGAGTGTCTGAATTAAGCAGACCACTCTTACCCAGTCCAAAGATCAGGGCTTGATCCATCACCGTTATTTATCTCACTGCACCATCCCAGCTCAGAACCTGGCTATATGCAAATCAGTCTGTCCCTGGCCCAGTGCATCATGGGAACAGGGCAGACTAAACTACCAAGCCAATTCTTCACCAGAAAGGAGACAAGCTACCGGGGACCGGTTTCTGGCATTTCAGCCTTCTTCGGCCCGGCTTGCTTGAATCCTGATGGTGCAGTGAGAAAGGGACTCATGTCCGAGTATACCCTGCCACACCTATAGTGGTCAAAAACGATTCAGAAAAGGGGGTGGTGATGAACAGAGTGTCTGAATTAAGCAGACCACTCTTACCCAGTCCAAAGATCAGGGCTTGATCCATCACCGTTATTTATCTCACTGCACCATCCCAGCTCAGAACCTGGCTATATGCAAATCAGTCTGTCCCTGGCCCAGTGCATCATGGGAACAGGGCAGACTAAACTACCAAGCCAATTCTTCACCAGAAAGGAGACAAGCTACCGGGGACCGGTTTCTGGCATTTCAGCCTTCTTCGGCCCGGCTTGCTTGAATCCTGATGGTGCAGTGAGAAAGGGACTCATGTCTGAGTATACCCTGCCACACCTATAGTGGCCAAAAACGATTCAGAAAAGGGGGTGGTGATGAACAGAGTGTCTGAATTAAGCAGACCACTCTTAACTAGTCCAAAGATCAGGGCTTGATCCATCACCGTTATTTATCTCACTGCACCATCCCAGCTCAGAACCTGGCTATATGCAAATCAGTCTGTCCCTGGCCCAGTGCATCATGGGAACAGGGCAGACTAAACTACCAAGCCAATTCTTCACCAGAAAGGAGACAAGCTACCGGGGACCGGTTTCTGGCATTTCAGCCTTCTTCGGCCCGGCTTGCTTGAATCCTGATGGTGCAGTGAGAAAGGGACTCATGTCTGAGTATACCCTGCCACACCTATAGTGGCCAAAAACGATTCAGAAAAGGGGGTGGTGATGAACAGAGTGTCTGAATTAAGCAGACCACTCTTAGCCAGTCCAAAGATCAGGGCTTGATCCATCACCGTTATATATCTCACTGCACCATCTCAGCTCAGAACCTGGCTATATGCAAATCATTCTGTCCCTGGCCCAGTGCATCATGGGAACAGGGCAGACTAAACTACCAAGCCAATTCTTCACCAGAAAGGAGACAAGCTACCAGGGACCGGTTTCTGGCATTCCAGCCTTCTTCGGCCCGGCTTGCTTGAATCCTGATGGTGCAGTGAGAAAGGGACTCATGTCTGAGTATACCCTGCCACACCTATAGTGGCCAAAAACGATTCAGAAAAGGGGGTGGTAATGAACAGAGTGTCTGAATTCAGACACTCTGTTCATCACCACCCCCTTTTCTGAATCATTTTTGTCCACCATAAGCGTGGAAGGGTATACTCAGATTTGAGTCCCTTGCTCATTGCATCATCAGGATTCAAGCAAGCCGGGCCGAAGACGGCTGAAATGCCAGAAACCGGTTCCCGGTAGCTTGTTTCCTTCCCAGTATAAGAATTGGCTTGGTAGTTTGGTCTGCCCTGTTCCCATGATGCACTGGGCCAGGGTCAGACTAACTTGCATATGGCCAAGTTCTGAGCTGGGATGGTGCAGTGAGCTAAAAAACGGTGATGAATCAAGCCCTGATCTTTGGACTGGGTAAGAGTGGTCTGCTTAATTCAGACACTCTGTTCATCACCACCCCCTTTTCTGAATCATTTTTGTCCACCATAAGCGTGGAAGGGTATACTCAGATTTGAGTCCCTTGCTCATTGCACCATCAGGATTCAAGCAAGCCGGGCCGAAGATGGCTGAAATGCCAGAAACTGGTTCCCGGTAGCTTGTTTCCTTCCCAGTATAAGAATTGGGTTGGTAGTTTGGTCTGCCCTGTTCCCATGATGCACTGGGCCAGGGTCAGACTAATTTGCATATAGCCAAGTTCTGAGCTGGGATGGTGCAGTGAGCTAAAAAACGGTGATGGATCAAGCCCTGATCTTTGGACTGGGTAAGAGTGGTCTGCTTAATTCAGACACTCTGTTCATCACCACCCCCTTTTCTGAATAATTTTTGTCCACCATAAGCGTGGAAGGGTATACTCAGATGTGAGTCCCTTGCTCATTGCACCATCAGGATTCAAGCAAGCCGGGCCGAAGACGGCTGAAATGCCAGAAACCGGTTCCCGGTAGCTTGTTTCCTTCCCAGTATAAGCCCTGATCTTTGGACTGGGTAAGAGTGGTCTGCTTAATTCAGACACTCTGTTCATCACCACCCCCTTTTCTGAACACAATGATAGCAGCTGCACACGCATGACCACTGAACACAAGAACAGCAGCCGCACACATGCATGACCGCTGAACACAATGATAGCAGCCGCACATGCATGACCACTGAACACAAGAACAGCATCCGCACACATGCATGACCGCTGAACACAATGATAGCAGCCTCACACACACATGACTACTGAACACAATGATAGCAGCTGTACACACATGACTACTGAACAAACTGATAGCAGCTGCAAACACATGACTACTGAACACAATGATAGCAGCTGCACACGCATGACTGCTGAACACAAGAACAGCAGCCGCGCGCATTAATGATCGCTGAACACAATGATAGCAGCCGCACATGCATGACCACTGAACACCAGAACAGCAGCCGCACACATGCATGACAAATGAACACAATGATAGCAGCCACACACATATGACAGCTGAACTCAAGAACAGCAGCCACACATATGCATGACAAATGAACACAATGATAGCAGCCACACACGCATGACAGCTGAGCACAAGAACAGCAGCCACACACATGCATGACAAATGAAAACAGTAACAGCAACCGCACACGCATGACTACTGAACACAATGATAGCAGCCACACACGCATGACCACTGAAGACGGTAACAGCAGCCGCACACATGTATGACCGCTGAACACAATGATAGCAGCCGCACACATGCATGACTACTAAACACAATGATAGCAGCCCCACAAACTCATGACAACTGAAGACGGTAACAGCAGCCGCACACATGTATGAATACTGAACACAATGATAGCAGCCCCACACACGCATGACAACTGAAGACGGTAACAGCAGTAGCACTCATTTATGACTACTGAACACAATGATAGCAGCCCCACACACGCATGACCACTGAAGACGGTAACAGCAGCCGCACACATGTATGACTACTGAACACAATGATAGCAGCCCAACACACGCATGACAACTGAAGAGGGTAACAGCAGCCGCACACATGTATGACTACTGAACACAATGATAGCAGCCCCACACACGCATGACAACTGAAGACTGTAACAGCAGCCGCACACATGTATGACTACTGAACACAATGATAGCAGCCCCACACACGCATGACCACTGAAGACGGTAACAGCAGCCGCACACATGCATGACTACTGAACACAATGATAGCAGCCCCACACACGCATGACCACTGAAGACGGTAACAGCAGCCGCACACATGCATGACTACTGAACACAATGATAGCAGCCCCACACACGCATGACAACTGAAGACAGTAACAGCAGCCGCACACATGTATGACCGCTGAACACAATGATAGCAGCCGCACACATGCATGACTACTGAACACAATGATATCAGCCCCACACACGCATGACAACTGAAGACAGTAACAGCAGCCGCACACATGTAGGACTACTGAACTCAAGAACAGCAGCCACACACATGCATGACAAATGAACACAATGATAGCAGCCGCACACACATGACCACTGAACACAAGAACAGCAGCAACACACATGCATGACCGCTGAACACAATGATAGCAGCCACACATGCATGACTACTAAATACAATGATAGCAGCCGCACATGCATGACCGCTGAACACAAGAACAGCAGCCGCACACATGCACGGCGGCTGCACACATTCATGCATCTGCACACATGCATGGCAGCCACAAACACACATGCCAGCTGCACACATTCATAGTAGCTACACATAGGCATAGCATCCGCATACAAGCATACCAGCTGTTCACACTCATTGCAAGTGCACATAAGCCCACATGCATAATCTGCACCCATGCAAGGCTGCCACACACATGCATAACAGTCGCATATAGGCATACCAGAACCAAAGAAGCATAGCAGCCATTCACAAATATGACAGCCGCACAATTTCATGGGAATTGCACATAAGCATGGCAGCTAGAGACATGCACAGCAACTGCATGCACGCAGATGAGTCACACACACTCATGACAACCACACAGAAGCACAGCAGTGACACACAAACATACCAACCACACACATGCATGGTAGCCACGCACATGCATGTCAGTTGTACAAGGATACCAGCTGTGCCCTCCCTGGCCAATCCCCCATGTGCTCCTCCGCCACCCAGGTCCTACTTAATTGTGGCCAGTGCGCATCTCCATTAAGCAGGTGCCTAGGCCCAGCTACCACTCACCTGGACTGGTCCTCTGGCCCTCCTGGACCCAGCCTTTGTGCCTTTGGCCCCAGCTCCCACATGCCTGGACTGGTCCTCCAAAAGGTCAGCCTTTTCACTCTCTCACCTCATCTCTCTTACCTCATCTTCACGTTTCTCACATCTCTCTCGGCTTCTCTCTCCATTGTGATTTTGCCTCCTCTTTCTGCCTATCATATAGTTTTTCTACCTCTCTATTTGTTTTTTTGCCTTTCTACCTTTTTTGTTCCTCACTTTTTCTCTTCTGCTTTTATGCCTCTTTCTTTCCTTTTTTTTTTTTTTTTTTAACAAATCTTTATTGAGTTTTTAACCCTTCCTCTTATTTCACCCACCCCCCCCTCAACCCCCCCTGACCACCCCTCTTCCCGGTACAGGGTGCATTTTGAAATATTTGAAATTTAACAATAAAAAAAATAAAAAGTTGTAAAGGAAATTAGAAAGATACAGGATTCGAAGAGTAAAAAAAAAAAAAAAGGCAAAAAGAAATACATAATAACATTTATAGAGCATTCGATATATCTCAACCTAGTTTATCAATGCTGGATTCCCTAGCCATAGTCTAACTGGTTCCCAAATTTTCAATCCCTTTGCCTTTTTTCTGATACCTTTCCGGCTATAAATGGAAATTTCGAGATTATATGTTGCTAAGAAACGCATCAGCCACTGTTGAAATGTGGGTGGACATTGGTCCAGCCATGCGGAGGTTAGACAGATTCTAAAGACTGCCATAGCAATATATATGAGTCCCTGCATGGCTATAGGTCTAGTAGCTTTATCTACCCCTAACACGATTTCTGCTATGCTGATCTCTATATCAACTTTGAATATTGCCGATAGACAGTTGGAGACTTCTCGTTTAAAATTATCTAGAAAACAACATGTCGCCAACATATGTATCAGATCGGCTTTAGGTCTATTACATCTGCAACAGATGTAATAGGCCTCTTTTTTTCAATTTTCCTTGTTGCCTTTTTGTTGTTTTGCCTCATTGTTTCTGCCTTTTTATTTCCTTTTTGTGCCTTTCTCCCGCTCTGCCTTTTGGGTACTGTAGTATCCTCACAGGCCCGGAGAATGCAAATGAAAACACCAAACACAGAGCTCTGTAACAGACGTCTTTATTCTTCAATGTACGATCACGCTCTGCATGCATTGAATTATAACGTTCATAACCAGACCATAACACCTTCCAGCAGAATACCTAATTCCTGTTTGGAGTCCGCCTACAACCACGAGGGTACTAGCACCACAGAATATCAAAGACACGACACATGCTTTTTGCCCTTCTCCCCTGCCGCCCCCTCCAACACCCTCCCACATCCCTCCTCTCGCACTCCTTACCTGTTTCTCCCATGTCTTCCTTGCACTTCTCTCACCTTCTGCTTCCCACCCCTCCCTAGCCCAGCCCGCGCACTCGTCCCCCACCCAGGACCTACTTAATGGTGGCTGCAGCGTGACAGCACCACTGGCTAAACCCTCTGCACCCGCCTGGACCACGCCCTGCACCACGGACCCTGGTTCGTCTAACATCCACCGCTACAGAACCTCTGACCTGCTAGATCTCAACACCACACCCCTCTCCGCAAACTTTCCTCCTGCACCCACTGCCACTTCTGCTATAGCAACACTCCAACTCCGCCCTCCACATGCATGCTCCTCAACCCCAGACACCTCCCAAGCATGCCGCAGATGTATGGGACCTCCTAGACATCCATTCACCGGTGGTGATGTTTCACACAGAGATTTGGCTCTCCCTGAACTCTGCCCGTTACATCGCTGTAGTCGTCCCTCTGGGATACAAGATCATCTGCCAGGACAGGCTACAGAACACAGGACGAGACCTTGTAATACTTCACAAGGAGACCATCACCTGCACCACATCTACCGACGTAGCCATGGCCTTCAAGGAGGACCTCTCACCAAGCATCATAGGCACCCTCGCCTACCAACCCCAGACCACGCGGCACCTTCAGCAACCTCCTCAACGACTTCATAACCCCTATGGCCATTGTTGGAAGCCGGAGTCCCCGTCCTGCACCACTGTCACCACATGCGAGGCCCAGGACACACTCAACGTAGGCCAAGTAAGGACATCGTCCAAGTAAGGACATCGTTTGAGAAAGTCCTGCTCACCCCCTTAGTAGCTTTGCACGAGCATCCAGACCGATCTCCAAGGCACGGGTGCTCAGTATGTGCAACCACGCCCACAGCAACCCACAGGTGACACCACAAATGGACTCCACACGAGTTTAATAAAAAAAGTATAAACTTTATAAAAAAGATATATGATCAGGCCACACAATAGAAAAGTCAACATATAAGAAAGGGCCATATTTGTTCAGGCTGGCTGGTAGGTTCAAATCCCAACCACCGCTTTCAAATTGCTATGCTGGTCGCAAATCTAGAATCACACATGTTGCAATGGTCAAACAATAATGCACTTTGTAATGATACAATCCTGTGCTGGGCAAAGGAGAAATAATACAATGCGTAACGATACACCCCGGTACCTTGCAATGGGAGAAATAATGCAATGCGTACCGCTACAATCATGTACTGTGCAATGAAGGAATAATGCAATGCGTCACACCCCAATCACGTACTTTGCAATGAAGAAATAATTCAATGCATGCCGCTACAACCATGTACTTTGCAATCAAGGAATAATGCAATGCATAGCTACAATAATGTACTTTGCAATCAAGGAATAATGCAATGCGTCACACCCCAACCACGTACTTTGCAATGAAGAAATAATTCAATGCATGCCGCTACAGTCATGTACTTTGCAATCAAGGAATAATGCAATGCGTCACACCCCAACCACGTACTTTGCAATGAAGAAATAATTCAATGCATGCCGCTACAGTCATGTACTTTGCAATCAAGGAATAATGCAATGCGTAGCTACAATAATGTACTTTGCAATCAAGGAATAATGCAATGCGTAGCTACAATAATGTACTTTGCAATGGAGAAATAATGCAATGCTTAGCGCTACAATTGTGTACTTCGTTATGCAGAAATAATGTCAGGCGTCATAAGACAGTTCGGCAGTTCGTTAGCAGCAATATTGACAAAGTGTATTACGACAACCAGCCTCTTTGATAACAGTTGCCCCCCACACGTATCCACAATGACATAAAGTACAGCTTCTCACTCGGGCCCCAGTACGGCCACTCCGTTGGCCAGTACGGGCCCCAATCTGAGCCAATGTAAAGGCTCACAACTGGGAGGCCGAGAGAGTGTCCCTCGAGCCCGTACCCCACCCAGGTAGTGATCCACGTTACCTGGGGGCGCGACCCCACTCTCCTCTCCTCCTTCCGCGAACTAGGCCTTCCATGCAGAACTTTCTCAATGGGCCTCAGTGGCTCGGCCTGGCAGCTCTGCCTCTGGGGCTGCATGTCCAGGACGCGACTGTTAGGAAGGTCTTAGGCGGCCGCAGGGCACACGTACCCCACGCCTCTAAGATTATGCTACTCCGCAAACATGCATGACAGGAGAACACAGCAGCTGTACACAAGCATGGCACCGCCACATGGACATGGTATCCTCACACATGCAAAGTAGCAGCCTACAAGGATGTACATACACAATATCATACCAACTGCACACAAGCATACGTATGGCAGTGTACACAAACATGCAGACGCACACACATGGGTGACGTGCACAAGCATAGCAGCCACACACAAGCATGATAGATGCACACAAGTATGGCAGCCGCACACACGCATGGCAGTGTGCACAAGCATACCAGCTACTCACAAGCATGGCAGCCCACAGGCACTACATACGAGCAGGGCGGCCATGTAGATCCCGCCGAACAGGCATCGCACACGCATGATAGCGAACGAAGCTGTGCAGGCAGCTACACAAGAAAAGTTCACACTCACACACACACACACCACAGCAAGGTCCAGAACTGGGCCACAGTGCAATGACCCCGAACATTAAAAGAATTATAGACTGATTATTGTTTAAAACTTGAAATAGGTCATTCGATGTTCTCTCTTCCATCAGCAAAATGTCGTGTCAAGCGCCTTATTTGGCTAATGGAACTAATTAGCATTCTCCTTAAGGTTCGGAGTGATTTATTGCTCATGCAATATTCAAAGCGCTTTGCAGACAGCGCCTCCCACTGCGTCTGCCTCCACAGTGAGACAAGTGTTGAACAATGCCTTCTTCAAGATGAGGGGCTGGCTAATGACAAGAAGAAATAATGAACTTATAAACCACTTCTCGTAAGATAAATCTCACTTCGAGGATGAAGCACCTGCCAGAGCCACCAGGAGCTGGGTGTTCGCAACACTTGTAGCCCCCAGAGCCCAGACCCACCAGGAGCCGGGTGTTCGCAACACTTGTAGACCCCATTACCCGCCGGAGCCCACACCCACCAGGAGCCGGGTGTTCCCAACACTTGCAGACCCTATCACCCGCCGGAGCCCACACCCACCAGGAGCCGGGTGTTCCCACCACTTGTAGACCCTATCACCCGCCGGAGCCCAGACTCACCAGGAGCTAGGTGGTCACAACACTCGTAGACCCCATCACCTGCCAAAACCCAGACCCACCAGGAGCCGGGTGTTCCCAATACTTGTAGACCCCATTGCCCGCCGGAGCCCACACCCACCAGGAGCCGGGTGTTCCCAACACTTGTAGACCCCATTACCCGCCGGAGCCCACACCCACCAGGAGCCGGGTGTTCCCAACACTTGCAGACCCTATCACCCGCCGGAGTCCACACCCACCAGGAGCCGGGTGTTCACAACACTTGTGGGACCCCATTACCCGCCGGAGCCCACACCCACCAGGAGCCAGGTGTTCCCAACACTTGCAGACCCTATCACCCGCCGGAGTCCAGACCCGCCAGGAGCCGGGTGTTCCCAAGACTTGTAGACCCTATCACCCGCCAGAGCCCAGACTCACCAGGAGCTAGGTGGTCACAACACTCGTAGACCCCATCACCTGCCAAAACCCAGACCCACCAGGAGCCGGGTGTTTCCAACACTTGCAGACCCTATCACCCGCCGGAGTCCAGACCCACGAGAAGCCGGGTGTTCCCACCACTTGTAGACCCTATCACCCGCCGGAGCCCAGACTCCGCAGGAGCTAGGTGGTCACAACACTCGTAGACCCCATCACCTGCCAAAACCCAGACCCACCAGGAGCCGGGTGTTCCCAACACTTGCAGACCCTATCACCCGCCGGAGTCCAGACCCACGAGGAGCCGGGTGTTCCCACCACTTGTAGACCCTATCACCCGCCGGAGCCCAGACTCACCAGGAGCTAGGTGGTCACAACACTCGTAGACCCCATCACCTGCCAAAACCCAGACTCACCAGGAGCCGGGTGTTCCCAACACTTGCAGACCCTATCACCCACCGGAGTCCAGACCCACGAGGAGCCGGGTGTTCCCACCACTTGTAGACCCTATCACCCGCCGGAGCCCAGACTCACCAGGAGCTAGGTGGTCACAACACTCGTAGACCCCATCACCTGCCAAAACCCAGACCCACCAGGAGCCGGGTGTTCCCAACACTTGCAGACCCTATCACCTGCCGGAGTCCAGACCCACGAGGAGCCGGGTGTTCCCACCACTTGTAGACCCTATCACCCGCTGGAGCCCAGACCCACCAGGAGCTGGGTGTTCCCACCACTTGTAGACCGTATCACCCGCCGGAGCCCAGACCCACCAGGAGCTGGGTGTTCCCACCACTTGTAGACCCCATCACCCGCCGGAGCCCAGACCCACCAGGAGCTGGGTGTTCCCACCACTTGTAGACCCCATCACCTGCCGGAGCCCAGACTCACTAGGAACCGAGTGTTCCAAACACTTGTAGACCCTATCACCCGCGGGAGCCCAGACCCACCAGGAGCCCGGTTTTCCCAACGCTTGTAGAACCCATCACCCGCTGGAGCCCAGACCCACCAGTAACCGGACGTTCCCAACACTTGTAGACCCCATCACCCGCCAGAGCCCAAACCCACCAGGAGCCGGGTGTTCCCAACACTTGTAGAACCCACCACCCGCCGGAACCCAGACCCACCAGAAGCCGGGTGTTCGCAACACTTGTAGACTCCGTCACCTGCTGGAGCCCAGACCCATCAGGAGCCGGGTGCTCTCAACACTTGTAGACCCAATCACCTGCCGGAGCCAAAAGGAGCCGGGTGATCCCAACACTTGTAAACCCCATCACTTGCCGGAGCCCAGACCCATCAGAAGCCGGGTGTTCCCAACACTTGTAGACCCCATCACCCGTCGGAGCCCAGACCAACCAGGAGCCGGGTGTTCTCAACACTTGTAGACCCCATCACCTGCCGGAACCCAGACCCACCAGGAGCCGGGTTTTCCCAACACTTGTATAACCCATCACCTGCTAGGGCCCAGACCCACCGGGAGCCGGGTGTTCACAACACTTGTAGAACCCATCACCTGCCGGAGCCCAGAACCACCGGGAGCCGGGTGTTCCCACCACTTGTAGACCCTATCACCTGCCGAAGCCCAGACTCACCAGGAGCCGGGTGTTCCCAACACATGTAGACCCCATCACCTGCCGAAGCCCAAACCCACCAGGTTCCGGGTGTTTCTAATACTTGCAGACCCCATCACCTGTCGGAGCCCAGACCCACCAGGAGCCAGGTGTTCTCAACACTTGTAGACCCCATCACCCGCCGGAGCCCAGACCCACCAGGAGCTAGGTGTTCTCAACACTTGTAGACCCCATCACCTGCCGGAGCCCAGACCCTCAAGGAGCCGGGTGTTCTCAACACTTGTAGACCCCATCACCTGCCGGAGCCCAGACCCTCAAGGAGCCAGGTGTTCTCAACACTTGTAGACCCCATCACCTGCCGGAGCCCAGACCCACCAGGAGCCGGGTGTTCACAACACTTGTAGAACCATCACCTGCCGGAGCCCAGACTCACCAGGAGCCGGGTGTTCCCACCACTTGTAGACACTATCACTTGCTGAAGCCCAGACTCACCAGGAGCTGGGTGTTCCCAACACTTGTAGACCCCATCACCTGCCAGAGCCACCAGGAGGTGGGTGTTACCAACGCTTGTAGAAACCACCACTCGCCCTGCCGGAGCCCAGACCCACCAGGAGTCGGGTGTTCCCAACACTTGTAGACCCCAAAACCTGCCGGAGCCCAGACCAACCAGGTACCGGGTGTTCACAACACTTGTAGACCCCATCACCTGCCAGAGCCCAGACTCACCAGGAGCCCGATGTTCTCAACTCTTGTAGACCCTATCACCTGCCAGAGCCCAGACCCACCGGGAGCCGGGTGCTCCCAAAACTTGTAGACCCCATCACCTGCCGGAGCCCAGACCCACCAGGGGTCGGGTATTCCCAATACTTGTATACCCCATCTCCTGCTGGAGGCAATACCCACCGGGAGCTGGGTGTTCCCAACACTTATAGACCCCATCACCTGCTGAAGCCCACACCCATCAGGAACCGAGTGTTCCCAACACTTGTAGACCCAATCACCTGCCGGAGCCAAAAGGAGCCGGGTGATCCCAACACTTGTAAACCCCATCACCTGCTGAAGCCCACACCCATCAGGAACCGAGTGTTCCCAACACTTGTAGAGCCTATCATCTTCCGGAGCCCAGACCCACAAGGAGCCGGGTTTTCCCAATACTTGTAGACCCCATCACCCGCCAGACTCCAGACCCACCAGGCGCCTTTCTCTTTTCTTACCACATGGACAATGGCAAAACTATTAGCCTACTGCCTTATTGCCTAAGGAATTGGAAGTGCCTCCAACAACATCAAGAGAACTTAGAAACCTAGGGGGTGACCATGGATTTAGATCTAGTCTTGACAATGCATGCTAACACCTTCAAAATAAGTACCTTCTGCAGAATGAAAACACTATGGGCCCGATTCACAGAACTAACTTAAGACAAAATCCTAAACGTACTACTTTTGGTATTCACAGAATTTAGGATTTTGTCTTAAGTTTGTCTTAAGACAGACTTGAGACAGACTTAAGTTAGGATTTTGTCTTAAGTTAGTTCTGTGAATTGGGCCCAGAGTTGCATCTTCTCATACTGCGCATGCCACCATAAACTGCAAGCTATCCTCACACTCGTAATCTCCAAGCTCGACTATAGCAACAGCCTGTACCTTGGCACACCTGCAGCCGTTATACGAAGAATAAACTGATCCAAAATGCTGCTGCAAGCCTTCTTTTCCACCTTAATCCAAGAGAACGCATGACTCCAGTCCTGTATCCACTCCTCCGGATACCTATAGCTAGAAGGGCAAAGTTTGAGGCAGTCAGGCACCGCCAGAGAGCCTGCCAAGGAAAATGACCGCTATAAGTGCATTCAAGCAATACTCACCAAACAGAGCTCTGCGCTCCAGGCTCGCACCATTTATCAGCATACCAACTGACAATAAGAAATCCGTAGGAGGCTCTGCTTTCTCAGTACAAGCCACCAAGCTCTAATCACTAATAGAAGCACCCAGGAACCGAAACACTTCCATTGCACCACCAGCATCAACAAAGCCTAGAAAACAAATGCACCCTCAAGCGCAATCCTCAGCTTTCAACCCTCAAATTGCAAACAATTCGGACCGTAAATTGCTTTCATTATGTAGATCAGCAAAAAACGTGCTGACCTATGGATCATTGCATTATAACGCCACATACTTGCATATATAACTGTTATGGCTCACAATAATACTAACACCATAATATGCAGTACTCTGCAACTAATTGTAACTTATAGCTATTAAATTCACATAAGACTTGTTTGTAATGAGGGTTGTCCATCGCCAGCACTGACAACCAAGCATCACCGAACGACCAGCCATGGAGTAACTGACGAGACCCGCCGCACATTACCGACAATATTGGAAGATTTTAAAATAGTCCATTCACTGTGGGTCCCGAATAACTGCACAAGAAGATCAGCTTCATGCATGTCTCAAAGGCACGCGGATATGGAGTGATCTTGAGTCAAGACGTCGTACACCGAGACGGACAGGGAGTGAACAGGAGTGGGGGATGCAGCAGGTCTTCTCATTACAGTTCATTATAAACTCAGAATTTTAATGGACCGCTTATTTGAGGTAATAATTGGACAATGTTGAGGTAAAAGATGAAAAAGTCCATTGGGAATTGATGTGTGGACTCATTTTTGTCCTTCAATGATAAATCCGATACCAAAAAAGAAGTCCACCTTTTGGAACCTCAAGGAGACCTAAAAACAAACACAACCCAGATGAGGCACAGGCAAAAATATTTGTCCTCATTACATGGTTTTGTTGCTGCCAGAGGTTTATGTGATTAAGAAAATCTGGGGAGAGCCAAAGTCCATGCGTCTCGAGTGGTAACACCCACCACAACACCCATGGAATGCCCACCACAACACCCATGGAACGCCCACCACAACACCCATGGAACACCCACCAAAACACCCATGGAACGCCCACCACAACACCCATGGAATGCCCACCACAACACCAATGGAACGCCCACCACAACACCCATGGAAACCCCACCACAACACCCATGGAAAGCCCACCACAACACCCATGGAACGCCCACCACAACACCCATGGAACGCCCACCACAACTCCCATGGAACGCCCACCACAACACCCATGGGCGTACGCCCACCACAACACCTATGGAATGCCCACCACAACACCCATGGAACGCCCACCACAACACCCATGGAACGCCCACCACAACACCCATGGAACGCCCACCACAACACCCATGGAACGCCCACCACAACACCCATGGAAAGCCCACCACAACACCCATGGAACGCCCACCACAACACCCATGGGCGTACACCCACCACAACACCCATGGAATGCCCACCACAACACCCACGGAACGCCCACCACAACACCCATGGAACACCCACCAAAACACCCATGGAACGCCCACCACAACACCCATGGAATGCCCACCACAACACCCATGGAACGCCCACCACAACACCCATGGAAACCCCACCACAACACCCATGGAACGCCCACCACAACACCCATGGAAAGCCCACCACAACACCCATGGAACGCCCACCACGACATCCATGGAATGCCCACCACAACACCCATGGAACGCCCACCACAACACCCATGGAACGCCCACCACAACACCCATGGAACGCCCACCACAATACCCATGGAATGCCCACCACAACACCCATGGAATGCCCACCACAACACCCATGGAACGCCCACCACAATACCCATGGAATGCCCACCACAACATCCATAGAATGCCCACCACAACACCCATGGAAACCCCACCACAACACCCATGGAACGCCCACCACAACACCCATGGAAAGCCCACCACAACACCCATTGAACGCCCACCACAACACCCATGGAAAGCCCACCACAACACCCATGGAACGCCCACCACAACATCCATTGAACGCCCACCACAACACCCATGGAACGCCCACCACAACACCCATGGAACGCCCACCACAACACCCATGGAACGCCCACCACAACACCCATGGGCGTACGCCCACCACAACACCCATGGAATGCCCACCACAACACCCATGGAACGCCCACCACAACACCCATGGAACGCCCACCACAACACCCATGGAACGCCCACCACAACACCCATGGAACGCCCACCACAACACCCATGGAAAGCCCACCACAACACCCATGGAACGCCCACCACAACATCCATGGAACGCCCACCACAACACCCATGGAACGCCCACCACAACACCCATGGAACGCCCACCACAACACCCATGGAACGCCCACCACAATACCCATGGGCGTACGCCCACCACAACACCCATGGAATGCCGACCACAACACCCATGGAACGCCGACCACAACACCCATGGAACGCCCACCACAACACCCATGGAACGCCCACCACAACACCCATGGAAAGCCCACCACAACACCCATGGAACGCCCACCACAACACCCATGGAACGCCCACCACAACACCCATGAAATGCCTACCACAACACCCATGGAACGCCCACCACAACACCCATGGAATGCCCACCACAACACCCATGAAATGCCCACCACAACACCCATGGAACACCCACCACAACACCCATGGAATGCCCACCACAACACCCATGAAATGCCCACCACAACACCCATGGAACGCCCACCAGGAACGCCCACCACAACACCCATGGAATGCCCACCACAACACCCATGAAATGCCCACCACAACACCCATGGAACGCCCACCACAACACCCATGGAACGCCCACCACAACACCCATGGAATGCCGACCACAACACCCATGAAATGCCCACCACAACACCCATGGAACGCCCACCACAACACCCATGGGCGTACGCCCACCACAACACCCATGGAATGCCCACCACAACACCCATGGAACGCCCACCACAACACCCATGGAATGCCCACCACAACACCCATGAAATGCCCACCACAACACCCATGGAACGCCCACCACAACACCCATGGAAACCCCACCACAACACCCATGGAACCCCCACCACAACACCCATGGAACGCCCACCACAACACCCATGGAACGCCCACCACAACACCCATGGAATGCCCACCACAACACCCATGGAACGCCCACCACAACACCCATGGAATGCCCACCACAACACCCATGAAATGCCCACCACAACACCCATGGAACGCCCAACACAACACCCATGGGCGTACGCCCACCACAACACCCATGGAAACCCCACCACAACACCCATGGAACCCCCACCACAACACCCATGGAACGCCCACCACAACACCCATGGAACGCCCACCACAACACCCATGGAACGCCCACCACGACATCCATGGAACGCCCACCACAACACCCATGGAACGCCCACCACAATACCCATGGAATGCCCACCACAACACCCATGGAATGCCCACCACAACACCCATGGAATGCCCACCACAACACCCATGAAACGCCCACCACAACATCCAAGGAACGCCCACCACAACACCCATGGAACGCCCACCACAACACCCATGGAACGCCCACCACAACACCCATGGAACGCCCACCACAACACCCCTGGAAAGCCCACCACAACACCCATGGAACGCCCACCACAACATCCATGGAACGCCCACCACAACACCCATGGAACGCCCACCACAACACCCATGGAACGCCCACCACAACACCCATGGAGCGCCCACCACAACACCCATGGAAAGCCCACCACAACACCCATGGAACGCCCACCACAATACCCATGGGCGTACACCCACCACAACACCCATGGAATGCCCACCACAACACCCATGGAACGCCCACCACAACACTCATGGAACACCCACCAAAACACCCATGGAACGCCCACCACAGCACCCATGGAATGCCCACCACAACACCCATGGAATGCCCACCACAACACCCATGGAAACCCCACCACAACACCCATGGAACGCCCACCACAACACCCATGGAAAGCCCACCACAACACCCATGGAATGCCCACCACGACATCCATGGAACGCCCACCACAACACCCATGGAACGCCCACCACAACACCCATGGAACGCCCACCAAAACACCCATGGAACGCCCACCACAATACCCATGGGCGTACGCCCACCACAACACCCATGGAACGCCAACCACAACACCCATGGAACGCCCACCACAACACCCATGAAATGCCTACCACAACACCCATGGAACGCCCACCACAACACCCATGGAACGCGCACCACAACACCCATGGAATGCCCACCACAACACCCATGAAATGCCCACCACAACACCCATGGAACGCCCACCACAACACCCATGGAACGCCCACCACAACACCCATGGAACGCCCACTACAACACCCATGGAATGCCCACCACAACACCCATGAAATGCCCACCACAACACCCATGGAACGCCCACCACAACACCCATGGGCGTACGCCCACCACAACACTCATGGAACGCCCACCACAACACCCATGGAACGCCCACTACAACACCCATGGAACGCCCACCATAACACCCATGGAACGCCCACCACAACACCCATCGAACGCCCACCACAACACCCATGGAATGCCCCCTTAGTGCAGAGTCAGGGAAGGCAGCGACTTGAGCTCCTTTGTCTTACTCCATGTCTATGCGGTGATGCAAAGCCACGCAGAGTGGCTTCGGCGTCGCCTCCTTGATATGATGAAGAGGCCTGCGCTGCTGGAGAGTAACAAAAAGTGCCGGTCCGGCGGCGCAGGCCTCTCGTAAATTAGCCCCTTAGGTCCCAGAAGGTGGACCTCCCCATCCAAGCTCCCTGCTGGTTTCTTTTGATCCTGAGAAGACTCATTGGCTGCTGACTTGAGTAAAGCTGCCAGTTCTCAGGAGCACAGAAATACCCATTATTGCCTTGAAGTTGAAATCAGCTATTGCCTGACTCACTAAATGGAGATATTTTTAGATATATTTAATATGGTGGCCAAATATTCTAACAGAGGTGACAAAATCAATCAGCAGGAGCAAATGCAAAAGAGCAAAGTCCAGGAAAGAGGATAATAATTTCCATTTATGAAACAAATGTTAGTAAAGCCATAAGGTCTGATTTTTTTTATAAGAAGTGTTTGGAAATATTTGGGCGTCTCTTTGCTTTTTCCCCTCAGCTATCGTTGAATCAACATTCCATAAAGAAGCCCAGTTTCCGTTTATAACAACATGGAAGGCAGGAGTACAGCAGGGACTGCATTATCAGAGGCGAGCTGACCCTCAAAGAGGAGTGTTATGGAAATGAGTTGAAAGACGAGGTGTGCATCGTAAATGGAGAACGTAAACGGCATAACAGTAGCGCTACGAGGCCTTCAGGTAGTAATGCGCTTTACAAAACCCATTTTCATTTCATTTCATTTCATAAGCAACCACATATGGCATAACTTTGACAAAGGGACAGCATTTCGTTGCATTTTTAAGAATGTCTGTTGTTGTTCAATGTTAAGTTTCTGTAATTCGAATAACATATTGTGACTGCAAAGTGGGGGGATTAGTGAATAGCACCGTGACCTTATGACAGGTTCCGGCATCCAACACTAAAATCCACCATGTCCTGCACAACCATCAATCCACCTTCCGATCACGCTGCAGTCTGGAGACAACAAGCGTACGGATCCCAGCTGACCCCACCAGACCGCCGATAAAGATGGCCCGCCTCCGGTTACGACTGGTCCTCTCAGCTGCCTCCGACACTGTCCGCCACCCTCCCTCACCCACACACGGAAGTCTTGGATGGGAGTCGATAGTCATTTCCTTCACTGGATTTCCTTCAGCCTATCCAATCACCAGCGGGTGACTCATGCGGCACCTCCGGATCCCAGCAGATCTCGATCACCGGCAGAGGTTATCAGGATTCCGTCTCGTCCACTGTCAGCTTTACCCCCTGCAGGGAGCCCCTGAGACTCCACTCACAGACAACAGCATCAAGATTCACCAACATGTCAACGACAAGCATCGAAAGTTTCCTCCACTCTAGGGGCCCGATTCACAGACTACTAAATGTCTTCTGTGAATACCAAAAGTAGTAAGTGTAGGATCTTGTCTCAGATTAGTTCTGTGAACTGGGCCCCAGGTATCTAATGCTTCAAACATTGCCTCAGGCGCCCCCGGACCTGGGTGCCCAGAACTCACCTAAAGAGACCCAATTCCTGCTGTTCAGCAAGAACAGCAACAAGAACTCCGAGCAGCCTCAATGACAAGGGACAGATTCCAACCCAAACATTCTTCCAACATCAGCTCACTCCTATTGACACTGGATACTGATCTCGCTCTAAAAAACAGTCAGGGATAAATTTACTATCTTATCATTTAATACAAAGCAGCACAGGGGCTTGCAGGGACACAGGGAGGCATGGATGCAAGGAGGCATGGAGGCATGGATGCAGGGAGGCAGGGAGGAAGGGATGTAGGGAGGAAGGGAGGCAGGGAGGAAGGGATGCAGGAAGGAAGGGAGGCAGGGAGGAAGGGATGCAGGGAGGAAGGGAGGCAGGGAGGAAGGGAGGCAGGGAGGAAGGGATGCAGGGAGGAAGGGAGGCAGGGAGGAAGGGAGGCAGGGAGGAAGGGAGGCAGGGAGGAAGGGATGCAGGGAGGAAGGGACGCAGGGAGGAAGGGACGCAGGGAGGAAGGGAGGCAGGGAGGAAGGGATGCAGGGAGGAAGGGAGGAAGGGATGCAGGGAGGAAGGGAGGCAGGGAGGAAGGGATGCAGGGAGGAAGGGAGGCAGGGAGGAAGGAATGCAGGGCTGCAGGGACGCAGGGATGGTGGACGCCTGGATGGAGGGAGGCACAGCTGCGGGGAGGGAGGGAGGCAGGGATGCAGGGATGCAGGGAAGCATGGATGCGAGGAGGCATGGATGCAGAGATGCAGAGAGGCAGGGATGCAGGGAGGCAGAGATGCAGGGAGGCAAGGATGCAGAGATGCAGGAATACAGGAAGGTAGGGAGGCTGGGATACAGGGTGGCAGGGGGGTAGAAATGCAGAGAGGCAGGGAGGCAGTGATGCAGGGAGGCACAAAAGCAGGGAGGCAGGAAGTCAGGGAGGCAGGGATGCAAGGACACAAGTATGCAGGAAGCAGGGATGCAGGGAGGCAGGGGTGAAGCAATGCAGGGAAACAGAGAGGCAGGGATGCAGGGAGGAAGGGCTGCAGGGAGGCAGGGAGGCATGGATGCGAGGAGACAGGGATGCAGAGATGCAGAGAGGCAAGGACTCATGGACAAAGGAAGGCAGGGACACAGGGAGGCTGGGATGGAGGGAGGCAGGGTTACAGGGGGAAGGGAGGAAGGGAGGCAGGGATGCAGAGATGCAGGAACGGAGGGATGAAGGGAGGCAGGGACTCGGGGAGGCAGGGATGGAGGAATGCAGGGAGGCAGGGCTGAACGGAGGAAGGGATGCAGAGATGCAGGGAAGCAGGGATGAAGGGAGGCAGGGACACCAGGAGGCAGGGATGCAGGGAGGCAGGAACAAAGGAAGGTAGGAATGGGGGGATGCAGGGAGGCAGGGCTGCAGGGAGGAAGGGGTGCAGGGATGCAGGGAGGTATGGATGCGAGGAGACAGAGATGCAGGGAAGCAGGGAGACGGGGAGGCAGAGATGGAGGGATCCATGGAGGCAATGGGTGGAGGGCTGCAGGGAGGCAGGGATGGAGCGATACAGGGAAGCAGAGAGGAAGGGATGCAGGCATGCAGAGTGGCAGGGATGAAGGGAGGCATTGAGGCAGGGATGCAGGGAGGCATGGATGCAAGGAGGCAGGGATGCAAGATGCAGGGAAGCAGGGAGACAGGGAGGCAGGGGTGCAAGGATTCAGGGAGGCCAGGACGAAGGGAGGCAGGGATGCTGGGAGGCAGGGATGAAGCGAGGCAGGGACGCCGGGAGGCAGGGATGCAGGGACGAACGGAGGCAGGGATGAAGGGAGGCAGGGTTGCAGGGATGCACGGTTGCAGAGCAGCAGGGAGGCAGGGGCGAAGGGAGTAAGGGACGCCGGGAGGCAGGGCTGCAGGGAGGAAGGGAGGCAAGGAATGAAGGTAGGCAGGGATGGAGGGAGGCAGGAATCAGGGATGCACGGCGGCAGGGAGGCAGGGCCGAAGGGAGACAGGGACGCCGGGAGGCAGGGACGCAGGGAGGAAGGGAGGCGGGAACGAAGGGAGACAGGGCTGGAGGGAGGCAGGGATGCAGGGATGCACGGCGGCAGGGAGGCTGAAGGTCCTCCTTCTATTTGCCCTCGAAGTACGAGATATCCGTGCAGAGAGACGGGGGGGGGGGGAGGGAGTTGACTTATCAAGGTTACACAGACTATAGGAGAAATAGTTGCTTTGTGCTGATAAAACAGTTTTATTTGGTTGTGCGCCAAGAGGCCATAAAACAACCCCAGAGCCGCCAACATGTATTTCTAGAACAGGAAACGAATGTAAATCTGTAGGTGCTGAGGGGGTCTGCTTTGGCGAGGAGAGACCGGTGCGTCAGTGCTGCTCGGAGGAGTCGAGAGCAGAGGGTTCAGTGTCAGTCACTCCGGGTCTGACCCAGCGGTCAGCCCTCACTCTCTCATCCAGCGGCACTCAGAGATGTTGGGTTCTTTCGGCAGCAGACAAAATCCAGTGAAACTAAAGAGATCCGGCGTGATCCTGTGTTAAAGACACTTCTGGAGAAGTGTGGCTCAGGGGTTAGAGGCGGCAGACCCGGAATCTGAGATCGGCCCTGGACCAGGGTTCAATTCCCCGCCTCGGCGGGTCTTGGGCTCTAAATTCCACGGACTCGATAATTCTCGCTCCGGTGCCTCCTCGACTCACGGGTTCACACTCTGCGACTCTGGGCAATAGCTTGCTTAATCTCCACAATGGCCCCTCGCGGCGGGATGCCTGGCTTTCACCTTGTGGATACCCTGCCGGGGTTATCTCACAGGGGAATACCAGGACGGGTTCCCTAAGCAAGCGCTGGGAAACCCACTGCGGGTAGCTGTGCGCTATATAAGGTCAAATACATTTACATTTACATGTGACGGAGGAGGATCACGTGCTCTCTGCGCCGGGACACTCTCCGGGCAGCTGTGCGCTCTAAACGCACTCATTCATTCATTCATGAGACCTCAGAAGAGTGCTGGGGAGGCAGTGCAGGGTGGGGAGGCAGAGAGTTGATGGGTGGGAAGCAGCCATGGAGTGGATTGCTCGTATTTTTTATGTGGGGGAACAGCCAGGAAGGGGCTGAGGGTGCAAGCAATGTGCAGAACAGATGGCACAACGTGTGTGTGTGTATGTGTGTGATTTATGTAGTATCAATCAAGGCCACTAGCATTGTGCAGCAGGGGAGGGCCAACTTGTATGGCAGGGTTGAATAAATTATGCGGCATTATGTGGTGCATTTTGTGTTAGAATCACTTTATTATTTTGACAAGTTAACACTGCCTGCACATAAATTGCAGCTCATTAATACCGGTTTAATACCCAAATATAGCAATAAGCAACAGAAAGCTGTCCAGTCAACCTTTCAAAGGGCCTTCCCCTGCAAGGCAATACGTGTGAATGTGTTTCTAGTAATTTTTGAGCAGCAATATATTTTTTGTTAAAATCTGCAGATTATGTGGCAAGCCCATATTTACGCAAAAAAACACAGCAGCCACACAATTACATAATTCCGGTGCTGCTGGTATAAACCTATCTACAAAGCAACAGAACCCTGTATTCAGAGGAGTGTATATGTAATAATATGGTATTTCTACAGTGCGAACCTAGCCAAAAGACAGCGCAGCGCTGTCCATGGTCAATGACAAGCATGAAGGCAACGCGTAATATGAGAGGAAGCTGCGTTGTGGGCGTTAAAACTCCATATTTAAGGAGAGCCCCCCTTCCATGCCAAAAGGGACAGGGGGGGGGGGTTCAGCCACAATCAAAAGAAACTCCCTTTGGTGCACCCGTACTTCTGCATGAACCCCAGTGTTTCTGCCCGGTGCACAATTAGGAAGCACTAATTTATGATATACTGTGAACGCCTATACTGCAATAAAAATAAATGTTCAACTCTGTCTCCTCAGCTTTAAATATCAATCATATATATATTTTTTCAATAATACAATGAAATCTGGTATTTGTACATCAAATAGTATTTGTACATTAAAATCATACAAGGATTAAAATGGAAATTAAAAACATTATTTAAATATCACTTTTGAGTTTTTTATTGTTTGTATTGTTGAAATGAGAACACAGATATGTGGCGACGATGATGTTTGATAATTATAAATGGAACCGAGTATAATGAAGTGCAAGAAATGTGTGTTTTAATCCTTGTATGATTTTAATTTGCGAATACTATTTGATGTACATATAGCAGATTTCATTGTATGATGGGGTACCCACTAGTAAATCATCGTTCGCTCGTTGTTTTGAAGGTAACTCAGGGTAGAGCGTAGAGGGTGTTCTAACGGACTCTTGTTTCTGTTTAGCTTCCTCTCTCTCCTTTACTTTTTGGTGGCAAGGTGAGCTGCTTTTCGTAACTCTTTCTCTGCTCTTACTTCATCTCTCTTTTTCCATTGCGCTGCTTCTTTGCGCCACATGCCGATACTATCAAGCATGGTGGGCGTTGTCTTATTGTTACGAAGGGCTGTTTCAAGTACGTCTATTTTATTGTCATCAAAGGATCCTATCAGTGGCCACTGACTTTCCTGATCCTTCTTGGTATATTTATGCCAAAGCTTACTATAGGCTACGGCGACTAATCCGTATTTAGTGAACATGTCCTTATTAGGGGTGCCTTACAGTGGAGCTGAATGGTTCATCTCTAATAAGCGGTCCGGGCTGAACCAACTACCAATCAGTGGTGAGAAGATAGGCATGACAGATTACAAAGGGTGGACAAAGGTCCGCACTACCTATCCTTCACTACTTGCAAAGACTAGACAGAATATTTCTATTCTACGTTATTTGCTAACAGAGAATATCTCAAAAAGAACCAACTTCGAACAATCAATGTTCGGACAATCAATCAGTGGGGAGAAAAATAGGCACGACAGATTACAAAGGGTGGACAAAGGTCCGCGTTACCTATCCTTCACTATCTGCAAAGGGAGAGGGAATATTTCTATTCTTCCCCGTTTGCAGGCAGAGAATATCTCAAAAAGCAACCAATGAGCAATACTAGTATTTTCAGACAATCAAACAATCGTTTCGCAATTCGTCGTGTTACACGACCTTACCCGGACCGCATGGACAGTTTCTCGTCTTCCGCTTCCAGTGCCCGATCGTCCTCTATTCTCCGTTATTGCCGCGGCACTCCTGATGGTTCCCAGTCAGGACCGTAGATCACTCGAGAGAGGTCCGCTCGGAACCGGTGAAGTTCGGATGATCGGCTGCCAGACTAGGGTCTATCGGGCAGGAGCTCTTCCCGATCGTTGCAGTCGTTCACTCTGTCGTCAGGACCTCTACCACTGGATCCACGTGTCGCTGATGGGCCCCACGCTTGGGACGCCAATTGTTAAAGAGGGCAGATCTAATCGATAACCTTTAAGTATTGCCCGGCATCAGTCGCCTCTCATACCACTCGATAATTATCAAACAAAGAGGCAGGCGCTGGAGACTGGAAGGCAGGAAACAGAGGTTTATTCCGTCGGAGCAGAACACATCAGATCAGACAACAGGGTATCGTCTCGAGGTGCTCTGACCGCATCTCTGAGGCCTGGCCTCTTATACACAGGTTTATGGTTTTTATTGCAGTTTATTACATGTGACACATTCTTACAAATACTTTAAAGTACGGAAAGACATCCTCGGAATCCCCGCTTCAAGCCCGTTCCCACACATATCTACAGTAGAAGTCCCCACCCCGATCTCAGTAGGTGATGACTGTCGCGCAGCTGGACATTCCGCCGGTTCCCGGAATGTGTGCAGCTGATCGGATCTCATGGGGTGGGAGCTTTGATCAATCGTAGCTCCTTTGAAGAGGGGCAACTTCTTACAGCAGGGGGCAATAAACTGCATCCGAAGGCTAGGTGATGGCCTGGGATTGGGTCGGACAATCGGGCACAGAGGAAGGGGGTTTATCAAAGGATGTGTGATCATGAAAGGGATGGAGGGAGGTGTTAGTCGGGTACGGGATGTGGCTCCGAGGCAGGGCCGCGCTGAAGGTGCGGTTTATGGCCCAAGCATGTGAGAGCGGGGGCTGTCAGTGTGCGGGGGATGCTTGCGAGGTCAGAGAGAGACGCGCTGGCAATCGGCAGTGGGCAGAGAGGCCATGATACTCAAAATGGCCGCTGCTTATGCACACGTATGAGCCTGGAAAAGGGACAAGATGGCGCCGATAATGTTTACACCGCAACCTAGATTTTAACATAACTATGTAGCTATGTTCTAATAACTGTGTAACCTTTGTAACAATATAACCTGCAACTATGGTCTGTTACTCATGTAAAGCGTCTGACACCTCCGGGTCTAGCGAGCGCTATATAAAACCTTTCAAATAAATAAATAAATCTGTGATCAAGAGTGCATCGGCTACGATGTGAAGAGTGGTGGTCTCTGTGCTGTGGCATAACCTGAAGCCAGACTGGCAGTCAGGTGGCGTCCAGCGCACTATTACCTGCACTAGTTCTACAAGGGCATGGGTGATAGAAATAACACGAGTAGGAGGCAGCGGCATAGCTAGCCCTAGGATCTCCACGTTTGCTACCCCAGGGCGGCTGTAGAGAAGACCGGGGGGGCAGAGGAGGTGGTGCTAGCGAGCATTCTCTCCTTTTGCCGCCCGGCGACAAACGCATTGAAGAGCGGGGTGGTATGCGTTGCCTCCTGACCCGAGTCGGTAGATGAAAGCGGGGGGAGTCTGCAGCCCCAAATATTTGTGGCGCCCTGAGCGGACCGCCACCTCCCCCCTCTAGCTTTGCCACTAATAAGAGGACACTCAATTTTCCAATCACATGGTACCGGTTTGTAAATAAAAGTGCATCAGTGAAGGCTGGAGGGGTAAACAGAGCAAGGATGAGGAAAGAGGCAACGTGTGGCTGAAAAGGGTAGAAGTTTTGTAAGCATCAAGAAATCCTTTTGGTCCTGAAAAAAAATGTGCTTTGATAATAATAATTAATGGTATATGCAAGTATCAGTGCACATCATGTTATCTCCCAAGTCCCAAATCATTTTAATAACAGGAAAGATAGCTAATAAACTGGTATTCCCATTGTCAGCTTTGGAAGGATGAAAGGCTGAGTGAACCTGCTGGATTTAAAGTTGTTGCATTGAATGTTCACACAGATCTCTGATTTAGTTCACTTTACTGACTTTGGTTGAGCAGGCAGTCAGGCTGCTGGCAAGAGGGCATGGAGGAGAAGGGGCAGACGATGTGTGGCCAGGCCATTAATGGGGTAAGGGGCACGCAGATCGCTGGTAACAGGCCTAGCAGTGGAGGCAAGCAGTGTGCATGAGTCAGGAAACAAGCACTGCACTAGGTGGAAATGGGCAGCGGGAAATGCTTTCATGTCTGATGCTGCCCATGGTCCCTTCTGCAGCACACGCCTCTCAGCAGGCTCAGAGCTGGTGTGGAGGGCCGAATATTCCCAAACCTGTTTTTTAGGTGCCCAGAATCCTTTGAACATTCTTGCTATTTTTTTGCAAAATAAAACCCTCTGCCCCCAGGGATCCTTCGTAACCTGCATCAAAGAAGGGGCTAGTCTGGCACAGATGGCCGCTCAGCAGACTGCCGCCAGACCGCAAGATCCAACTGTGAGATTTTTAACTGCAGCATCACCGAGGTATTCGCTTGGACCCGAGACTAAGATGGCTACACTAAGAAACTCGCTCGCCAATAATCCAAATGAATGTTACCTCAGTGAGCTGTACTGATATTTGTCCTCGTCACATCCCCTGGTCCAGAGTGCGGCGGGCACGCTTTGCAGAGGTTTCTGGATATGAACCCATGGGGCATATTATCAAGAACAGTGTTAAAATTATCGCCGCTTTAAAGGCAGAGAACTGCCGCTAAAGTGGCGATAATGGGCTTGATAATGTGCCCTTGAGAATTCCAATAGAAGCCCAGGTTTACACCAGCACATGGGCTTCTATTGGAATTCACAAGGGCATATTATCAAGCCATTATCGCCGCTTTAGCTGCAGTTTTCTGCCACTAAAGCGCCGATAATTTTTCTGCAGTTCTTGATAATATGCCCCCATGTCTTTAGGCCTTCTTTCTATACCCAAATGGTGATTCTATGTCGCACAAGGTATGTTTGAAGACACATAAGGCGTCCACCAGCCACTGGCTTTCATTAGCTTTATAATCACCAAAGATTAAGGGAACAAACTGGTTTAATGAGCAGTTTCCAGTTTCATTGTGACAGCTGTGCATACCTACAAGGGCAGAGCATGAATTCTCATCCAAGGATAAACTTGGCAGGTACCTATCTAACTACACATGCCGCACGGTAGTGGCCAAGAGGCCGGGGCACATCACAAGCCAGTCTTCCTGCTCAGCCAGGGCCCCTGCTGGGACCAGGGCTCAGCAGAGGGCTGGCGGACAGAGAGGTTTAGGGATAGCTTTATGGAGGCCCCCAGATCTGCCTGAGCCCCACTGGAGTGGTGACATTGTCACAGCAGCTCTGTGAACAGAGAGGAGAAAGGTGGGGCATAGCAAATTAAAGAGAGCATAGGAGAAAGAAAGAGAGCTATGATGACAGAGGGAGTGAAAGAGGAAGATAGACAGAGAGAAAGAAGATTGAGAAAGACAGAAAGAAGGAGAGAAGTAGAAAGACAACGTTCCCCTTTCTAGCCTCAAAGGAGATTTTTTCCAGCCCTTTGCAAGAGCAAACTCCGATATTTTCCATGGCTGTAAAGGGTCAGCGGGGTGTTTCTGTATTCCCAAAAATCCACAAGTGTGTTAGCATTCACAGACCCACAAGACAAATTATGCTAGTCTGTGTCCACTTCCAACCCCTTGTGTGAGGTTTCCAAACACGTCATCATGGACAATTATGCAGGTGTAAAAGCCACCATCGTTGCATGGTTCATGTGTTGACTATGACTTGCCAGTGTCTTCAGAATGTTGCACGGCTTTGTCTGTTGCACTGGTAACATCTACATATGTGATCAGCATTCGAGGATGTGAAGTCCTATTTTGTGATGCACGCCAGAAGTGGCAACTCACGCCCACAGATGATATAAGAGGTGTATGACATCTTATGACAAGGCAACTGCCCATGGTTTGCCTTAATATGACCAGTGGACATCTGGCATTGCCATGTGTAAGATGTTGCAATGCATGTATAAGGGGGTGCACTTCCTGAAACACTGGTGATGAATATATGACTTCTGTCACATTGAAGGATACTGCTGATTCATTAGGTTAACATTGCACTCGGCTTCTGTGAGGAAGTGACACTGTCCCTTCGATCCTCACTGTAACATACATGTTCATTGCACACATTCATCACATTACTCTCCAGTGTGGTCCATGTCATGGAGGAGTGTCTGCATGGACATGTCTTCTTACCTCCAGGTGACTGACACCTGTGCCCTTTCCAATCCCTTCTTAATATGAATTCCATCTGGTTACTATTCTTGACATGAATTGCATGTTTACTGAAGCCGCACATGTGTCAGGGCATGGAATAGACATGTGCAACTGAGATGAAAGCTAACTTTATGACTTTTGGTATTCACAAAGGGCATTTATGAGTAGTAAAGTTAGACTTTTGACTCAGTTTGACTTAAGTTTTGGTCTTAAGTTTAACTGAGACTAAAAGTCTAAGGACTTAAGGAGGAAGGTCTTAAATGTAACTGAGACCTAAAGTCCTTAGACCAAAACTTAAGTTAAATTGAGGCAAAAGTCTAACCTTACGACTCGTAAATACCCTTTGAGAATACAGCAAGTCGTAAAGTTAGACTTTCATCTCAGTTTGCCTTTGTAAATCGGGCCATTATTTTATACCTGCTTTAAGTGGCTTCAGTTTTGCCTCATTCAGCCTGTCGCTTGTTTTCTTCAGAACCTTTCAAAATTGTCTGAAACCTTTAACCATTGGCTTGGGACTTTTTTTGTCACATCTTGTAACATTCAGAGCCCGATTCACAAAAGTCAACTTACACTTTTTTCTAAGTTTACTACTTTTTGGTATTCACAAAGGTACATTTAGACCAAAGGTCTAACATTACTAGTAGTGACTCACCTTTGTGAATACTGGAAAGTAGTAAAGTTAGACTTTTGGTCTAAGTTTACCTTTGTGAATACTGGAAAGTAGTAAAGTTAGACTTTTGGTCTAAGTTTACCTTTGTGAATACTGGAAAGTAGTAAAGTTAGACTTTTGGTTTAAGTTTACCTTTGTGAATACCGAAACTTATTAAATAAAAGTATAAGTTTACCTTTACAAATCGAACCCAGAGTATTAGAGTTTCACAGTTTTTCTATTGACTATTGGGTGTGCCCTTCAAACTCTTCTGGAACGCATGAGGGACTATTTTACAGTCAACAAGTAGCCCAGTAGCTTTAAGAAGCGAGCACGGAAGAAAACTTTAGAAAGACAGATGCTATAGAAAAAAAGGTTGACTTTATTTTCTGAAGCATCCACTTTTGCAGATGCTTTTGCCTACATAAATATGCATTGGAAAATCTAATAGTAAATACTGCAAATGTCAAACCTCCTGTCTTTGCCAGTGCTTGTATAGAATCCCTGACAGCTAGGGCATTGATCGCAGAGCATTCGAGCCTGCAAGAGCCCAGATCTTCTGCTGAATGGCTGAAAGTACTGAGCACCTTACATGCCCCTTTCATGGGTGATGAAAGAAGGCTTTTATAAAAAGAGAAGGATGTGCCTGTCTTTGGCACTTTTTTGTTGTTTAAACTCCTCTTCTAGGGTTGGACAGAAGCCTATTGAAGTGAACATGAAATGGGTCGCTGCTCAGTGGAGTCCGGATGAATAGATCTATGCAAAGCCATGGTACAAAGGCAGGGCTCAGACCCGGCAGGTCCTATGTGCCCGTTGAGCAATGGTATCTCGCGAAGGGAGCCCGCATGGCGCAGTCAGGCATTGATGTCGCATGATGAGAGCGCGAGAGACAGGTCGGATCTTCAATGCGCCTTCTTAATTAGAGAGCTATTTAAGATGGATGCCAGAGACAAAGATAGGCCAGCACTCAAAGGAAAGATGAAAGAAGCCGCCTTTGGCCTCCTCCACCTGAAGATTGTATACTTTGGGGACTGTGGCCCGCATCTCTGCCCCGATGGGCTCTGAGCAACGGCACCACTCACAGGTGTCAATGGGATGGGTTCTGTGATGGATCTGACTCTTGAAGCTCTGAGGTCCATTGCCCTGAAAGCTGACTGGACTCTTGAAGCTCTGAGGTCCATTGCCCTTAAAGCTGACTGGACTCTGGAAGCTCTGAGGCCCATTGCCCTGAAAGCTGACTGGACTCTTGAAGCTCTGAGGTCCATTGCCCTGAAAGCTGACTGGACTCTTGAAGCTCTGAGGTCCATTGCCCTGAAAGCTGACTGGACTCTTGAAGCTCCGAGGACCATTGCCCTGAAAGCTGATTGGACTCTTGAAGCTCTGAGGTCCATTGCCCTGACTGGACTCTTGAAGCTCTGAGGTCCATTACCCTTAAAGCTGACTGGACTCTGGCAGCTCTGAGGTCCTTTGCCCTGAAAGCTGACTGGACTCTTGAAGCTCTGAGGTTCATTGCCCTGAAAGCTGACTGGACTCTTGAAGCTCTGAGGTCCATTGCCCTGAAAGCTGACTGGACTCTTGAAGCTCTGAGGTCCATTGCCCTCACAGCTGACTGGACTCTGGTAGCTCTGAGGTCCATTGCCCTGAAAGCTGACTGGACTCTTGAAGCTCTGAGGTCCATTGCCCTGAAAGCTGACTGGACTCTTGAAGCTCTGAGGTCCATTGCCCTGAAAGCTGACTGGACTCTTGAAGCTCTGAGGTCCATTGCCCTCACAGCTGACTGGACTCTTGAAGCTCTGAGGTCCATTGCCCTGAAAGCTGACTGGACTCTTGAAGCTCTGAGGTCCATTGCCCTGAAAGATGACTGGACTCTGGCAGCTCTGAGGTCCATTGCCCTGAAAGCTGACTGGACTCTTGAAGCTCTGAGGTCCATTGCCCTCACAGCTGACTGGACTCTGGTAGCTCTGAGGTCCATTGCCCTTAAAGCTGACTGGACTCTTGAAGCTCTGAGGTCCATTGCCCTGAAAGCTGACTGGACTCTTGAAGCTCTGGGGTCCATTGCCCTGAAAGCTGACTGGACTCTGGAAGCTCTGAGGTCCATTGCCCTGACTGGACTCTTGAAGCTCTGAGGTCCATTGCCCTGAAAGCTGACTGGACTCTTGAAGCTCTGAGGTCCATTGCCCTCACAGCTGACTGGACTCTGGTAGCTCTGAGGTCCATTGCCCTGAAAGCTGACTGGACTCTTGACGCTCTGAGGTCCATTGCCCTGAAAGCTGACTGGACTCTTGAAGCTCTGAGGTCCATTGCCCTCACAGCTGACTGGACTCTGGTAGCTCTGAGGTCCATTGCCCTTAAAGCTGACTGGACTCTTGAAGCTCTGAGGTCCATTGCCCTGAAAGCTGACTGGACTCTTGAAGCTCTGAGGTCCATTGCCCTGAAAGCTGACTGGACTCTTGAAGCTCTGAGGTCCATTGCCCTGAAAGCTGACTGGACTCTTGAAGCTCTGAGGTCCATTGCCCTGAAAGCTGACTGGACTCTTGAAGCTCTGAGGTCCATTGCCCTGAAAGCTGACTGGACTCTTGAAGCTCTGAGGTCCATTGCCCTGAAAGCTGACTGGACTCTGGAAGCTCTGAGGTCCATTGCCCTGACTGGACTCTTGAAGCTCTGAGGTCCATTGCCCTGAAAGCTGACTGGACTCTTGAAGCTCTGAGGTCCATTGCCCTCACAGCTGACTGGACTCTGGTAGCTCTGAGGTCCATTGCCCTTAAAGCTGACTGGACTCTTGAAGCTCTGAGGTCCATTGCCCTGAAAGCTGACTGGACTCTTGAAGCTCTGAGGTCCATTGCCCTGAAAGCTGACTGGACTCTTGAAGCTCTGAGGCCCATTGCCCTGACTGGACTCTTGAAGCTCTGAGGTCCATTGCCCTAAAAGCTGACTGGACTCTTGAAGCTCTGAGGTCCATTGCCCTGAAAGCTGATTGTACTCTTGAAGCTCTGAGGTCCATTGCCCTAAAAGCTGATTGTACTCTTGAAGCTCTGAGGTCCATTGCCCTTAAAGCTGACTGGACTCTTGAAGCTCTGGGGTCCATTGCCCTAAAAGCTGACTGGACTCTTGAAGCTCTGAGGTCCATTGCCCTCACAGCTGACTGGACTCTTGAAGCTCTGAGGTCCATTGCCCTTAAAACTGACTGAGGAACCAAGACATTGTCCAAGTTATTACACAGTATTGTAATTGCATTTATATAGTACTCACTACCCCTGACAAGACACTGAGGAGCTGTATGGTGGGTAGCGTCCTAGTCCAGATCCCAAGCTAACTGGATAATCCAGTGGATTGATTCATATTGGTTCCTCTTTACACTTGGATACTGGGGTTCGCCGTGTGCTCTCAAGGAAACCATCCTACAACTCACTCCATTGTCTTTACAGCAGATTAATTTAATAAGAGCCGAGTGTGGCCCTTGCGGGGAGTTCATGCAAGTTGTTGGTGACGTGAATACAAGTCAGGCGGATATTAGACCCTGTTAGGTCCAGGGATGAGGTTTCACAAAGTAGAGGTTGTGGTCTGTGGTGTGGGGTGGGACCAATGTGCAGAGATACAACAACAGAGAGTCAGGCCGAAGACTGCACTCGGACAGTGTGACATGGTGAGGATGGAGGGTGAGGACAGTCACCCGGGAGGAAGGGAGGAAAGGAGAGAGAACAGTCACTGGCTTGAAGTCAAAGTAACTTTAGCCAGGCATGGTTTTAGCCACACAGTGGGAGGAGGCAGTCTGAGCCAGTGGAAATGTAGAAAGAGACAGCATTATTTGCAAGTGAGACCGCATGCTGTGCTGCAGGCTGTTCAGTATAGCACCTACTATTCCCAAGAATCCACACGGGGAGCATGCCCACCGAAGGGTGTAAATTATGAAGACAAATTCCTGCTCTAAAATGTAACATAAATGTAAACTTACACAAAGCACTTTCTTAGACACAAAGGCAGAGAAGGAAAACTTGATGTATTCTATATATATAAAAACGAAAGTATGTCTGTTTGTCCTTAATGCATTACTTCACCATTCATCCGATCGCCATGAAACTTTGGGAAGTTGTTGAGTACACTCCCGCGAAGGTTTCTGGCAAAAATAATAATATAATAAATAAAAAAATATGTACATGTTTAAAAAAAAATTGTTAAAAGTTGTTGAGTACACTCCTGCGAAGGTTTCTGGCAAAAGAAAAAAAATTGTTAAATATCGGCCCCAGGGCCCTCATAATATTTCCAATACTGAACGTTTACAGTTTACCGTGCGACTCGCTTTTGCAATGACCATCAACAAAGCACAAGGACAATCGCTGCAAGCGTGTGGAGTAGATTTGGAGAATCCATGCTTCTCACATGGACAACTGTATGTGGCCAGCTCACGTGTCGGAAAACCTTCTGATTTATTCGTGTACGCACCAGACGGAAAAACAAAAAATACAGTGTATCCACAAGCACTCGAATAAATAAACAGGATTAAAACAACACTTTAAAATCTTTTCCATATTAAAATGAATACGTTTCAATAAAAATGACACAATGCAAATTGAATGTTATCATAACAAGTTTCCTTAAATTTCCTTTCTTCTGAGATCGCAGCAACGCGCGACGGGTAAGCTAGTACTGAATAAATAAGATGTGGGGTTGGGTAGTGTCTGCTGTATTTTTAATGGAAGAGCACGGCGAAGGTAACTGGCATGAAAATTAAACTTACCGCCTTAAAATAAAGGGAAATATGTTATCAGAAACATCACAAAACAAGGGGTCCTTCGCCAGGAGCCGAACAAAGCCAAAACTGGCAGTGGGAATGTTTTCCATCATCAATTACATAATGTAAAACATGTTTCAGACACTGATTATATTGTTTATTAAATAAAATAAAAAAACTGAGAAAAAAACCCAAAAATTGTTATTAAATGAAATAAAACATATAGAGACTTATGGTCTGCTACAAAGAAACAACGACAGGTATCTACAGTCTGGCGACACTTCTTACGAAACAACGCTGTTTGCTGCATATGTGCATTGCTGTTAAGGTAGATTTGTGACATTTACATGTGCAACTGGACTGGGTGGGCTGCTTCCGTTCATTTGTGTGTCTGATAAATATGTATTTCGAATTTAATTATAGATATAATGGAATTAGGCTTTATCAGCCTAGTGTTGACTACACTACAAAAGAAACATACTCACCAGTGAGTGTGCGGTCGCGCTCTGCTCTGAACTGCGTGGTTTTGCTAAACGAAGTAATTTGCCGAAGTACTTCCTATGTTGTTACTGGATGGAACCATGGTGGACTGACCTGGGGGGGTGGGAGTATGAATATTTCCTGTCAGTTCGATTCCTCTGAAAGGCCAGATTGGCAGAAGCCGAGTCAGGCAGATGTCAGCCCCTAACTACAGTGCAGTGTGACACAGTGTGTCTGACTCAGTGCAAAACATGACGTTCTTTGACCCTACCTGTCGCCTGTGGTCCATAGGATGCTGTTTTTGACCCTATGTGTCTGCTGTAATCCATAGGATGCTGTTTTTGACCCTATGTGTCTGCTGTAATCCATAGGATGCTGTTTTTTGACCCTATGTGTCTGCTGTAATCCATAGGATGCTGTTTTTGACCCTACGTGTCTGCTGTAATCCATAGGATGCTGTTTTTGACCCTATGTGTCTGCTGTAATCCATAGGATGCTGTTTTTGACCCTATGTGTCTGCTGTAATCCAGAGGATGCTGGTCTGTGACGCTACGTGTCTGCTGTAATCCATAGGATGCTGTTTTTGACCCTATGTGTCTGCTGTAATCCATAGGATGCTGTTTTTGACCCTATGTGTCTGCTGTAATTCATAGGATGCTGTTTTTGACCCTATGTGTCTGCTGTAATCCAGAGGATGCTATTTTTGACCCTATGTGTCTGCTGTAATTCATAGGATGCTGTTTTTGACCCTATGTGTCTGCTGTAATCCAGAGGATGCTATTTTTGACCCTATGTGTCTGCTGTAATTCATAGGATGCTGTTTTTGACCCTATGTGTCTGCTGTAATCCGGAGGATGCTGTTTTTGACCCTACGTGTCTGCTGTAATCCGGAGGATGCTGTTTTGCTACCCTACTTATCTTCTGAGATCAAGTGAATGCTCTTGTATCTCCCTAAATGTCTGCTCTATTCCAAGTCATGCTGCTCCGTGACCCTGCTTGTCAATCAAGATGTTCTGTCATCTTTCATTACTCCATTTTCCATTTGGGTGAGAGGATTCTACAATGCCCCAATATTGATTCTTCTACAAACTGTATTGAAGGGTGTCCCAGACACCTGTACCTTGGCTTGCACTGTTGTAACCACTGCTGCAAGTTTATTGCCTTTCTCTGTGGCTAAAACAGAAGAGTATGGTTGAGGCAAACTTGGCCATAACTGGTTGCCTGTAGGTGAAGACGGCTTGTATTGAAGGGGCCACCTTGGTGGAGAGATTTGTGACCCAGAAGATGTTTAAAGAAGTGCTTTGCTCCGGCAGTACTAGTCCTGAAGGCAGGGGCAATGCGGCTGATGTCCCATTGTGCGGAGATAATTTATATGGCAGAGGTTTGTTCTACATGAAGCATATTGATACATAGTTTGGGGAGGGGCAGGTGTAACCTTGGAGTCCAGCGGAGAATACCTTCAATCAATCAATCAATCATTGTACTTGTAGAGCACACTACCGCCCCTGAGGGTCTCAAGGCGCTGAGGGAGGGGGTGCTGCTACTGCTTGAAGAGCCAGGTCTTGAGGAGTCTTCTGAAGGTGAGCAGGTCTTGGGTCTGTCGAAGGTGGGTAGGGAGGGTGTTCCAGGTTTTGACGGCGAGGAAGGAGAAGGATCTGCCGCCGGAGGTCGTTCGTTGGATGCGGGGGACAGCGGCGAGGGCGAGGCTGGCGGAGCTGGCGGGTGGGGGTGTAGAAACTGAGTCTGCTGTTGAGGTAGGCTGGTCCGGTGTTGTAGAGTGCTTTGTGTGCATGGGTGAGGAGCTTGAAGGTGATCCTCTTCTTGACGGGGAGCCAGTGTAAGTATCTCAGGTGGGGGTGATGTGGGAGTGGCGAAAGCCATTGAGGATCAGTCGGGCGGAGGTGTTTTGGATGCGTTGCAGTTGTTGGTGGTGTTTGGCCGGGATTCCTGCATGGAGTGTGTTGCCATAGTCCAGCCTGCTGCTGACGAGGGCCTGTGTCACCGTTCTTCTTGTTTCGGTAGGGATCCACTTGTATATCCTACGGAGCATGCAGAGGGTGTTGTAGCAGGAGGAGGAGGAGACGGCGTTGACCTGCTTCGACATGGAGAGGCAGGAGTCGAGGATGATTTCTAGGTTGCGTGCGTGGTTGGAGGGTGTTGGTGCTGTTCCAAGTGTGGTCAGCCACCAGGAATCATCCAAGGCTGAGGGGGTGGGTCCGAGGATGAGGACATCCATCTTGTCCGAGTTCAGTATTAGTCGGCTGTTCCTCATCCATTCGGCGACGGCCTTCATTCCCTCGTGGAGGTTGGTTTTGCCGGTGTGCCGGTCCATGGTAAGGGAGAGGATGAGCTGGGTGTCGTCGGCATAGACGATGATGTTGAGATCGTGCTGGCGGGTAACGTGTGCAAAGGGGGCCATGTAGACAGCGTCAGGCTGAGGGATGATCCTTGGGGTACGCCGCAGAAGATGTCAGTGGCTTCGGATCGGAAGGGTGGGAGGCAGAGGCTCTGGGTTCTGCCGGAGAGGAAGGATGTGGTCCCGTCCATGGCCTTCTCTTGGATTCCGGCTTCTTGGAGGCGTGTTTTTGGTGTGCGTTGGCAGACCGTGTCGAAGGCGGCTGACAGGTCCAGGAGGATGAGGCCTGATGTTTCGCCGTTGTCTAGTTGGAGCCTGATGTCGTCTGTGGCAGAGATGAGGGCCGTCTCAGTGCTGTGGTTTCTTCTGAATCCGGACTGGGACGGATCTAGGATGTTGTTGTCCTCGAGGTAGCTGGACAGTTGCTTGTTGACGATTTTCTCAATGACCTTCGCCGGGAACGGGAGTAGGGAGATGGGCCGGAAGTTCGTGAGGTCCTCGGGGTCAGCCTGGGGCTTCTTGAGCAGGGCGTTGATTTCGGCATGCTTCCAGCTTTCCGGGAATGTAGCTGTCCTTGGTACCAGAGGCCTGCTGGGAACCCATAGCGGTTCAGCAGCTCAACGTCACTGAACAGAATCTCGGGGCATATTATCAAGGGCTGGGGATATAATAATCACCGCTTTAGCGTCCGTTTTTGGGCGCAAAGCGGCGATAATTATATCACAATATCATCAAGGACACGCTAGTGCATGTTTTCCTTACTTAGCGCCCGTTTCCAGCACACCTACCATCGCATCGCTAATTAGATGCAAAGTAGGCGTGGCTGTCAAAACAACACGGGTAAATATCGCAAAGCCAGCTTCACAATATTATCAACGAGTTGCAGCGATAATTTTAATCGCACTAACTCTGCCTTAACACAGGAATTTAACGTCTGTTAAATTCCTGACTAAGGCATTTCTAACATGGGGGGTGGATTGTGCGGCTAAGGCCACAGGGCCTTATTATCAAGCCTTTTGCCGTTTTCCATGGAACATCGCCGGAACACCAGTGATGTTCCATAGAAAACTTTGCTATCGCTGGATTTCTTATTGCCTTTGAGATAAGCGTTGATAACACAACGCTATCTTGGCGATTAAATGCAGCGATAGCCGGCGATAAAAATAACAGCGATATTTTTCGCAAATCCTTGGTTATATATCCCCTCGTCTTTTTCTGTTACTCTCCCACCATTGTGGGCTTATCACTCTGTCGAGATTGCTCCATTGAACGTGTGAAAATTGATCTTATATCATTGTAGACATAATAGACGTCAAAGCAACGCCTTCACGCAGTGGAGCCCCCTGTACAGAAGGGTCTTTGGTGCAGCCTCAGCTACCCCTTCTTTGGCCTTTTCTCATATCATTCCACCTGAAATCACCACTGCGTTGATTACGATGTGATGACCCCCCGTAATCGCGCGGCTAAGTAATACCAGCCGAGAGCGCATCCTCTCTTGATTACCGCTATCAATGGGTGGGAACCCGGGCCTTCAGCCGGAATTAATGCATTCAAAGCAGTGTGGGTCCAAGGCTCGGGCCTGTTACTGTTGGCTATATTTAAGGTTAGAAGTTTTCTGTTTTTATTGATTTTTACAGATAACTACTGATAGAAAACCATTTATTTCCTTCTCTGTATTTATTTTTAAGTACAAAAAACAATGGAAATTGGGTATTCTTTTGAGCGATTCTCAGTCCTGTCATTAACAAGTGCCGGCGAGCGCCTACGGAGAATGACTGGGTGGTGAACTGAAAGAAGGACAAGGGTTTTTAAAGCAACTTCAAACAACTGCACAGATGTGCATATAGTTGAACTAACATGTTAAAGTGTTTTATGTGAGTTTCCTGAACATTTATGGTGTATAATATATCACCTTCTTATAGCCATGAACCCATCAGGCGTCCAAGTGCCTGTGTACCTTTGCACGTTATATTAATGTGCAAATATACAAGTTACAGCTTAATATTTTCACAATATAAAATAAATGTGAATAAATACAGATGAATTGAAAAAAAAGTACAAAATGCCTACAAAAATAAATTACATACAACCAGAAATCGTAACTATATTAGACCAAGTCATATGATCAATGGTCGGGCCAGCATTCTGGAGGGGACAAAGAGGATCCTATGGGCCCCTTCCTGACAGCCCCTTGCTGGCAGGAGCCGTCCCTCACTGCACCCACCTGTAAGAGGATCTCTCTCCCTTCAGAAAAGTGCAGGTACTCTGCCACCTGCTCAGTGTAGAATGTGCAAAAACAACAGTTGATGGACAGAATGCAGAATAATGTCATACATTCACCCCAGTACAGAGATCTGGGCCTAAATCCATTGTTTT
This sequence comes from Lissotriton vulgaris, assembly GCF_964263255.1. NCBI lineage: Eukaryota > Metazoa > Chordata > Amphibia > Caudata > Salamandridae > Lissotriton > Lissotriton vulgaris. Next base: position 31,809,065 of record NC_141699.1, on the reverse strand, counting down.
TTTGCTCACCATGCCATTCCAGTTGGGGACCAGCCATATGCAAATCAGTCTTGACCATGTGCCCAAAGGGAACAGTCCAGATCCTACTGCCAGGCCAGGCCCTCACTGGACTGGAAACAAGCATCCTAAGACAGGTTTCAGGCTTTTCAACCCTCATCAGCCAGGATAGCTTAATTCCAGGGGTATGGAAAGCACAGGACCTATGTCTGCGCCTACCCATCCCACTCGGGGAGACAAATGCAAAAACAACAATTGATGTACAGAATGCAGAACAATGTCATACATTCACCAAAGTACATAGATTTGGGTCTAAATCCATCGTTTCTTTGCTCACGATGCCATTCCAGTTTGAACCCAGCCATATACAAATCTGTCCTGAACCTGCGCCCAATGGGAACAGTCCAGCCCGGTCTGCCAGGCCAGGTCCTCCCTGGGACTGAAAACAAGTATCCTAGGACCGGTTTCAGGCTTTCAGCCCTCATCAGCCAGGATAGCTTGACTCCAGAGGCATGGAGAGCACGGGACTCACGTCTGAGCATACCCGTCCCACTTGGGGTGACAAATGCAAAAAGAACAATTGATGTTCAGAATGCAGAACAATGTCATACATTCACCCCAGTACAGAGATCTGGGCCAAAATCCGTTGTTTTTTTGCTCACCATGCCATTCCAGTTTGGACCCAGCCATATGCAAATCAGTCTTGACCCTGTGCCCATTGGGAACATTCCAGCCCGAACTGCCAAGCCATGTCCTCCCTGGACTGGAAACAAGCATCCTAGGACCGGTTTTGGGCTTTCACCCCTCATTAGCCAGGATAGCTTGACTCCAGTTGATGGACAGAATGCAGAACAATGTCATACATTCACCCCAGCACAGAGATCTGGGCCTAAATCCATTTTTGTTTGCTCACATGCCATTCCAGTTTGGACCCAGCCATATGCAAATCAGTCTTGACCCTGTGCCCCATGGGAAGAGTCCAGCCCGAACTGCCAAGCCAGGTCCTCCCTGGACTGGAAACAAGCATCCTAGGACCGGTTTCGGGCTTTCAGACTTCATCAGCCAGGATAGCTTGACTCCAGTGGCATGGAGAACACGGGGATGGGTGTGCCCAGACGTGGGTCCCTTGCTCACTGTGCCACTGGATTCAAGCTACCCTGGCTAAAGAAGGGTGATATACCCTGAAACCGGTCCCAGGATGCTTGTTTCCGGTCATTCCCATCCCACATAGGGCGAAAAGTGTTACGGCAAACAAATGATGGACGGAATGTTAATATGTGTAATATGGCCCCAGACTTCATGATATATCTGTATTTTTGATGACGAGGAGGTCAGTACTCTTGTTAACCAGGGGCGGCTCCTCCGTAACGGGGGAGGAGCATTGCCCCACTGCTCAGAGTCACTCAGCGATAATAAAATGATAATAAAACAATATTATAATTTTATTTTACATTTACTGACTGAGCCATGGATTCTAGGGTGGGGCGGGACGTCCCATGGCAGGGTGGAGGAGTGGTGGGCACAGTAAGTGCGCATCTCAGTTTGGCCGGCTGTCTTAGGACGGATAAACCAACATGCACACTTACAATTCTCCAATCCAGCTGTGTTGCACAGCTGGGTGCAGACGTGGCCAAGTCTCCTTTTGCGTGAGCGAGAATTAGACTAGTCTGCTCAGGCCAATCCGAGCACTTCTTTCATGCTTGACAAATCATGAGAGCAGTGTCTGGATTGGGTGGGTAGTCTGTACTTTGTGCCGCAGTGACTGCCGGTAGGAGAGGAGCACCAAGAGGCTGGCAGCATCGGCAACAGTGACAGGTACTTAAAAAATATATATATATATATTATTCCCCCTCCAGCCCTCCTGCCCACCACTATAGATTTGCAGCAGCCACCATTCTGGGTAATGCATAAGACACCAAAGCAGACTGCTCATGTCACCCATCAAAGCAGGAGATGTGCCTGCTCCCAGGCTTCACTCAAAGTGCCCTCTAAGCCTGGTCTGATTTCTAAAAAGAACAGTGATAAGGAGCCGGGAGATATTTGTGGCACCATGATTGTTCTGTGAACATTATAGATGGTAATATGAAAGTTAGACTCTCCATGCGTGGTTATAGACACTCTGAACTACAGATTGTTTCGAGCTCTCGCTCACAGTGTCCTGATCCTGACATCGCTTTTGCAACACATTTGAAAAAGCTTTGGTGTGTTTATTTGTTTATGTTCACACTTCAAGGTCTTCTTCTATTCTTCATGTCTGAAGCCGTGCTATCTCTTTCATATAAAGGAGGAGGACACCAAAGGTTTAAGCCATTTGTGGCAACCATGGTGGCGATCATGTGTTAGAAGTAAGCCTCACAGTTTTCCGTTTTTACTGATTTTAACAGTTAAATACAGACAGAAAACAATGTGTTTTGAAAAGTGGAAACGCACAGAAAATGGTGCTTTTTGTGAGCGACTCTCCGCGCCGTCCTTCATGAATTCCAGGCCAACAGTAGAACAGACGGTCAGCATGGGGAGTTAAGAAACAGGATGAGATTTCCTTAAATACAGACATGTGTTAACCTATATATGCATATAATGCTAATATTTACCTGTCGGTGTAGTGCTTTGTTCTATTGAGCTGCTTAATTTGACAGGCATCAAAGTAAAGTGCCTTTTTATCAGTTACATATTTGTGGAAATATATCATTGTATAACTCCATTAAATCTCAAAACACAAAAAATAAAGATGCCAAGAAATAAAACTAAATAAAAACAGACAGAAGTATTATATAAATAAATACCATAAAACCGAGAGCCCTAATTATAATGAATAAAATGCCCTCTGCCATACATAAAAAGAATGTTTCGGGTCATCCCTGAGTTCCATGACTCTATGTATGGCAGGGGGTCCTTTATTCCATTATAATCCGAAAGCAAGGAAAGTGCATCACAAGGTTGGCAAAGGTTTCAGAATGTAGTTCGTTCATCTTTGATCTGGTGCACTTTTGGTTTTATAAAATGAACATCATTGATTCAGTGCCTATCATGAAGGCAGACGCAGGCTGCAAAGGGGTTTGTGCTGTAGAAGAGTGCACGGCCCCTTGTGTCTGTGCCTCCTCCTCCTCTGGCATTATTGTCTTTCTGTCCTGCCTGGTCATAGCCACTTGGAACCAGTGCGGCTCTTGAAAACAGCTGTGGTAGCCCGGGCTGATGGTGGAGTTTAAAAACAAGCACTGGAATTGATATATTTTTATTTTATTAATATGGATGTAAAGTTGTGAATTTAAAAGGGAATACATTGCTGTTTTATGTTTTCAATACAATTAAATACCTATATACATACAGACAGAAGCTTTAGGGCAGCCCTCTTTGTCTATTGGTCTGTTCAAATGTCATTCACATTTTACTTCCACCCACCACAGCATGCACCATGGGGCAATGGTTCTCTCTTCATCCATTGGTCTGTTCATCATTCACATTTTACTTCCACTCACCACAATGTGCCGCTCAGGGCAGTGGTTCAGCCCCCTTCAGCCATTGGTCTGTTCAAGTGTCATTCACACCACAGCATTCACCATGGGGCAATGGTTCTCTCTTCAGCCATTGGTCTGTTCAAGTGTTACTCACATTTTATTTCGGCTCACCACAGCATGCACCATGGGGCAATGGGTGAGTCCTCTCATCCTTCGGTTGTTCTGCACTTTGAGTGATGACATCCCGCCTGGTCACATGTGCACAAGTGCCTGGAAAAAGAGCCCTGCCACTTCAGTGATGGGGCTGGTGCTCGTGAGCTGCTGGAACACTTCTATATTTTTAACATGTTTGCCATGTTTATGTATTACATGTGTTTGGAAATAAAAAAAAAAACAATTGAATGTTTTCCAAAGGCCAGACCGACTGGCTTTACCAATTCTTCCATATATTTGTTTATTTGGACAAAAAGTCTCAACAAACTTCACTACTGGACAACGGAGAAACAGTGGCCCTCATTCTACTCGACCTCTCCGCCGCCTTCGACACTGTCTGTCAAAGCACCCTCATACAACGCCTCAACAACATTGGCATAAAAGGTAAAGCCTTGGACTGGATCATCTTGTTCCTAGCTGGGAGAACTCAGAGAGTCCGACTTCCCCCATTCAAATCAGAGGCCACCGAAGTCATCTGCGGTGTACCACAAGGATCATCACTCAGTCCCACCCTCTTCAACGTTTACATGAGTCCACTCGCTTCCATCGAGCGTCAACAGAAACCTTAACAACATCTCCTACGCTGACGACACCCAGCTGATCCTTTCCCTCACCAAAGACCCTAACACCGCCAAAACCAATCTTCACGAAGGCATGAACGAAGTAGCCGAATGGATGAAAAACAGCCGCCTAAAACTTAACTCAGACAAAACGGAAGTACTCATCCTAGGATCATCCCCCACTGCCTGGGACAACTCATGGTGGCCTTCGGATCTGGGCTCAACACCCATACCCACAGACCACGCACGTAACCTTGGCTTCATCCTAGACTCCTTACTCTCAATGACCAAACAAGTCTACGCCGTCTCATCCTCCTGCTTCAACGTACTTCGTATGCTCAAAAAAATCTTCCATTGGATCCCTGCCGAAACAAGAAAGACTGTCACCCACGCACTGGTTACGAGTCGACTAGACTACGGAAACACCCTCTACGCCGGAATTACAGCCAAATTACAGAAAAAACTCCAACGCATCCAAAACGCATCAGCGAGACTCATTTTGGACATCCCTCGCCAAGATTACATTACCGGCCACCTGAAATACCTCCACTGGCTTCCCGTCAACAAGAGAATAACATTCCGTCTCCTCACCCACGCACACAATGCCCTCTACAAACTAGGGCCCGAATGCCTCAACACTCGACTATCCTTCTACACACCCACCCGCCAACTAAGATCCTCCAATCAAGGCCTCGCCGCAGTTCAGCGTTTCCAAAGATCCACCATGGGAGGTAGATCCTTCTCCTACTTGGCAGCCAAGACCTGGAACTCACTCCCCACTCACCTCCGCCTTACACAGAACCACATCTCCTTCAGAAAAGAACTTAAAACCTGGCTATTTGATAAATAATAAACCCCCTCCCCAAGCGCCTTGAGACCCTCTGGGTGAGTAGTGCGCTATATAAATTCTTGAACTTGAACTTGAAATGAAAATAAATTGAACCACACAGCTAGGAAACCACACTGAGTCCTTGATTCAGGGGGTCACCCTGGTTCAGCCAGGCACTAGCGGGGCCTGTGAAATCCATGGACCCTGGGGTAAGCGAAGGAAAATGCACCCTTTGACTGCTGTTGGTGGAGTAAAAACACAGCAATCATCAGGGTTCAATGGGCCCCTCGGAGCTTTGGGCCCCGGTGCACTGCACCTGCTGCAACCATGGTAGCTACGCCCCTGGAGCCAGGCAGCCTCATTGTGAAATGCATCATGGCATTTCGGGAGACACGGGTTTGGGCAGAGCCCCTGGTTGTGGACTAAATGCCTGGTACATCTGTGCTGTGCCACTGAAACTAAAATCATTTTTTTAGGGCGCGCTGTCTTAATTAGCTGCAGGAAAACTATTGAAAAATACCCCACGCGAGGGCAGATTTTCTTTAAAAGCAAAGCACCTCTGTGAGTTAAAGAAAGGTACATGGAGGTGAAAGAGGGAGGCGGGCTCCTGAGAAGGTGACATGTGGAATAGAGGGCAGTGTTTCTGACAGATCGGTTGGGCTGGGGCAGAGTCCGTCTGAGGTCAGAGAGGCCCCGGCTTGTGACAGACTGCCACGTCATATTGAGAGATGTGTCACACAGTATGCTACAGAGTTATCACTAAACATTTCCCTGTGGGAAAACTAACACGTTTTAGGCCACAGGACGGACGGACGGACGGACCGACCGATCGATTGATCGATAGATAGATAGATAGATAGATAGATAGATAGATAGATAGATAGATAGATAGATAGATAAATCCCTGTCTGTCTGCCTATCTCTCTATGTCCGTCTGTCTATCTATCTGTCTGATAGTACACATTTGCTGTGACGAAGTGGCAGAGCGCCTAGAGCTGCCTCGTCTAGATGTGGGCGTAAGACATCCACAGATGCGGAAGTTAGCTGAAAATATATTTAAGCACGGAAGGTGGCGGGGCAAAGCATCGTGGGTTGCTACAGTTGTTGTGACTGTTCACATCCAGGGGCACTTTGTCTGACGTTTGCACACGTGCACGAGGTTCTGTGCCAGGTGACCCCCCGTGGATCCACGGAGGCCCCCCCAGGAGGCAGCCTCACCCTGCGCCAAGGATTTCACGGTAAGTCCATTACAGCCGCCAGGATTAATCGAGCTGGTGTTAAAGTGCAAACTGGCCCATAAAGTGTTCCATTGACTTTTTCCAGAGAGCGCTCCTCGGTTTATGGGGAATGGCAGCCCTAATGAAAATTAGCCCCGAGACAGTGTTAATTACGCTCCATCCATTAGTGGCTCGGTAATTGAAGCGCTTCTCCCGCAGCTGGGGGGGCTGCCTGCTTCAGGAAGGGGGGCTGCTACTTAAAGCTCTAATTAAACCATCACAAAGTGTCAGTATGTGGCGGGGGAGGGACAGGGCACTGATCCCTCCCGCCCCACCAATGCCAAAGAGTGCTCAAGCCTCCATTAGATTTTGAAACAATTTGTTTCGATGGGTAAATTGTTTTCCAGGTAGGTGAAATGGCAGGAAAGCTGCCCCCGCGCTGCTGGGAGAGTCGAAAGGTGAAGCACTAATGTTGTTTCAATGGTTAGAGTCGCTTACAGCTTCTGAGAACACCGCCTCAGCATCCCCCGCGCGGCCCATGCCTGACCCGCCCCACTATGACCACCGCATGAGTGAGAACGCCTCCTCAGCATCCCCGCGCGGCCCATAGCTGACCCGCCTCACTTCGACCCCCGCACAAGTGAAAATGCCTCTTAGCATCCCACGCGCGGCCCATGGCTGACCCGCCTCACTGCGACCGCTGCGCGAGTGAGAACGTCTCCTCAGCATCCCACGCATGGCCCATGGCTGACCGCCCCGCGAGACCTGGGCAATGGCGGGGCACCCCACTGCACTCTGCAGAAGGCTTTTCATGGAACTCCGCCTACTTCATTCATTTAAGGCTTTTTGAGACTCACACCCGTTGGGTTGAGTGGAAGACAAGAATAGAGATCAACCAATCAATCAGGGGTTTATAAAGCACGCTACTCACCCGTGAGGGTCTCAAGGCGCTGGGGGGAGGGGGCGGGGGAGCAGCTCTGGATCAGTCGAAGAGCCAGGTCTTGAGGTCCTTCTTGAACGTGTGCAGGGTCGGGGAGCATCTGATGTTCATGGGGAGCTCGTAGAGATGGAAGATTGCCCCAAGGACAAGAAAGAGTACAAACCCTGAGGGAACAAGTTGATGCATTTTATGAATGTCCCGACAGCGGTCACACCTTGGACTAACAGGAAGGAGGCTGAACATTGTCAAACATTCGCCTCAGTCACAGATACGGGTTAAATCCATCGTTCTTCTGCTCACCATCCATGACACCCCAGGTTAGACCCAGCCATGTGCAGATCAGCTCTGACCCTGCAGCCACAACTTGGACTAAGATGAGGCACGGCTGACACTGGACAGAGGAAGCAGGGCACTGTTGACACCGTTGGGGTGAGTGGAATGCACGGCTAGAGATGGACCAAAGACGAGAGATGCTACACCGTGGACTCTGTAGAAGGAAGATGGTTGGCCTTCCATGGTGGTTGACTGAGGTAGCATGTCATTGGCAAAGGCTGACCCCTGTTATCTGCAGCTCCTGCCTCTTGTCGAAGACGTAGGCTTGGATTCCAAGGTGTTACTGTTGAAAACGGATGCCTCTGCGGAAACTTTCCTCATATGTTGAAGGACCGCTGCTTTGATCTCACCGTGATCGTGGGATTGAACCCCGTCTCACATGTGACCGACTGTACAAACTTCCATAGCGCATGCAGGGGTGCACTTCCGGTCACCCCGTGGACACTGACCCCTGGGCAGATGTCGGGGATCCCCTTGCTCCCAGTTTCTGTGACTCATGGCTTTTAACAAACACATTTCCAGACACACTGGAAGCCTGAAGGTGAACTTTTCTGCTACCACTGATGGGGGAGGACGTTTGGTACTAGACAGTAGCAGCCTCCTCAGAGCCACCTGACATCTGTTGTAGCAAAATCATGAAAAAAGGGGAACAAATAGGGGGAAAAGTGAGGTTTTCAGCCACCAACTGCTGGTGGGTGACCTCTTTAAAGTAGTAGGCAGCCCATCACATAGGAGTTAAAATGAAGCTGTTAATCTGAAGAAGCTGAGAGGAGACTGCGGCAGGTACGCCCTGGTTGAAGGGGCGAGGGACGCCTGCTTCTCGCTGGAGCTCCTGAGCAGGAAGCTGGTATCCTGCCAACCTCCAGCAGAAGGAGGTTTCAGGAAGTGACCCAGGAGAGGCCAGAGCTGTCCACTGACTCCCCTTGTGACTGTGAGGGTGAACTGGGCTGTCTTGCAGAAAACCAGCGGGTGCCAGCTGCAGCTGGAACTGGTCTTTTGACTGTGGTCCTACAGAGAAGCGTTAAGAAGTTTGTTGACATCTAAAATGTGTTCCGTGTGCCCTAAGGACAGCTCATTATATTATGGAAGCAGTTAAAGCACCCAGGAAGACTAGACTCCATTTTTTCTAAAGGTGTGACTTCGAACATTTTCAAGGCCTAAGAGCCGGGACCAGCTGAGGGAGATTCACCCCCAGAGGTCACTTGTTCCTGGAAGCTTTTGAGTGAGGAGATGGAGGCTACAGCCAAACTGGAAAAAGAAGGTATCTGACCTCGTGGAACCTTGTTCATCTACAGCAGCTAGCCATGCGATCCTGAAGGATTTTTAGCTCTGACAAAGTTTCTTAGTCGGAAGATAAAACTATGTACATGGATGGACCACTTACCCTTAGTCCTCTATCATTGGTCAGCCTCAAAGGGTGCCTAAATGCTCCTTTTCAATCAAACCCGAGGCGGCAAATTTACAGTATCCAGCCAGAGTCAATGTAGTGCCAGTCAGCCACAGAGGATGCCCGTGTACCAGTGTAACTTGCTGCCTTGAAATGATTGACAGTTCAGTCTCAGGACCTTGAGATGACTCACAGCTCAGTGTCAAGACCTTAGATGATTAACAGCTCAGTCTAAAGACCCTGAGATGATTGACAGCTCAGTCTCCAGATCTTGATATGATTGACAGCTAAGTCAACACTTTGAGATGACTGACAGCTCAGTTTCAAGACCTTGATATGACTGACAGCTCAGTCTCAAGACCTTAGATGATTGACAGCTCAGTGTCAAGACCTTGGGATGATTCACAGCTCAGTCTCAAGACCCTGAGATGACTGACAGCTCAGTCTCAAGACTTCAGATGACTGACAGCTCACTCTCAAAACCCTGAGATTACTGACAGCTCAGTATCAAGACGTTGGGATGATTGACAGCTCAGTCTCAAGACCTTCAGATGATTGACATATCAGTCTCAAGACCTTCAGATGATTGACAGCTCAGTCTCAAGACCTTCAGATGACTGACAGCTCAGTCCCAAGACCTTATATGATTGACAGCTCACTCTCAAGACCTTGAGATGACTGACAGCTCAGTCTCAAGTCCTTCAGATGACTGACAGCTCAATATCAAGACCCTGAGATGACTGACAGCTCAGTCTCAAGACCTTCAGATGATTGACAGATCAATCTCAAGACCTTCAGATGATTGACAGCTCAGTCTCAAGACCTTCAGATGATTGACAGCTGTGAACATTAAAATAGCAATGTCCCCCTAAAGCACTAATTAACAGTAGTGAGAATCACAGAATGACATGTATAATTTGTACATTTCTAATTCACACCCCTAAAAATATAAGACCTTGTGCTTTGCTAATTACAAAACCTTATCATAAAAGACTCAACAAAAATGTAGGGCATGATTCACAGAACTAACTTAAGACAGAATCCTAAACTTACTACTTTTGGTATTCACAGAAGTTAGGATTTTGTCTTAAGACAGACTTAAGACAGACTTAAGTTAGGATTCTGTCTTAAGTCTGTCTTAAGACAAACTTAAGACAAAATCCTAACTTCTGTGAATACCAAAAGTAGTAAGTTTAGGATTTTGTCTTAAGTTAGTTCTGTGAATCGGGTCCTTACACATCACTGTGGTGTTAATTCACACCATTAAAAATCTAGGTACCAACACACACAACTTGTGCTTTGCTAATTACAAAACGTTATCATAAAAGGCTCAACAAGCATTTACACCATCACTGTCGTGTTAATTCACACCCCTAAACATTCCACGACAACGCTGCAGAGGTAATTAACTGGCGCGATCATCAAAGATTCAACACAGACTGCCACAGAAGTGCAAACCCACACAAACAACCAACATGCACCTAACACCAAGCGGGCAGCATGACCCACTGGCTTTAACTTACTGAGAACTAACACAAGGTCAATGCAGCAGCAATGCACAGACGTCAACAGCAGAAGAACCCAAAACAGAACTGCAGAATGAAAATTCAAATCCTTAGCAATGCTTACAGGCAGCAACTCCATCCAGTGCAATCACAGTTCACTGCTTCAAACGTACTAAGAGCAAAGGAGGGCAGCTCCTCCAGGGTCTTCACACAACTGGACTCCCAATGCAAACATGCACATGCTGCCACTGCAAGGACAGCCAACACCTCTGTCCCTGCTGCGAAGAAACCGCAAACACCTGCTGGAACTCCAAAGCAGACCAGACTTTGACTGATAACCACCACGGCTCTTCTACTAACAACAAATGCAGCCAATTCACTGCCAAAGTGGAGGCACTCTTCTATTCAGAGCAAAGGTGCAGACATTGCAGTGCCCCTGCAGACCTTTACCCCTACTCAGAAGAAACAGAAGAAACCACTGAAGTGCCAGGGTAGAACCCTGTCTGTATAGACAACAAATCACTGCAGTCACTGCAGCACCAGCGTACAACTCTAGCATCTCTGAGAACAATCAAATGCAGCAACTCCAGTGCCAGTTCAGAATTCTATCCTCCCAAGAAGAAACCCATGTAGCCACTGCAGAGTTCTACCCACACATACCATAACCAAATACAGCCACTGCAGTGCCAAGGAAGAGCTCTACCCCACGGGCAATAACCAAATACAGGCTCTGCAGTGCCAAGGAAGACCTCTACCCCTGCAGCCAATAACCAAACACAGCCACTGCAGTGCCAAGGAAGGGCCCTACCCCACAGACAATAACCAAATTCAGGCACTGCAGTGCCAAGGAAGAGCCCTACCCCAGAGACAATAACCAAAGACAGGCACTGCAGTGCCAAGGAAGAGTCCTACCCCTACTGACAATAACCAAATACAGGCACTGCAGTGCCAAGGAAGAGTCCTACTCCTACTGACAATAACCAAATACAGGCACTGCAGTGCCAAGGAAGAGCCCTACTCCATAGACAATAACCAAATACAGGCACTGCAGTGCCAAGGAAGAGCTCTACCCCACAGACAATAACAAATACAGGCACCGCAGTGCCAAGGAAGAGCTCTACTCCATTGACAATAACCAAATACAGGCACTGCAGTGCCAAGGAAGAGTCCTACCTCTACTGACAATAACCAAATACAGGCACTGCAGTGCCATGGGTGAGCTCTGACCCACAGACAATAACCAAATACAGGCACTGCAGTGCCAAGGAAGAGCCCTACCCCACAGGCACTAACCAAATACAGGCAACGCAGTCCCAAGGAAGAGCCCTACCCCACAGACAATAACCAAATACAGGCACTGCAGTGCCAAGGAAGAGCCCTACCCCAGAGACAATAACCAAATACAGGCACTGCAGTGCCAAGCAAGAGTCCTACCCCTGTTGTAAATTGGCAGCGATCGGGGATAGCATTTAGCTGAAGCCATATTGCTTTCGGCAGCCATCTTGTCTGTCATGTGCTACCATGTGCTCACCATGTGCTCTGTCCTTCCTTACTGTCGTTTGCTCTTGTATTCTGCCTGGGAACAAACTATATTTAGCATCTTCAACTCTGCACATGCTCAGTTGAGCTTGCAGCTGTCTGTGGTAAATATTTAATTACCGTCTTAATTTCTATGCATGGAAGTACTAAAATTAGAATAACTCAATCGGAAAGAAAGACGCAGAGTCCGTGGTGTTAGAGTTCATAGGGGTTTTATTCCTTAAAAAGGAATGGTTCTTGAACCGGATATCGTGTTCCTGACACCACTGGGGTTCAGGAAGGGATAGAGCATACTTTATTGACAAGACATAACTTTTATACTTAAAGCATATAATGGATACCAATACAGTAGGCGTAACAGCTGAGAGAAACAAGATAAAAGCACACACGTGTTAGCAATACGTAATTAGAAGGCGTGAACTAAGCGTGAACATAGAGGTGTGTGCTAGAAACGTCACATGAAAGTGTCACAAGTAGGTGGGTACATAGCAGAGTCTTGCAATGTCAGCAGAAATCTGAGGTCTGGATGCGCGCGCAGCTGCATGACGTGTTATTGACGTGGAGCTGGAGGGTGCAGGGGACTTGACATTTACACTAGCGGAAAGAGACAGAAGTCTGGCATGTCAGATCAACTTGTACCTATATCATATCTGATATCGGATGTTTGGGAACCATATTATCTAGAGGGAAAGGTCTCTTGGGCAGAGGCTATCCTATACTTGACTATGAATACGTGCATATGTGCCTACCTGTCTGCATGAGATGCGAGGGGCATGGGCCTACCATGGTAACAGGAGCTATGAATTACTTGCACGGAGACAGTGAGGCCGGGCCCTTTGCTCTGCAGCTGGAAGGATGTTTACTTGAACTAGTAGGCAGGAATGTATTTCTGAGGAGCGGAGCAGATAATTCGAAGGTTGAATACAGTCTTGGCAGGCAACAGGCTGAGCTAAGCGCCGTGAGCCGCACAGGGAGTAAGGCAGAGGTCACGGGTACAGAGGCAGCCCAGGCCGAGGCATTCAGTGTCAGAAGGCAGGAAAAGGCTCGATGGCAGAATTCAGGGCCTACTTCGCCTGGGCTGGAAAACGTGTAAAGTACACTACATAAAGACGTTGGCACGGCATACTTAGAAACAGAGTATTCAACCCGTTCAAGGTGGATCTGAAAGAGGACATGTTAACGTGGGACGCAAATGTATTTGCGTCTTCATAGCTGGCACAGGAGGGAAGTTACATGCACTTTAAGTTTGTACATGGAGACGGTGGGGTACACGTTAGGGAACATTTCTTGACCATAGAATTTATATTTCCTCATGTCCATGCAGCTGTCTTTAGTCTGTAACTGTCAGGATGTGTTTGCTAGAATTAGCAACCTTTGGTTTCTCACTCTTGTTGACTGTGCATTTTCTGGATGACCTTATTTGTACCTAACACCTTCTTTTTGTACTTGTACCGCCTTCTTTTGAGCCCCTGTGTGGGTATAAAAGGACCATGCTCCTTCTGTTCAGCGTGCTACTTCATACACTACCGAAGGGTGTTGTGTGAATGTAGTGCCATCTCATGAGATTAATAAAAGAAAGTTTTTATATTCCAGTTTCCGTGCCAACTTCTATCCTATTGGTCTGAGGACTTTGTGCAGAGAAGGGTGAACCCCTAGCACTGGTAGGCCCAGCTGAGGCCCAACCAGTGGGGCTCATCGGCGACTCGGATGCCCGAAGGAGTGGTCGAAATGAAGGATTGGAATCTCGCTTTGTACGATCGCTGCCCGAGGAGACCCGCGTCTTGGCAACCGCAGTGTTTTTCCTCTATTTCTGATCTGACCCTCCAGGTGGTGCCGGTCCTCGACTGAGATCTCTTCTGTTGATTCACCATGCAGTGACCATTTGGTCGATTCAAGAACTTGGCAGTTGGAATCTGGACACCAGGGATTGGTAAGAGTCGTTTTGATGCGGCGCTTGCTTTTGGTTTAATACCAGGGATTGGTAAGATCGTTTGATACGGCTTACTGTTGGTTATGGAATTTGTATTGGCCAATTTTGGGATTTTGATTTAGGTATATATAAATTGCAATGTATATAGGCAGGTAATGAGGAGAATTTTCTCTACTTTGAATAAGATTTGAATGGCACAACTTAATTTAAGTGCTACTTTGTATATAATACTGCATATATTGCACTATTTTTGGCATGCCTGTTTCTAGCACACTTCGTAGAATGTGTTGCTTTTGTGGTGGTACCAGTTTGAGACTTGATGAAGCACAACCGGCCCCCCCGGAGGGAACGCCTAATAGGGACATGTATATTAAGTATGGTATTTCTTCTATAATGTACAGCACGTTATGGAATAAATATACTAGTAAGGATCCTGAGTTGCGTTGGCCTATGCATGGGTCATTTGATTTTCGAAAGATTCAGTATGTGGAACAATGTATGTTTAAGCGAAAGACTAGGCAAGATATGTTTGACTGTGTACGAATGTGGGAGAAAGACGTGAATGAACAAATGAACCGTGAGAAAGCCTTAGTCGACAAGGAACAACAAAAGAATATTTATACGAAAGCATAAGAGTTGAAAAATAAAGAAATGAAAGAACTAAAAGAGAGAGATGATAGGGAGCGCCATTTACAGGTAACTGACCCATATGCTGTTCGGCGACCCCTCTATCCTATCATTAATAAACCACAGGATTATTCTCTTTTGTTAGACCGTTCTCCACCTCCGTATACTCTTCCTTCTGCTCCTCATGAGTCAGATGAAGACTCTTCTACAGAGCAGGAAAAAGCACGAGAAACTTGTTCTATGTTGTCCGCTGAGTGCTCGTCTGAGCTTAGATCTTGTGCCCGCAAAGCCGTTCGTGGTGTTGCTCCTGCTTCTGAATTTAATAGATAACATGCAGGATTGGCCGGAAGGGGAGCAAATATATTTTACCGAGGTATTTGCCGCAGAGGTCCTTCAGCAGTTTAGGAAACATTCTGAGGAGTTGGAGTCCAATGATGTAGCAAATGACTATAAGCAAATGTGTGATGGTCTTCTTGTCTTTTCTCAGGTGGCTGACTCAATCAGGCGTTTGGTGAAACTACGTACTGAAGCAGTCCATTTGTGAGAGGAGAAAAAGGCAGCTGACGCAGCTGCACAAACATCCCAGACCAGCGTGACACAGGCTTCTACTTCCGAAACAGATAAGAATATAGTAGTTCATGTGAAACCTATGCGGGAGGCCACACCTTTGTATGTTCCTCCTAGAGGCGAGGGAAAAAGTGACGATAAGAATTCCACTGATACAAAGGGTTATTTTATTTATAATTGGGTTTATACTCCTTGGAATAGAGCGGATGTTATGGCTCTTAATGCTGCATTGCCTGATCCACGGAAAAATCCAGCCGCTTTTTATGAAGACGTTGAGGGAGTCGTTAGCTCTTGTACCATGACTCTGCCTGATATTGATATGTTTTTCGGATTGATATTACCCCCTGATATGTGGAGAACTGTTCGGAAAGTTGATGATCGTGTGACTTTTGGGGCATTATGGAAAGACTTCGAACAAATGGACGTAGAAAGGGAACGCGCACAGAAACCATGTCGGTTGATTTTAGAACTTCCTGCCGATATATTAGTTAAGTTAAAGATGATTATTCCCCCTATAAAGATAGACTGGACTGTGTTAGCATCTTGTAAGCAAAAAGCAGGTGAATCAGTTTCAGACTTCTTCACACGCTTTGAGGAGGCTTTCCACGATTTTAGTGGGCAGCCATTGACAGATGACACGGGCAGGCATCTGTTTGTCGATAAATATGTTGCCAACTTGTTGCCAGGAATAGCTAATCGCCTAAAGACCAGTGATAGTTCATAGACTACCGCTTCTCCGGTTTCTCTGTTGACTATGGCTCAGTATTATGAACGTCAGGAATTAGAAGTGAAAGGTAATGAGGATAAGAAGACTAAAGAATTAAAACCGAAGGTTATGTTAGGTCAGGCTTATGGTCCACCTTCTAGAGTTAATGATAGAGGTGGACGTGGGTCTTATGGTACGTCTTTTCCTCCTTATATTCGTTCAAGTTTGTCTGCTGACCAGTGTGCGTACTGCAGGAAATTTGGACATTGGGCTGCCGATTGTCCGGCAATGCGTGCTCAGCAGTATCCACGTGGACGGGGACAATTGAGAAATCGTTCAGGATATTCAAGGCCTAGAGGAAGCACGGATGATCGTGCTAGGTTTGATGCTAATACTCTTGGACAGGATGGGTTTAACACTTTTGATAGACGGAATCAATATCAAATGTCAGATTATGTGCCGCCTGATTTGAAAGATTCTGCTTATGCATAGGACTGCCTAGGATGGGGTAAGCAATCAGTTGAAGTTTCAGTAGATCAGACGGGTCCCTCTGTCACAGCACATGTTTTGGGTTCTATTGATCAGTTTCTGGTTGATACAGGAGCTACTCGTAGCGCCTTGTCTAAACAATTGGTTCCAAGGGCCCCCCTGTCTGGCTTAACCATTACATCAATAGGTTTCGATGGAACACCTTCCCTTATCCCACTGTCACAACCACTTGCATTTCATGTTGATAAGTTTACTGCTTCATGTCTGTTTTTGCTTTCTCCGAACACACCGGACAATATTGTGGGTCTTGATATGCTCAAGTATTTCAGGGCTACGATACGATGTTCTCCAGAAGGTGTACTTGTTATTCTGAATGACAACTACCCCGCAATTGAAAGATTTTGTCTTGTTAAAGAGGATATTGCATTAGCTTCACTCCCTAGTACTTTGTGGGCTACTTCAGACACCGATGTGGGGCAAATGGTTATTCCACCAGTACATATTAGTGTCAAGGAGGGCGCTTCATTGCTGCGCCTGCCCCAATAGAACATTTCTCTATTCAGTGTTGACGGCGAGTCGCTGAGCAAAGATAGTATCTCCATTTTATCTGTACTAAGAACTGGTTAATGTCCACTCGGTTACCACTTAAATACCGTGTCTGCTGCAGGCCTCACGCTCGAGAAGTCTTTTCTTTGTTCGAACATAAGGTTCATTTTTTAGAAACTTGCAACACAACGTTCTGCTGAATGCATCGTGCACTAGTATTGCTCAGCAACTCGAAACAAGAACATGGATTGAATACATCTCGGTCATGCGTCCAGAGTAGCAGCGCTTAAAATCGATTCCACTGTATCTATTTTGATTGTGTGCCGTTTTGGTATAAGGGCCTGGACCCTGCTGGCACATCAGATCAAATCATTGAAGGGCTCACCGAGCCGTGAGGGGAGCGGCATATCACCCAGGCATTCCGCTCCAGTGTGCAGGGGCAGGCAACGAGAACCAGGACCATCACTGCTACCGCCGAGAGGGCTGAACCACAAGCCCCAGGTGCCCCGGCGGTCGCAGCTCTCGGCTGTCACAACAGAGCGCCCGGAGGCACGATAAAGCTGAGGAGCACCGAGCGCTCACTGGGGGCATTGAAGGACTCACCGAGCCGTGAGGGGAATGGCATATCACCCAGGCATTCCGCTCCAGTGTGCGGGGGCAGGCAACGAGAACCAGGACCATCACTGCTACCGCCGAGAGGGCTGAACCACAAGCCCCAGGTGCCCCGGCGGTCACAATAGAGTGCCCGGAGGCGCGATAAAGCTGAGGAACACCTCTCGCCCCGCGAGTCGCGCACGGGAAGCGCCAGGGAGAAGCCCGGGACAAGGGCGGGCCGTCTGTGGCCGTCCGGGGCAGGAGGAGGCAGGGCAGGGCCACAACCCCTGGCAGATCGGACATCGGATACAGAACAGTTACATCCCGTAGTGAGTGCCTAACCTCTTCATATATTAGTGTTCATATTGATATTGTCTATCGATTAAATGGCTAAACTGTGCTCATGTAAAACTCCTGCACTAGCTGGGACTATGGACAATTTTATGATCAAGATGGTCACAAAAATTAATTCTGACCGTCACCAGTCGCTGAGTCGAACTACTCCCCCCCTTCGCCCGCTGCAGACTCTGTTGTTGTAGTTTTATATAATCCTGAGGACAAGGATATGAACGAGAGAGCCCTATCCGCCCCCCCCCTGTAGCGCCAGACTTGGACCTTGCTTCTACATCGGCGGATATTCTTGTCAGCGATGACGTCTTGCCATCTTCTCCCACTGCTGTTCCATCTCTGGTCCGCCGCCCAGTTAGGGCTTGTAGAAGACTGATCAACAAGCGTGGGGGGCATCGTAAGATCAAGAATACTGTAAGCTCTCAGCCTGTTCGGGTGGAGGCAACGAATGACAATAGTACGGGGGGCAATGAAGCTGTAAATGGTGACCATCTTCAGCTACTTGCAGAGATGTTGACCTCTAAATTGGAGCTATTGATCAAACCCCTATTGATAAAAGTAGATATGGTGACAAAGGAAGTAGCTAGATTAAGTTTACTCTTATCCCCTCCAGTGCAAATAACTGCTGAAAATACTACAAATGTACATCAAAATGCTACCTCTGAGGGTGTTGTAGCAAATGGGGTTGATTATAAATTAGATCAAGTCTCAAAGGAGGTCTCCAGACTTGGGTGCCTTTTGTCTACTCATTTGTCACGGACCAAGACGCCCCAGATCGCAGGCCCGGGTGTATCTGCTACGGCAGCTACGACAGTGGCCTCTGGACCAAATAGCAGTAAGGGGGCTAAAAGCACAGCCATGGGGCCATCTATAATTCCTGCAAGTTCTGCCCAACCTCTGTTAACACCTGATATTATAGCTCCTACTTCATTGAAGCCAATAGTTGCTAACAAAACAGGCGTCAATAACATGGGGGGACCACTGGGGAAGAAAAAACCTGTAGTGAATTTACCTCCTGAATGTGCACCATATACAGTGGTCCTAACAAATGTTCCGACAGTAGACCCAAACTCATTTGAAGCCCGGGAAGAGCTACCTAGCTCCCTAGGAAATAAAGTCATTGCTTGGCTAAACAAGTACTGTGGGTTTCCCATCGCCTTTTTCAATGACATAGTGTCAGTGCGCAGGGTTGAATGGATTGGCACCTCAAGAAAATCCTGCAGAGGCGACTGTGTTATTGTAAATTTAAGACACCCACAGCACGACGCAACTGTAATATTAAGGGCGGCCTCCTTACCGGTCACTGAGGACAATATAAGTGTACGCCCATTGGGGTTTTTCTACAACCACCTGAGCATGACCCCTACTCCTAACTCCTATGTAGGACATCATACTCCTACCTACCCCTCAAATAGACAGGCCTTCTTTCCTGGATTACCACAAGTCCAACAACCATCTATAAACATGGATACATGCTGTTATAACCTGTGTAGGCTTAATCCTCAAGTATTCCCAGCCTTGCCTTTGTTTAATCGGTTTGCCCCTCTATCATCTTTAAGCGAAAATGATTGACTGCCTATTAATGAGGGTACCCTAAATGCACATTGCCGAATAATGACTTGGAACATTGCCGGTATTAGGGCCAAGGCAGGGATTAATGATTGGATTAGCTTACTAAAGACCTTCGACATCATTGCTCTTCAGGAAACTTGGGACCCTTTGAACATTTTCTCTTTGGATGGCTATACACATTTTTCTGTGCCTGCTTCTAGCGGAGGGGCTGGCAGACCAAAGGGGGGCTTGTTAACTTTGATTAAAACGTCTCTAAAAGGGGTGTTAACACAACACAATTCTGGTTCCCAAAACTGTTTGATCGTTGAACTCAATCCCCTACATTTTCAAATATTTTGTTTATTAATTTCTATAATTCTAGTCCTAATGTTGATACTAGGCAGAATTTAGATATTACTGATTCTTTTTTGTCAGTCTACAGATCCAAGCAAAGGAGTTTGCAGTCATTCTTCAAGGTGACTTTAATATTCACCCCTGCATCCAGACATGTACAAGTTCTTCAGAAGAGGGGCCTCCGTTCTCTTCATTAACACACTTGGAGCATTCTACTAGGGGGGAAACCCTTGAGTCTTATCTGAATGCTTGGAATCTGTACGAGTCTGGTTGTGGGGAATTAGATAGTAGAACTCCCACCTTTAAAGGTCACGGCGACGGTACTGTAATTGATTACATATTTATGTCTTGTCAGATTTTAGAGAGGGTGGTTCACTATGGCGCTATTGTCTCAGTATTTCGCAACCATAACCCTGTAGTAGTGGAGGTATTGTCAACTGCCTTTTTAACACAGTGTGGGCCAGATGGGAATAGAGGCCAAGATGTGGTGTTAAGGGACCAGGGTCGCAGACTGAAGTGGTCTTCTGTTGTTCCCGAGGACGTCCTTCAAGCGGTCCTTGTTAGTACTGAAAACGATGTTTTAACATGTATGGATGCAAGGGCGTCAAATAATCAAGTAATGTCTGCCTTTGGTAACATTTGTAATTCCATTGACACTAGTCTGACAAACAATAAAAAATTTGTCTAAGCCCAGAGAGAAGAAGTGGTTTGACCATGCGTGTTCAAGAGCTCACGCCGATTTGCTCAAGGCCCTTAAAGCTGTCCCTAAAGACCGTCCACTAATAACCATATTAAGATCTTCATGCAAAAAAACTATAGAGAATAGAAAGAAGGAGATCAGGGAATTAGCTTGGTCAGAATTGTCTGACCCCGAGATTGTTAAAAATAGTGCTGACTTTTGGAGGATAGTTAATCAGCCTTTTTTCTCAGATAAGAATCAGGCTTCACTTGAATTAAACATCCCGGACGGTGATTGGATTAACCATTTTGAGTCAATATACTCGAGCAACCTAGTGGATGATTTGGTAGATAGCCTTTCTCTTTCTCAGGAGACACAGGGTGTTATTTTTGAGGCCTCGGAAGTAGAAATTGCCATTGACCAGACCTTAAAAAATAAGGCACCCGGGCCGGATGGAGTCCCAGCTGACTTTTTTAAAATGGATACAAAGCTTTGGTCGAGGGTGTTGTGCGGTGTTTTTAATGCTATAACCAGAAACAGTATTCCAGCATCCTGGAAGGAGTCTGAAATTATTCCCGTCTTTAAGAAGGGAAGTAGGGTAGACCCAGCATGTTACCGCCCGATATCTTTAATTGATTCATCAGTAAAAATTTTGGGCAGGGTCATCCTACTTAGACTTCAGGCTTGGCTGGATGATAGAGGGGTACTGTCCAACCTGCAGTACGGTTTTAGAACTAAACGGGGTACTATGGACCAGAGCCTTAATCTGCAGATGTTAGTGGACAAATACACTAGGGCTAAAGTTGAGTCGTTATATTTAGGGTTCATGGACCTATCTTCGGCCTTTGACCTTGTGAATCGCACTAAACTGTGGCACATTCTTGCCGATTTGGGTCTTGATCGTGCACTTGTTAACCTTCTAGCCGATCTCCACTCAGACCTCCAGGCCTCAGTCAGGGTTGACTCAGGGGGGCGACGTACCAGTCGTTTCAAGTCCAAAAGAGGGGTGAGACAGGGATGCATTTTGGCACCCCTGCTCTTCACAGTTTATATTAATGCCCTCGAATCTGAATTAAAGACTGCTCCGCCAGACATACCGCGTATAGGGGAGACAAGTGTTCCTGTCCTCCTGTACGCGGATGACGCAGTACTTCTGTCCCGCACAGGCTTGGGTCTTCAGCGGTTATTGGATGCTTTTGGCCTTTTTATGACGTCTTTAGACCTTAAGATTAATGCCAAAAAATCACAAGTTATGATGGTGGGTAAAGGCTCACGCTGCAAGAAAGTTAAAACTTTCTATTGCAGCAGTGCAGAAATGCAAAGAGTTTCGACATTCCCGTATCTAGGAGTTACGTTTGAAGATAAAGGGAGCTGGGGCCCTCAAATAAGAAAGAGAAATAGTGCCCTAGTAAGAACATCTTCTGCCATCCTGAGTTTCAGCAGAAGGCTGGGGGCTAGGCCAGTCCCAGCCCTCATGACCATCTACAACGCCAAGTGCGTGTCTGTTGCAACTTATGGTTGTTCCTTATGGGGATATGGCTCGATAGACCGTCTTCAGGCTTCTGAAAATAAATTTCTTAGATCAGTCTTGTCTGTACCCCAGTCAACACCATCTTATTCTGTCCATTCTGAACTGGGGGCTGATTTTATAACAGACAAAATTCGAGTGGCCCCTCTAATCATGTGGCTTAAAATTTGGCTTAATAACGAACTATCTCTAAATCAGGCCATTTTGAGGGACTGTCTCCTACTCGACAACGCCCACAAAATTAAGTGGTTAACTTATGTCAAAAATTGTTTTAGCGCTCTGGGACGACCTAACCTCTTTTCTTCACCGGAGTCGATATCCCGGGCAGATATTGTTAGAACCAAAAGCGATATGCTCTTGAGGCTGTCGCTAACAAGAGAGGAAAAGGAACTAACAAAACCTTTGGTTAGAGCACACCTTTGGTTGCAAACCCACCAGGCCCTGAATTCTACCTCACTCTGGTTAACCGCCCCTTTCACAGGTTTTTATTAACTCGTTTCCGCATGAACATGATTCACCTGATATTAGGACAGTACACAACCTGGTGTAAACCTGATGAATTTCTTCCTTGTTCTTGTGATAGCTTCTCTATCCAAGATACTATGCACTTTACCATGTTTTGTGGGCATTTTTTAGTAGAAAGGAGGAAGTATCTTGTGCCAATCTTAAAAAAGGTATGGTTTCTGCAAGTTAGACCAGCACTTCTTTATTTGCAGATGTTAAATGACCCTAGCACTGTCTTTCATGTAGCCAATTACTTGGTGTGTGCGGTGCGCACCAAGAAAGGACTCATGGTGAAAGAGAGTTTGGACACATTGTCATGAAGTATTGAACCTTGCACTTTAGTGGTCAAACATTATTATTAATGAATATCAGGTTTAAGGGGATGGCGGAACGATATATTTTTAACTTTTTATGACACCGTTTTTATATAGTGATGATTTTTAAAATTTCGTGTATCTTTGTTTTTAGCTAAATCATGCTATGTGGTTTTTACTTTTTAAGTTGTATACTTTTTTAACTATTGCATAACATGTGTTTCTTAATTATGATTGTATGTTTCTTTTTGTACCGTGCCTTTTTTTGATATTCATTTATCGAAATAAAGATTTTGACTGACTGACTGAGAACATTTCTCAAGTAGGTGAAGAAGCACTTATACGCATTGTCCATGATTTAATTAAAGTGGGAGTTGTGGAAGAAGTTCCTTATAATAATTGCAACAGTCCTATTCTTCCTATTTTGAAAAAAGACACTGACACTAGGATTTACAGATTCATCATTGATTTACGAGAAGTTAACAAGATTGTAGTACCACAATACACCGTGGTTTCTGATATAACACTTCTTACCTTAGTTCCTGCAACAGCAAGTACATTTACTGTGATCAACCTTAAAAATTCTTTCTTTTAAATTCCTATTCATCCTGATAGCCGATATTTGTTCAGCTTCACTTTGAATAATAGATCGTGCAGATTTTTTAGAATTCCTCAAGGCTATACTGAGAGTCCTAGTATTTACAGCCCAGCATTGCCTGAAGGAGTGGCTCTCATACAATATGTCGAGGACATCTCGTTGGCAGCCGATACGCCTGAACAGTGTGAAAAATGTACTTTGTCTTTACTTTCCTTTCTTGCTTCACATCATCACAAAGTGTCACGGAAGAAATTGCAATATTGTAGACCGAAGGTTACCTACTTAGGTCACCTTCTGTTTAAGGAGGGACGTGCACTTTCATCAGATCGTATTCAAGCTATTTTAGACACACCAGTGGCTTCTACTCAGAAAGATGTTCATGCATTCTATGGTCTTACTTCCTTTTGTAGGCAATGGATATTAGGTTTTTCACACATTGTTAAACCCCTGTTAGCGCTTTTGACCAAAGACACTCCAATGCCCCTTCCATGGACCACTGAATGTCAGAATGCTTTTTGTCAGTTACATCAAGCTCTTTGTTCTGCACCAGTGTTCGGTACTCCAGATTACACGAAGGCTTTTACACTTTATGTTCATGAGAAAGATGGGTGTGCATTGTCAGTTTTAGTGCAGACGGATGGCGACAAGCAACGTCCCTGTGCATATTTTTCAGCGTTTTTTGATCCTGTTGCTCGTGCATTGCCTGGGTGCTTCCCTTCAGTTGCAGCAGCAGCTGTGTCCATACATCAGAGTGAAGGGATAGTTTTGTCACATAAACTGTTGGTGCTAGTACCCCATGCGGTCGATGCCCTATTGAATCAGACCAAAACACAATACTTGACTAGTGCCCGCTTGACAGGATATGAATTGACACTGTTGGCCCCTCATATTACTCTGAAGAGGTGTGCGACTCTGAACCCAGCTACTTTGTTACCATATCCAGCGACTCAGCCTCAGTCATAGGAGTCTCATGATTGTATATTTCTTACTGAGGAACAGACAAAGGGTCCAGTCAATTTGCAAGATACGCCCCTTTCAGATGTAGATGGAGAACTATGGGTTGATGGGTCGTGTTTGAAGTGACCAGATCGCACGACTTCAGCTGCATATGCAATTACGACACTTCAGACAGAAGTGGAGACAGCTCGTACACCACAGAAGTCGACTCAATCAGCTGAGCTAATAGCTTTGACACAAGCGTGTGAGCTTAGCACTGACTTGCGTATGAACATTTATACAGACAGCCGCTATGCTTTTGGAGTGGCCCATGATTTTGGCCTGCTTTGGAAGGAAAGAGGCTTTCTTACATCCCACGGGATGCAGATAATTCACGGAGAACTAGTGCAGAATCTTTTGACTGCATTGACATATCCAAAGAAAATAGCTATTGTTAAGTGTAGCACACACAAGAAAGTGACTGACAATACAGGGCAAGGCAATGCCTTTGCAGATCGTGTAGCTCGTGAGACTGTGATGCAGTGAAACACTACATCAATATACGTAGTGAGGTCACAAGCTGAGCGTTGGCATGATGCTAGACAAGAAGTGCTGGACATACAGAGATCTGCTTTTGTGGAAGACCTTGAGCAATGGTCTAAAGAGGGAATGTTAGATGATGAGGGCTGTTGGTGAAACAAAGAGATGGATAATTGGAAACTGCCTATGACCTATTTACAGCCTATGGTTCAAATGGCACGTGGGCCCGCACAAGTTGGAGCTTCAGCAATAACGAAATTGCTTACGCAAGTTTGGAAGCATCCAGAATTTGCCAGCACAGCTAAAAGAATAGTACAGTCTTGCTTGATCTGTTGGCAGTACAATCCTGGAAAGGGGACACAGACTCCTACAGGAGGGTTTGCTACACCAACTGCACCTTTTGAAGTTTTGCAAATGGATTATATCCAACTTGAACGTTGCAATAACTTGAAGTATGTTCTAATGGTGGTATGTGCCTTCAGTAAATGGATAGAGGCATACCCTACGAAGGATAACACTGCTCTCATCACAGCAAAGGTGCTTTTAAAGGAATTCTTCCCTAGATTTGGTGTTTGTAAACTTTTGTGGAGTGACAACAGACCTCATTTTATTGGGCAAGTTGTTGAGTATGTCCTGAAAGGATTAGAGATTAAACAAAAGTTCCATGCAGTCTTCCAACCACAATCAGCAGGATTAGTGGAGAGAAATAACGCTACCTTGAAATTGAAATTAGCAAAAATACTTGCTTCCACGTCTTTGAAATGGCCTGATGCGCTACCCTTGGCATTGTTGTCCATTAGATCGGTGCCACATTTACGATCTGGGCTTACACCATATGAGGTGGTATTTGGGAGACTGATGAACATTTGGGAAGTTCCTAAACCACACCCCATACATGAAGTACCTTGTGTTCTGATGAATGACTATTTAGCACAGTTAACTGACAGTTTGATCTCTATTCATCAACAGGTTCGAGAAGCTCTTCCTGACAGATCTACTGGTGAGGCCCACAAACTCCGACCCGGTGACCACGTGATGGTCAAAGCTTTTGAGAGGTCGAACAGTTTGGAGCCAAGGTGGCGAGGACCGGAGCGAGTGCTCTTAGCTACGAGGACAGCGGTTCAAGTGACAAACAGAAAGAATTGGATCCACAGCAGTCACTGCAAACGAGTGCTGCCTACCTTGGTGGAGCCTGCTATGCTGGCCGACCATCGAGAGATTCTGGAAAAGGAGAAAGGCCACACGTGATGAATCTGAGGAAGTCTTCCGGGCTGAGACCGAGGAAAGAACCTGCATTGTTGAAAAAGACTGGTTGAGCTACCGTCCTGGGTTGGTGAAACGGAGCGCTGATGTGGCAAGGGGGGGATCAGTCCTACATAGTAACACCCGTCTTGACCCTCGGTGAAATAAACCAACGACTGCTCAGGACATTAGAGCTCCAACGATTGATTCAACGATGAAGTGATCATGTCTGCAAGGAGATCAACTATTGCTAAGATCTATAATAAGAAGACCATTTGTGCTGTAGGATTTGTTGTTACTATGGTGGCTGTAGCAGCGACAACCTGGTTTGTTGAGAAAGTGGCTCCTGCTCGACATCTTTTGATCGCCACTACTCCAGTACCAGTTGAGCATCATTACTTTACGCTTCCATACCATGAGCAAAAGCATTGACAATCCTACCCGAACAATACATTTACTTAGATGTTGCATCACACTCATAATGCCACAAATACTACCAACTGTTGGGGGTGTAGGATGATATCTGCTCACCCGAAGAAGGGAGGAACACCTTTTATTCCTCTTCCCTTTTCTCATAATGGTTCTTGCCAAGCCTGGTTTGCGCTTTTATTTTCTTCTGAAAGGGCCAAAATCTCAAGAATGACAGTTGGATGAATTATCACCTCTATAAAGTATGTTATCCCGATGAAGATGCTTACCCTCAAGCTAAAGGGACTAAAACACCATATGTTTTCAAAAATATGAGAAATATTAAGAACAATGGACCATTTGTGATTTCCGTCACTAGAGTTAAAGCAGACTTGTCAATAAGTAGTATTGGGAGAATTCCAGTGGGGAGAAGTGAGTGTACTGTGGTTTTGACTATTGAAGGTGCCAATAACAGCAGCTTCACATCCTCACATAATACATACTTTGTCTGTGGTAACAAGGGATATTACCAACTACCAGTTGGATGGTCAGGAGTATGCTATGTATCCTTTCTGTTGCCCCCTGTATTTCTGGCACCGGCGTTCTATCACAGAGACTTTAAGTTGTACAACGATCATTCCAAGAACAGAAATAGGAGGACAATAAGTATTGATGAAGTGGACCAGACTGACACCGCTTTGCAACAATATGTTGATTTTAATTTGGGCTTGTTTTTCTTTGTGGGTGCTGCATTAAACAGCAGAAAGATAAGACGATTGACTAGAGTTGTGGAAACTGTTACCAATCAGACAGCTATGGCACTTGGGAACATTACAGAAGAGCTGCAAGTTGCGAGGATTGCAGCACTCCAAAATCGTTTGGTCCTAGATGTAATTTTGGCAGATCAAGGTGGTACATGTCGCATGGGCTCAAAAAATTCCACGGACTCGATAATTCTCGCTCCGGTGCCTTCTCAACTCACGGGCTCACACTCTGCGACTCTGGGCAATAGCTTGCTTAATCTCCACAACGGCCCCTCGCGGCGGGATGCCTGGCTTTCACCTTGTGGATACCCTGCCGGGGTTATCTCACAGGGGAATACCAGGACGGGTTCCCTAAGCAAGCGCCGGGAAACCCTTTGTGGGTAGCTGTGCGCTATATAAGCTCAAATACATTTACATTTACATACATCATCACTAGTAGTTGCTGTGTTTATATTCCCGATCACTCTCCTTCAGTGTTTGAGGCAATCTCTAAACTGCATAAGATTGCGGCAGAAATTCATCCAGAGACTGGTACATGGACTCTTTCAATATGGTCCTGGACATTATTTGTTACCTGGGGCTGGAAGCTACTGACCATTGTATGTGTAATACTAGTGATATTATTTACATGCTGTTTACGTATACAATGTGATGTGGTCCCATGCTTTGCTCCGTTTGCATCACTGCTTGAACACCTGCTAAGAGAAATGTTGCAGAAATAAAAGCCCAACAAATGCTGAATATAGAAATTACTGAAATAATGTTAATAGATGTACAGGATGCATATTTAGATTACCCCAAATGAACAAATGTCTTCAGCTAATGCTAAAAAGGTCGTATGTTGTAAATTGGCAGCGATCGGGGTTAGCATTTAGCTGAAGCCATCTTGCTTTCGGCAGCCATCTTATCTGCCATGTGCTACCATGTGCTCACCATGTGCTCTGTCCTTCCTTACTGTTGTTTGCTCTTGTATTCTGCCTGGGAACAAACTATATTTAGCATCTTCTGTTCTTCAGTTGAGCTTGCAGCTGTCCATGCAGCTGTCTTTAGTCTGTAACTGTCAGGATGTGTTTGCTAAAATTAGCAACCTTTGGCTCCTCTATCTTGTTGACTGTGCATTTTCTGTATGACCTTACATGTAACTAAAACCTTCTTTTTGTACTTGTACCACCTTCTTTTGAGCCCCTGTGTGGGTATAAAAGGACCATGCTCCTTCTGTTCAGTGTGCTACTTCATACACTAACGAAGGGTGTAGTGTGAATGTAGTTCCATCTCATGAGATTAATAAAAGATTGTTTTTATATTCCAGTTTCCGTGCTAACTTCTATCCTATTGGTCTGAGGACTTTGTGCAGAGAAGGGCAAACCCCTAGCACTGCTAGGCCTGGCTGACGCCCACCCCGACACGCCTAGTGACAATAAAGAAATACAGCCACTGCAGTACCAAGGAAGAAGTCTACCCCTACTGACAATAACCAAATGCAGGCACTGCAGTGCCAAGTAAGAGCCCTACCCCTACAGACAATAACCAAATACAGGCACTGCATGGCCAATGGAGAGCCCTACCCCATAGACAATAACCAAATACAGGCTTTGCAGTGCCAAGGAAGAGCCCTACCCCATTGACAATGATCAAATACAGGCACTGCAGTGCCAAGAAAGATCCCTATTCCATAGACAATAACCAAATACAGGCACTGCAGTGCCAAGGAAGACGTCTACCCCTACTGACAATAACCAAATACAGGCACTGTAGTGCTAAGGATGAGCCCTACCCCTACAGACAATAACCAAATAGAGGCACTGCAGTGCCAAGGAAGAACCCTACCCCATAGACAATAACCAAACACAGGCACTACAGTGCCAAGGAAGAGCCCTACCCCAGAAACAATAACCAAAGAAAGGCACTGCCGTGCCAATGAAGAGCCCCACCCCAGAGACAATAACTAAATACAGGCAGTGCAGTGCCGAGTAAGAGCTCTACACCAGAGACAATAAACAAATACAGGCACTGCAGTGCCAAGGAAGAACGCTACCCCTACAGACAATAATGAAATACGGGCACTGCAGTGCCAAGGGAGAGCTCTAACCCCACGGGCAATAACCAAATACAGACAATGCAGTGCCAAGGAAGAGGTGTACCCCTACAGACAATAAACAAAAACAGGCACTGCAGTGCCAAGGAAGAGCTCTACCCAATAGACAATAACCAAATACAGGCACTGCAGTGCCAAGGAAGACCCCTACTCCAGAGATAGTAACCAAAGACAGGCACTGCAGTGCCAAGGAAGAGCCCTACCCCATAGACAATACCCAAATACAGGCACTGCAGTGCCAAGGAAGAGCCCTACCCCAGAGACAATAAACAAATACAGCCACTGCAGTGCCAAGAAAGAGCCCTACCCTATAGACAATAACCAAATAAAGCCACTGCAGTGCCAAGGAAGACGTCTAACCCTACCGACAATAACCAAATACAGGCACTATAGTGCCAATGAAGAGCCCTACCCACGAGACAATAAACAAATACAGGGACTGCAGTGCCAAGGAAGAGCTCTACCCCTACAGACAATAGCCAAATACAGGCACTGCAGTGCCAAGGAAGAACCCTACCCAATAGACAATTACAAAATACAGGCACTGCAGTGCCAAGGAAGAGCTCTATCCCATAGACCACAGCTTTCCAAACTGTGTGGCGCGACACGTTATTGTGTCGCGCCCCATGCGTAGGTGTGTCGCGCGATCACAGGGGCGGCCGATATAGGGGAATGCGACTCCAGCCTTGCTCAGTGTTTACGTCGTGCAAGGCAGAGTAGCAGCGGAGCCTCGTGGTCAGGAGCTCCATTCAGCGATACAGAGGCTCAGTGGGTAGGAGGACCGTTTTTGGCGAAGTGTCCCGACACTTTTCTCCAAAGTAGAG
The DNA here is from genome assembly GCF_964263255.1 of Lissotriton vulgaris. Taxonomy (NCBI): domain Eukaryota; kingdom Metazoa; phylum Chordata; class Amphibia; order Caudata; family Salamandridae; genus Lissotriton; species Lissotriton vulgaris. The sequence goes on along the minus strand of NC_141699.1, from coordinate 31,778,946 downwards.
AAATCTCCGGGTTTTACAACAGCATCCGGGTAAAACATCCAAATGTCCCGGTTTTAGCATGCTGTTCAGATCACCCCAGCAGGCCGTCCAGCAACAGGCAGAGTGGCGCAGCAGGGGCTCTAATATGAATAACAACAAAGCCTTATTAGCACGTTAAATTGTCTTTTAAGACCTGTGAAGTGCTCGGGTGCGGCTGTGTGTGTGCCCGGAAGCCGTCTGGCCGGGGCTGACACACACAACGGAGGGGGGCTGGGGGGGAGGGATTCATTTGTGGATAGTCCATTTGGCAAAAGGCCCTTCAATGGGTGAATACGGTCGGTTACTGGGTCCAGGGGGTTGGCCTGGGGTTTGGGGCAGCCCCGGGATCGAGGTGCATTGGAAAGAAAAGCTGCCAAGAAGCCCTATAGAAGCTTTCACATTTACATCATTCTGCACGCTGCAGCTTGTAACCTTATGAAAACGAAAACATAAACAATCCAGTTCAATGGAGAATGCCCTTGTGAGCCATGGCATGGAAGAGTGCGGGGCAGGGAGTGGGGAGGGGCGCTGCGCACCTGCGCACCACCAATACTGGAAAATATTAAAACGATTTAAGAATGAAAGCAACATTTTGTCCTCTTTGTCACAGACCCTTATGGAACCCACAGAATATGTTGGTCAGGGGGAGAGGGAGGGAGTGGGACAGAGAAGGAGGGAGTGAGACAGAGAGGGGGGAAGACAGAGAGAGAGAGAGAGAGTGAGACAGACAGGGAGGGAGACAGAGAGGGTGAGACAGAGAAAGTGAGACAGACAGAGGGAGACGGAGGGAGAGAGAGTGAGATAGAGGGAGACGGTGGGAGACAGTCAGAGGGAGAGGGAGTGAGACAGAGAGGGAGGGAGGGGGACAGAGGGAGGGAGACAGTCAGAGGGAGCGGGAGTGAGACAGAGGGAGGAAGACAGACAGGCAGGGAGACAGAGAGGTAGTGAGACAGAGAGGCAGGGAGGGAGACAGTCGGAGGGAGACAGATGGAGGGAAAGGCCACCTCTGCCACTGATTCCCTCACTAGTACCCTATAACAGTGCCCCTCAAGTCTCTATAACCACTGTCTCTCAGATTGCTATGTCTGACAGCTGTCGAATAGTCCTACTTTTATGTCGATGGTTAGTGAAAACCGTAGTCCTACTTCTATGTGGCAAGAATAGGCTTGAGTGTTGTGTGGAAAAGCAAACCTAGCTGAAGCCAGGATACTAGATCAAAAGTGTGGCCATGAAGAGCAGAGTTTTACGAGACAGAATTCCTCCAAGAAAATGCAACATTTTGGGATTCTAGACCACAGAAATGTAGTCTAGTGCCGAAACTGGTGACCTAGTGATCTGGAACTTTTGGTTTTAATTCCAGGTCTGGCACTTGACTTTAAAATGTGTGGTTCTGGGCAAATTAGTTGACCTCACTGTGCATAAAATTGTAAATACGTGTGGAATGTAACATGATTGTAAATATATAGAATGTAATATCACAAATGTGCAAATCTCCTGTTCATGCTCTGTTACCAACCATGTGGGTTTTCTTCAGATCCATACAAACATACATACATTTTCTGGGGGTGGATGTGTGTGGGGGTGTGTGTGTGGGTGTGTGTGTGGGGTTGTGTGTGTGAGGTTGTGTGTGTGTGTGTGGGGTGTGTGTGTGTGGGTGTGTGTGTGCGGAGATGTGTTTGTGGGGGTGGGGATGTGTGTGGGGTTGTGTGTGTGTGGGGTTGTGTATGTAGGGTTGTGTGTGTGGGTTGTGTGTGGGGTTGTGGGTGGTTCGGGCTAGCTCGCTGCGCTAGCTCGTGTTACCGTGTCCCTGAAAAGTTTTTCACAAAAAGGTGTGTCACCAACATGAAAAGGTTGGAAAGCTGTGCCATAGACAATAACCAAATACAGGCACTGCAGTGCCAAGGAAAAGCCCTACCCCTACAGAAAATGACCAAATACAGGCACTGCAGTGCCAAGGAAGAGCTCTACCCCATAGACAATAACCAAACACAGGCACTACTGTGCCAAGGGAGAACTCTACCCCATAGACAATAACAAAATACATTCACTGCAGTGCCAAGGAAGAGCCCTACCCCTAAAGACAATAACCAAGTACAGGCACTGTAGTGACAAGGAAGAGCTCTACCCCATAGACGATAACCAAATACAGCCACTGCAGTGCCAAAGAAGAGCCCTACCCAATAGACAATAACCAAATAGCGCCACCGCAGTGCCAAGGAAGAACGCTACCCCTACAGACAATAATCAAATAGAGGCACTGCAGTGCCAAGGGAGAGCTCTACCCCATAGACAATAACCAAATACAGTCACTGCAGTGCCAAGGAAGAGCTCTACCCCATAGACAATATTCAAAGACAGGCACTGTTCCAAGAAAGAGCCCTCCCCCAGAGACAATAACCAAAGACAGGCACTGCAGTGCCAAGGAAGAGCCCTGCCTCAGAGACAATACCCAAATACAGGCACTGCAGTGCCAAGGAAGAGCCCTACCCCAGAGACAATAACCAAATACAGGCACAGCAGTGCCAAGGAAGAGCCCTACCCCAGAGACAATAACCAAAGACAGGCACGGCAGTGCCAAGAAAGAGCCCTACCCCAGAGACAATAACCAAATACAGTCACTGCAGTGCCAAGGAAGAGCCCTACCCCAGAGACAATACCCAAATACAGGCACTGCAGTGCCAAGAAAGAGCCCTACCCCAGAGACAATAACCAAAGACAGGCACTGCAGTGCCAAGGAAGAGCCCTACCCCAGAGACAATACCAAAAATACAGGCACTGCAGTGCCAAGGAAGAGCCCTACCCCAGAGACAATAACCAAATACAGGCACAGCAGTGCAAAGGAAGAGCCCTACCCCTGACACAATAAACAAATACAGGCACTGCAGTGCCAAGGAAGAACGCTACCCCTACAGACAATAATGAAATACGGGCACTGCAGTGCCAAGGGAGAGCTCTAACCCCACGGGCAATAACCAAATACAGACAATGCAGTGCCAAGGAAGAGGTGTACCCCTACAGACAATAAACAAAAACAGGCACTGCAGTGCCAAGGAAGAGCTCTACCCAATAGACAATAACCAAATACAGGCACTGCAGTGCCAAGGAAGACCCCTACTCCAGAGATAGTAACCAAAGACAGGCACTGCAGTGCCAAGGAAGAGCCCTACCCCAGAGACAATACCCAAATACAGGCACTGCAGTGCCAAGGAAGAGCCCTACCCCAGATACAATAAACAAATACAGCCACTGCAGTGCCAAGAAAGAGCCCTACCCTATAGACAATAACCAAATAAAGCCACTGCAGTGCCAAGGAAGAAGTCTAACCCTACCGACAATAACCGAATACAGGCACTATAGTGCCAATGAAGAGCCCTACCCACGAGACAATAAACAAATACAGGTCCTGCAGTGCCAAGGAAGAGCTCTATCCCTACAGACAATAGCCAAATACAGGCACTGCAGTGCCAAGGAAGAACCCTACCCAATAGACAATAACAAAATACAGGCACTGCAGTGCCAAGGAAGAGCTCTATCCCATAGACCACAGCTTTCCAAACTGTGTGGCGCAACACGTTATTGTGTCGCGCCCCATGCGTAGGTGGGTTGCGCGATCACAGGGGCGGCCGATATAGGGGAATGCGACTCCAGCCTTGCTCAGTGTTTACGTCGTGCAAGGCAGAGTAGCAGCGGAGCCTCGTGGTCAGGAGCTCCATTCAGCGATACAGAGGCTCAGTGGGTAGGAGGACCGTTTTTGGCGAAGTGTCCCGACACTTTTCTCCAAAGTAGAGAAATCTCCGGGTTTTACAACAGCATCCGGGTAAAACATCCAAATGTCCCGGTTTTAGCATGCTGTTTAGATCACCCCAGCAGGCCTTCCAGCAACAGGCAGAGTGGCGCAGCAGGGGCTCTAATATGAATAACAACAAAGCCTTATTAGCACGTTAAATTGTCTTTTAAAGACCTGTGAAGTGCTCGGGTGCGGCTGTGTGTGTGCCCGGAAGCCGTCTGGCCGGGGCTGACACACACAACGGAGGGGGGCTGGGGGGAGGATATCATTTGTGGATAGTCCATTTGGCAAAAGGCCCTTCAATGGGTGAATACGGTCGGTTATTGGGTCCAGGGGGTTGGCCTGGGGTTTGGGGCAGCCCCGGGATCGAGGTGCATTGGAAAGAAAAGCTGCCAAGAAGCCCTATAGAAGCTTTCACATTTACATCATTCTGCACGCTGCAGCTTGTAACCTTATGAAAACGAAAACATAAACAATCCAGTTCAATGGAGAATGCCCTTGTGAGCCATGGCATGGAAGAGTGCGGGGCAGGGAGTGGGGAGGGGCGCTGCGCACCTGCGCACCACCAATACTGGAAAATATTAAAACGATTTAAGAATGAAAGCAACATTTTTTCCTCTTTGTCACAGACCCTTATGGAACCCACAGAATATGTTGGTCAGGGGGGGAGGGAGGGAGTGGGACAGAGAAGGAGGAAGACAGAGAGAGAGAGAGAGTGAGCAGACAGGGAGGGAGACAGAGAGGGTGAGACAGAGAGAGTGAGACAGACAGAGGGAGACGGAGGGAGAGAGAGTGAGATAGAGGGAGACGGTGGGAGACAGTCAGAGGGAGAGGGAGTGAGACAGAGAGGGAGGGAGGGGGACAGAGGGAGGGAGACAGTCAGAGGGAGCGGGAGTGAGACAGAGGGAGGAAGACAGACAGGCAGGGAGACAGAGAGGTAGTGAGACAGAGAGGCAGGGAGGGAGACAGTCAGAGGGAGACAGATGGAGGGAAAGGCCACCTCTGCCACTGATTCCCTCACTAGTACCCTATAACAGTGCCCCTCAAGTCTCTATAACCACTGTCTCTCAGATTGCTATGTCTGACAGCTGTCGAATAGTCCTACTTTTATGTCGATGGTTAGTGCAAACCGTGGTCCTACTTCTATGTGGCAAGAATAGGCTTGAGTGTTGTGTGGAAAAGCAAACCTAGCTGAAGCCAGGATACTAGATCAAAAGTGTGGCCATGAAGAGCAGAGTCTTATGAGACAGAATTCCTCCAAGAAAATGCAACATTTGGGGATTCTAGACCACAAAAATGTAGTCTAGTGCCGAAACTGGTGACCTAGTGATCTGGAACTTTTGGTTTTAATTCCAGGTCTGGCACTTGACTTTAAAAATGTGTGGTTCTGGGCAAATTAGTTGACCTCACTGTGCATAAAATTGTAAATACGTGTGGAATGTAACATGATTGTAAATATATAGAATGTAATATCACAAATGTGCAAATCTCCTGTTCATGCTCTGTTACCAACCATGTGGGTTTTCTTCAGATCCATACAAACATACATACATTTTCTGGGGGTGGATGTGTGTGGGGGTGTGTGTGTGGGTGTGTGTGTGGGGTTGTGTGTGTGGGGTTGTGTGTGGGTGTGTGTGTGGGTGTGTGAGGTGTGTGTGTGTGGGGGTGTGTGTGTGGAGATGTGTTTGTGAGGGTGTGGGGGTGGGGATGTGTGTGGGGTTGTGTGTGTGCGGGGTTGTGTATGTAGGGTTGTGTGTGTGGGTTGTGTGTGGGGTTGTGGGTGGTTCGGGCTAGCTCGCTGCGCTAGCTCGTGTTACCGTGTCCCTGAAAAGTTTTTCACAAAAAGGTGTGTCACCAACATGAAAAGTTTGGAAAGCTGTGCCATAGACAATAACCAAATACAGGCACTGCAGTGCCAAGGAAAAGCCCTACCCCTACAGAAAATGACCACATACAGGCACTGCAGTGCCAAGGAAGAGCTCTACCCCATAGACAATAACCAAACACAGGCACTACTGTGCCAAGGGAGAGCTCTGCCCCATAGACAAGAACCAAACACAGGAACTGCAGTGCCAAGGAAGAGCTCTACCCCATAGACAATAACCAAATACAGCCACTGCAGTGCCAAGGAAGAACTCTACCCCATAGACAATAACCAAATACAGGCACTGCAGTGCCAAGGAAGAGCCCTACCCCTAAAGACAATAACCAAGTACAGGCACTGTAGTGCCAAGGAAGAGCTCTATCCCATAGACAATAACCAAATACAGCCACTGCAGTGCCAAGGAAGAATTCTACCCCATAGACAATAACCAAATACAGCCACTGCAGTGCCAATGAAGAGTTCTACCCCATAGACAATAACGAAATTCAGGTACCTCAGTGCCAAGAAAGAGCTCTACCCCATTGACAGTAACCAGATACAGGCACTGCAGTGCCAAGGAATAGCCCTACCCCTACAGACAATGACCCAATACAGGCACAGCAGTTCCAGGGAAGAGCCCTACCCCAGAGAAAATAACACAATACAGGCACTGGAGTGCCAATGAAGAGCTCTAACCCTGCAAACAATAACCAAATACAGCCACTGCAGTGCCAAGGAAGAGCTCTACCTGATAGAAATTAGCAAATATAGGCACTGCGGTGCCAAGGAAGAGCCCTACCCCATAGACAATAACCAAATGCAACCCCTGCAGTGCCAAGGAAGAGCTCTACCTCAACATACCATAACCAAATACAGGCACTGTGGTGCCAAGGAAGAGCTCTACCCCATAGACAACAACCAAATACAGGCACTGCAGTGCCAAGGAAGAGCTCTACCCCAACATATCATAACCAAATACAGTCACTGCAGTGGCAAGGAAGAGCTCTACCCCATAGACAATAACCACATACAGGCACTGCAGTGCCAAGGAAAAGCCCTACCCCTACTGACAATAACCAAATACAGGCACTGCGGTGCCAAAGAAGAGCCCTACCCCATAGATGATAACCAAATACAGGCACTCCAGTGCCAAGGAAGAGTCCTACCTCTACAGACAATAACCAAATACAGGTACTGCAGTGCCAAGGAATAGCCCTACCCCACAGACAATAACCAAATACGGCCACTGCGGTGCCAAGGAAGAGCTCTACCCCTACTGACAATAAACAAATACAGGCACTGCAGTGACAAGGAGGAGCTCTACCCCCACAGACAATAACCAAATACAGCCCCTGCAGTGCCAAGGGAGAGCCCTTCCCCCACAGACAGTAACCAAATACAGCCATTGCAGTGCCAAGGAGGAGCTCTACGCCATAGACAATAACCAAATCCAGTCACTGCAGTGCCAAGGAAGAGATCTACCCCACAGACAATTAGCAAATATAGGCACTGCGGTGCCAAGGAAGAGCTCTACCTCAACATACCATAACCAAATACAGGCACTGTGGTGCCAAGGAAGAGCTCTACCCCATAGACAACAACCAAATACAGGCACTGCAGTGCCAAGGAAGAGCTCTACCCCAACATATCATAACCAAATACAGTCACTGCAGTGGCAAGGAAGAGCTCTACCCCAACATACCATAACCAAATACAGCCACTGCAGTGCCAAAAAAGAGCTCTTCTCCTACTGACAATAACCAAATACAGGCACTGCAGTGCCAAGGAAGAGTCCTACCACTACTGACAATACCCAAATAGAGGCACTGCAGTGCCAAGGAAGAGCCCTACCCCATAGACGATAACCAAATACAGGCAATGCGGTGCCAAGGAAGTGCTCTACCCCTACTGATAATAACGAAATACAGGCACTGCAGTGCCAAGGAAGAGCCCTACCCCTACTGATAATAACGAAATACAGGCACTGCAGTGCTAAGGAATAGCTCTACCCCTACTGACAAAAACGAAATACAGGAACTGCAGTACCAAGGAAGAGCCCTACCCCTACTGACAATAACGAAATACAGCCATCGCAGTGCCAAGGAAGAGGTCTACCCCTACTGACAATAATGAAATACAGGCACTGCAGTCCCAAGGAGGAGCTCTAACCCTGCAGATAATAACCAAATACAGCCACTGCATTGCCAAGGAAAAGCTCTACCCCATAGACAATAACCAAATACAGCAACTGCAGTGCCAAGGAAGAGCTCTACCCCTACTGACAATAACCAAATACAGACACTGCAGTGCCAAGGAAGAGCCCTTCCCCCACAGACAATAACCAAATACAGGCACTGCAGTGCCAAGGAAGAGCCCTTCCCCAACAGACAATAACCAAATACAGCCAATGCAGTGCCAAGGAAGAGCTGTACCCAATAGACAATAACCAAATACAGCCACTGCAGTGCCAAGGAAGAGCCCTTCCCCCACAGACAATAACCAAATACAGGCACTGCAGTGCCAAGGAAGAGCTCTACCCCACAGACAATTAGCAAATATAGGCACTGCGGTGCCAAGGAAGAGCTCTACCTCAACATACCATAACCAAATACAGGCACTGTGGTGCCAAGGAAGAGCTCTACCCCATAGACAACAACCAAATACAGGCACTGCAGTGCCAAGGAAGAGCTCTACCCCAACATATCATAACCAAATACAGTCACTGCAGTGGCAAGGAAGAGCTCTACCCCAACATACCATAACCAAATACAGCCACTGCAGTGCCAAAAAAGAGCTCTTCTCCTACTGACAATAACCAAATACAGGCACTGCAGTGCCAAGGAAGAGTCCTACCACTACTGACAATACCCAAATAGAGGCACTGCAGTGCCAAGGAAGAGCCCTACCCCATAGACGATAACCAAATACAGGCAATGCGGTGCCAAGGAAGTGCTCTACCCCTACTGATAATAACGAAATACAGGCACTGCAGTGCCAAGGAAGAGCCCTACCCCTACTGATAATAACGAAATACAGGCACTGCAGTGCTAAGGAATAGCTCTACCCCTACTGACAAAAACGAAATACAGGAACTGCAGTACCAAGGAAGAGCCCTACCCCTACTGACAATAACGAAATACAGCCATCGCAGTGCCAAGGAAGAGGTCTACCCCTACTGACAATAATGAAATACAGGCACTGCAGTCCCAAGGAGGAGCTCTAACCCTGCAGATAATAACCAAATACAGCCACTGCATTGCCAAGGAAAAGCTCTACCCCATAGACAATAACCAAATACAGCAACTGCAGTGCCAAGGAAGAGCTCTACCCCTACTGACAATAACCAAATACAGACACTGCAGTGCCAAGGAAGAGCCCTTCCCCCACAGACAATAACCAAATACAGGCACTGCAGTGCCAAGGAAGAGCCCTTCCCCAACAGACAATAACCAAATACAGCCAATGCAGTGCCAAGGAAGAGCCCTACCCCTACTGACAATAACCAAATACAGACACTGCAGTGCCAAGGAAGAGCCCTTCCCCCACAGACAATAACCAAATACAGGCACTGCAGTGCCAAGGAAGAGCCCTTCCCCCACAGACAATAACCAAATACAGCAACTGCAGTGCCAAGGAAGAGCTCTACCCCTACTGACAATAACCAAATACAGACACTGCAGTGCCAAGGAAGAGCCCTTCCCCCACAGACAATAACCAAATACAGGCACTGCAGTGCCAAGGAAGAGCCCTTCCCCAACAGACAATAACCAAATACAGCCAATGCAGTGCCAAGGAAGAGCTGTACCCAATAGACAATAACCAAATACAGCCACTGCAGTGCCAAGGAAGAGCCCTTCCCCCACAGACAATAACCAAATACAGGCACTGCAGTGCCAAGGAAGAGCTCTACCCCACAGACAATTAGCAAATATAGGCACTGCGGTGCCAAGGAAGAGCTCTACCTCAACATACCATAACCAAATACAGGCACTGTGGTGCCAAGGAAGAGCTCTACCCCATAGACAACAACCAAATACAGGCACTGCAGTGCCAAGGAAGAGCTCTACCCCAACATATCATAACCAAATACAGTCACTGCAGTGGCAAGGAAGAGCTCTACCCCAACATACCATAACCAAATACAGCCACTGCAGTGCCAAAAAAGAGCTCTTCTCCTACTGACAATAACCAAATACAGGCACTGCAGTGCCAAGGAAGAGTCCTACCACTACTGACAATACCCAAATAGAGGCACTGCAGTGCCAAGGAAGAGCCCTACCCCATAGACGATAACCAAATACAGGCAATGCGGTGCCAAGGAAGTGCTCTACCCCTACTGATAATAACGAAATACAGGCACTGCAGTGCCAAGGAAGAGCCCTACCCCTACTGATAATAACGAAATACAGGCACTGCAGTGCTAAGGAATAGCTCTACCCCTACTGACAAAAACGAAATACAGGAACTGCAGTACCAAGGAAGAGCCCTACCCCTACTGACAATAACGAAATACAGCCATCGCAGTGCCAAGGAAGAGGTCTACCCCTACTGACAATAATGAAATACAGGCACTGCAGTCCCAAGGAGGAGCTCTAACCCTGCAGATAATAACCAAATACAGCCACTGCATTGCCAAGGAAAAGCTCTACCCCATAGACAATAACCAAATACAGACACTGCAGTGCCAAGGAAGAGCCCTTCCCCCACAGACAATAACCAAATACAGGCACTGCAGTGCCAAGGGAGAGCCCTTCCCCAACAGACAATAACCAAATACAGCCAATGCAGTGCCAAGGAAGAGCCCTACCCCTACTGACAATAACCAAATACAGACACTGCAGTGCCAAGGAAGAGCCCTTCCCCCACAGACAATAACCAAATACAGGCACTGCAGTGCCAAGGAAGTTCCCTTCCCCCACAGACAATAACCAAATACAGGCACTGCAGTGCCAAGGAAGAGCTCTACCCTACTGAGAATGAATGTAGCACTGCAATACCATCACGTCTTCCCCTAATAACACTCGGCCCATGGTCACTGCTGGGCACCCCTTTTCTATGACAGGTAAGAGACACACCTGGCCACTGTAGCTAGTATCTAATGCTAATAATACTGCCAAAATACACAAATATCTGACACTATGCACCACTCTCTAGAGCTTGTTTTTGAGTCGATGGTCGCAGGTGGGGTCCACTGGCACTCATTGTTGGGGGCTGCACGTATCTGTTTTCATCAGACTTTGACCCAGAGCAAGAGAGTGAAAAACTCAAAAGGGGAACGAAGGAGGAAGAGAAAGATGGAAAAAACAGTGAGAAGAGGAGAAACCTGGGATGAAGAGGAAGAATCTGAACCAGTGAGACTCGGGGGGGGGGGGGGAGTGTCTGCTGGCGGATGAAAGAGGCATGAGGTGGAATCCAGACTACTCAGACTTGGTACTCAGCGCCCTGACCTTCCATAGCGCCTTGCATGCTTCCTTTCCAGATGAGGCAGAGCTGTGTCACCAGCACCGCTGTGGCAGCCGTGTACTCTTCCTCATAGCCCCTGGCAGCATACCCTGCTAGGGATTGGTCCACACCTTGTGTGCCATCATTTCTGAGTCACTTCCTGTTTGGATCCCCTCTTCTATAGAATTCTTGTTTATAAATGTCAGAGAAAATGGTGGCGGCGAGTAATTGGATTTTAATAAACAAACAACCCACCGCTTTACTCCCACTTGAAGCAAACATGCGAGGAGACTATTGAGCCCACGTACAGCTTCGGAGGGATGAATGGGTGAGTCATTTAATGGCCTATAATTGGAGAGTCGTCCAGGGTTAGTTATTATAGTCATTTCCTGATGATTGCTGTTGCCATTTACTTATTTATTTATATCGTTTTATATAGCGCGAGCGTGACCCACGAGGGTATCAGAGCGCTTTACAGTATAAGAACATAAATGGGTGAGGTGGTATACATACATTTAAAAGTATCAATTCGTATAAAAGAAATATAAAACACGTTTGTGTGTGCAGTGCTTGTTGCACCGCCCACCCTCTGAAGGAACCAACACATACATCCATTACACACATGAAGTTCACACCGACCAGGGGCCCTTAGAGGGTATCTTGGAACAGTCCCTGGAAGATGCTGCTGACGCCAAGTGTAGAATCATTCCTAATGGAACTGGATGAAGCGTTGAATGTCCATGAGGGAAGTGGTTATTGATTGGGTGGGTGCAACACACGGAATCCCACTGAGTTACATGAAAACTCCGTGAGATTCCGCGGAGTTCCGCGAACCTGCAGAATTAGGCATGTTGCGCTGCTCACACTGATTTTTAGCGACAAGAGCTCATTCTGCGCTGAAAAGTCAGTGCAAATGAGACCGCGCAGCGCGCCAGAGGCCACTGCGTCGCGAGTCGATTTTGTTGCCGCTCAAGTACATTTTCTACTGAGTGTCAGCTTTCTGACCGCAAATGGTTGTGACCGCTCCTGTTGGGGTTCCCTTCAAGCGGCCAAAGGTCGCGCCAGGGGAGCCAAATTTCATTTACGCTTACAGGCGAAACGCGAAATGGTCAAAACTCTGCCAATTCCGCCGACAGAGTGGAAGTTATCACCCACCCCTATTTATTGATTGACATACACACGTATGTGCCACGTGGTGGACAGATGGGTGGATGACGCTCTGAATGCACCGAACAATTATTGACCTATGGGAGTAGAGGATGAGCCATTGAATGGCAGATGACATCCTGAATTATTTGACCATTGGATGAAAGGATGAGTTGTTGTGTGCCCTAAGGAAGGGGGAGCCACTACGCAGCCCCACTAGTGTTGAGCCCTTCGATCAGTGGATGGATCTTTCAGGGGGAGGAGGATGAAAACAATGATTAATTGAATGAACGGAGAAGGGGGAGTCAGTGTTAAATGAGTGAGTCTTTCGATGGCAAATGGTTGAATAAACCATCGGTTAATACCAGAGTAAGGATGAATGAGTAGATCAACAGAAGGTAAAGAGAAGGTCAGATATATGGACAAAGGAAGGTAAAGGTCAACAGTTCAATGAGTAATTGAGTTCCATTGGCAGGATTTCTTTAGAGGGTTGGGCAGGTTTACTTTGGGTTATGGTTAAAGGGAGAGAGGCAGCATTTCCCCATGTTATGGGCAGAGGGAGAGAAAGGTTGGATTTCTTTATGTTATGGTTAGAGAGCGGTAGGCAGGAGGTGTCTGAGTGTGCTTATGATGGGTGGATACATGAATGAATACAGTGGAGTCAGAGGTGGGAAACCAATGACAATGGAGTCGATGGAGCTGGAAAACCAATGACTGTGGAGTCGATGGAGTTGGGAAACCGATGAAAGTGGAGTCGATGAGGTTAGGAAACCGATGACAGTGGAGTCGATAGAGTTGGGAAACCGATGATAGTGGAGTCGATGGAGGTGGGAAACCCAATGACAGTGAAGTCAACAGAGTTGGGAAACCCATGACAGTGGAGTCGATGGAGGTGGGAAACCAATGACGGTGGAGTCGATGGAGTTGGGAAACCGATGACAGTGGAGTCGGAGGTGGGAAACCAATGAGAGTGGAGTCGATGGAGGTGGGAAAGCAATGAGAGTGGAGTCAACAGAGTTGGGAAACCGATGGCAGTGTAGTCGATGGAGGTGGGAAACCAATGACAGTGGAGTCAATGGAGTTGGGAAACCGATGAAAGTGGAGTCGATGAGGTTAGGAAACCGATGACAGTGGAGTCGATAGAGTTGGGAAACCGATGATAGTGGAGTCGATGGAGGTGGGAAACCAATGACAGTGAAGTCAACAGAGTTGGGAAACCCATGACAGTGGAGTCGATGGAGGTGGGAAACCAATGACAGTGGAGTCGATGGAGTTGGGAAACCGATGACAGTGGAGTCGGAGGTGGGAAACCAATGAGAGTGGAGTCGATGGAGGTGGGAAAGCAATGAGAGTGGAGTCAATTCAATTTCAAAGCTTTTATTCGATTTGCAAACAAATCATACAAGCAAAACATGAAATCAATCCATTACATTAAAAAATTGTTACAAAATTTATACAGGGGAATCCAAAATAATTCATATGGGGATGGGACACATATTAACAAGCGTTTGAACATTGGATCTCAATTAAAAAACATGAAGATGACAAAAAGGTATAGAAGTTAAAATCGTACAGACAGGAATAAATAGATTTGGCACAAAAATGCTTATCCTGGCAGCTGTACGTTGAATATCATGCCCCTGCCTAAATCATGGGACAAGAAAATTTTGATTAAAAATTTTGATACAGACAGGAAAGTATAGAAATATAGCAGCACTAAACATTTCCTGGCAGCTGTATAATAAAAGTATAAAAAAAAAAAAAAAAAAAAAATCGAAAGGAGAAAAGCATGTACAGACAGGATTGAAAATGAGTTTGAACACTGCTAAACAAGTGCTCCCCATGGCAACTGTACATTTTGGGAAGGTACAGACAGGAGTATAGAAATCATAGCAATACAATACTTTTCCTGGCAGCTGTACATTTCAAAATAAAAGTGGCAACAAAAAAAACATATGTCCGCATTTTCTAAAGCTGATAGTAACGCAAGGGCTTTCTTAAAAGACCGTATATTATATTTAATAAATATAGGTTTTAAATACCTTAATCTTAAAAAGTGATAAAATTTACAAAAAAGTAAGAAATGGCAGCAACTCTGACGTGAAACGTTGTCGCAAGGGCAGGGAATTTCAGATTTCTGTTTCGGTACTGGAAACGCAACTAAGTAGTGTACAATACCCAACCTGACGCGGGTTAAAACATATTGATGAGAAGGGCGGCAGACATATAGGAGATAGACTTGGAACCCCGATGGTAAGTTAAGTTCTCTATAGAACTTCACGGTAGTTAGCTTACCATATACCTCATCTCGCCCTTTCTTTTTGTACATCAGAAAAGTTTGTTTGATCTCTTTTTTGGGTATTGCTACCGCGAGTTCTGGGTCAGTAAGAACATCAATATCAAACAAAGTCTTAAACCAAAAGCTAATATATTTCAGCCAAAGAATACGTAAAGAAAAATCCAGGCCTATACAGTCAAGAATAATTTCTTGAGTGAATCGAGTTTCTGGCTTAGCCCAAATAGAACGCCACAATAAGAGTGGACGAACGGCTGCTAAGTCCGAGATAAACTCAACCCCAACCTCGTCGTGAATTAATTGAATGGAAGCGGAGTGGGGAACACAAAGCACTTTTCTTAAGAACTTGTTCTCCTCTTTTTGGAGGGAGGTGCCGTCTGTGTGGCCCCACACCCCAGCCCCATACAATGCCGAGGGAACACAGCGAATATTATAAATGTTAATCATATCACGGATGCTTCTCGAACCGAGCTTAGAAGAAAATCGAAAAATGCTGCTAGTACAGCGAGTCATTTTCAACCTGGCATTTTCTAGCTCTGATTTCCAGGATCCATCATTAGCATAGGTGATTCCTAAATAACAAAATGTTTTAACTTGTAACATTTTATCGCTGTCTAGATAAAAATTGGACTTTTGTTTATTGGCTGTCTCGCCACACAGCATAACATAGGTCTTAGATTTATTTACACAGAGTCTCCTGTTTTGTATAAACAACATAAAACCATCAATGAGACGCTGTAAGCCTATCTGAGTGCGTGATAAAAGTACTGCGTCGTCCGCATAAAGTAAGATTGAGACAAAATTGCCTCCAATCTGGGGGGCGTCTGCAGGTATGGTAGCCAAGGTACGGTCAACACAGTTTATAAAAAGAGAAAATAAAAGGGGAGCTAGTACGCATCCTTGGCGGATGCCCCTAGATACCTTAAAAAATGGTGTACATTCACCATGGGTACCATATCGGACTTTACAGGAAAGTTTCTGGTAAAGCCTAGCCAGAAAGTGTACTATTTCTTTCGGTGCTCCTAACTCCAATAAAACCTGCCAAAGAATGCCGTGATCAACTAAATCAAATGCGCTGCTCAGGTCTGCAAAACATAAAAATAAATTGCCCTTTTTAGCCACTGTATATTTATTAATTAAAAAATCCAAATTCACGCATTGCTCCAGGGTACCCATCCCCTTCCTGAAGCCGTATTGCACTTTAGTTAAAATGGTCATATCTTCTGCCCAAGTTTCTAGTCTTTTGAGCAGAATTCTACTCATAACCTTTACTGAGGCATCCAATAAAGAGATTGGCCGATAGTTGGAGGCCTCAGATTTGCTGCCTTTTTTATATAAGGGGATGATAACCGATTGACCCCAAGAGGGGGGGAAATTGCCTTCCGCTGCACAGTTAAAGGTCCTAACCAAAATGGGGGCCCACAGATTAGGTTCTGTTTTTAATAAATCTATGGGCACCCCATCAGGTCCCGGGGCCTTCCCCCCTTGCTATTAGCAAGGCCTTCTAGTCCCTCTTGCAGCGTAATCTCTAACGGTATAGGTAACCACATTGGCGAATCGGCAAGAGGTAGGGTTAATGATACCCTTTCTGGATTAAAAATGTTAGTGAAGTGAGAGACCCAGTCCTCACAGGCAACATAAGAAGTGATTTCTGGGACACCTTCTGTGTTTAAAAATGGACTGTTGACTATTTCCCAGTAAAGTTTACTATTTTTTGTCTCAACTGCTTCATTCAATTTATCCCAGGCTCCTCTCTGTAGTACCTTTTTCCTGTTAGAGATAGCCAGTTTGTAATTAACCCTTGCTTCTTTGATGCTAATGCCATCGCGGGGTTTGAGCCCTAAAACACGTTTTAATTCCCGTAGGGCTACGGTACAGGGCTTGTCAAACCATCCCGATTTAATCGTTTTATTGGCTGAGGGTTTCTTAGTGAAGATACCCTCAATGATGGTATTGATATTAATAAATTGGGATATCAGAAGATCGTGATTAAAAACATCTTTAAGGCAATAACTAATCTCAGTTTTACAACTGATTATTACCTCCCTCTGTTTGGCCGTAGAATTGACCCCCGTCCATTTGATTCTCGGACCATTGGGTCGTTGGGACACTATATCGGTGGTGCAGGTTTCCCCAGTTCTATGTGTAACACCCCTTGAAGGAAGGGTGACACAAATACTGTTGTGATCACTGAGACTTTCCTCTCTCACGTACAAGCTTAAATAGTCCCCGTTACTTGAGAACAAAATGTGATCGATGAAAGTCCCAGCTTCCCTCCCTGTAAAGGTGGGACATGTGGCATTCTGCTTATTTTTATTACAGTTTAATAGGGATAAATCTAGTTTAGATAGCAGTTTATTTAAGGTGGAGCCGTAATGGCAATGTGGGAAGTGGGGAAAATCCTCACTCCTTCCTGCACCCCCGTTAGAATTATCCGGCTCCACCCCAAAGCCGCATGGGTTGCCCTTAGATAGCTGACATGGCTGCAGATTAAAGTCCCCCGCCCATAGAATGTCTAACTGTTTCTTTGAAATGCCTAAAGCCTTAGCTATTTCTTTTGCCAAGGGGTACAAAATATTCCCTCTTGAGGCATCAAAAATATTATTATAAAAGTTGACAAGAACTAGATCCTTACCCTTAGCACATGCAATCCTTAGTACCTGGCTGTAAGCTCCCACGTTTGAGCTACTTCTAACTTTGTAGGTTTCCAATCTGTTTGAAAGGAGAATCAGGAGACCCCCCTTTGCCCTTCCAGAGTTAGATTTGGTAGCATTCAGGCAATAAGAAGAATAACCTTCTACATTGATATCCTCCTGGCTCCAAGTCTCTTGGAGGAGGACTATATCGAACCCTTCTCCTATAAATCTGGACCAAAAAGGGGTATTTAACTTCCCTGCGATACCAGCGATATTCCAGGATATCAATATAAGGTCACCCGGCTTAGTTACCTGAGCTGGTATCTTTGAGGGTCCGATTACTGACCTGCAGGTAGGGGATTGAGTGTTAAAAGGGTGATGATAAGATGAAGGGGGTTGGGTAAAAGAAATTTCGGGTGCGGGAGTCTTATGTAAAACCATATGACCACCAGAAGACACAGGTGCCACTGTAAGAGCAGAATTAGGGCTAGGGCTGGCAGGGTTAGATTGCACAACCACCCCAGATGCCGACCGCCTGTTGACAGTTGGAATCGATGGTAAAGGGACATGAAGTCAATCAACCATCTCCAGGCTGTCAAATCTGTTAGAGGTTTGGATGCCCTGCCACCCGCCATCTGCACAACGGTTGTTATTAGGATACCAGGGACGGGGTACCCAATCCTACCTCTGAACTGTTGTATTTGCCAAGGGACGCCATAGTCCCATTGGTGTTCTTGGTTCATAGCCCAATTTGGCGGTGGAATTGGGTAGTGGTAATTAGAAGTAGGTGGATAGAAAAAGGAGAGTCGGTGGGTATCAATTCCTCCTTTCTTCTCTAGATCGGGCCAAGAACAGATGTGGTTCACGGTAGAGGCATCCTCACATGTAACAATGACACAATCCCCTTGAATACTCTTGGGGATCTTACCCACCCAAGATACCCTACGTACCGAAGATATTCTACAGGTGAATGGGGGCTTCAGGGGCCTGTGAATACAAAGCCACTGCAGAATTTTATTCCGGAGGGACCAGTGAGGTTCATCAGTTCCCTCTGGAAGTTCCGGTACTCCTGTTAGAATTGCCGTAAATGGAGATACCTCTGGGGCCAATTGAAATGGGCGTTTGGGTCTGGGCCTCTTTTTGTCTGCATGGGAATTAGCTTTGGGGACCTTATTTTTGCTAGTAGATTGCTGCAGAGGCTCATTGGTCAGGGTACGATTGACATCATTGGAAGTAACTTGTGAGGTCTGGACAGCAGGAGTTTGCTGAGTAGATGACGGTGTCTGGGGTAATGGTTTATCTTTCAGCTTAGATTTGGAACAATTAGTACAGGTGTTAGCAGTAGACGGTGTTGAAATTGTGGGATCCTTTGTTTTAGGTTTGGTATTAAACATAACTGTATTTATGGAAGGTTTGTCAATGTTAGTCTTAGCTGGAGGGACCCCCGGACAGGACACTGCAGGTGAAACCACAGATAAACCCCCCCCAGGTTTAACTATACCTTCCCTTGGATGGTTGGGAGATTTGGCAATAAGTATGGCAAGCTGTTTCTCAATGGCCATAATGCTCCGTTCCAGGGGCTGGAGTTGTTGTTTAAAGAAATCCCTGAGTCTTTCAAACAACTCGGTATTATCAAAGACAGACAGACAAGGTGCCCCCCCCTGAACAATACCCTTGGAAGTACAATGTAGGTTAGGCGAAGCAGATGTTACAGAGTTAGTACAGGTAGGTTTATTCGTGACTGGTGCTTTAGTAGTCCCTTTCTTTTTCTTATTTTTGGGATGTTGATTAGCCTTATTCCCTTTATTTGTAGGTATCGACTGCTTAGGAATGGCGCCTTCTCTCACCCCCATGGAACGGATACCTTGAGTTTGGTCATCAACTACAATCCGCTCCAAATCCGGGGTGATCTCAAGGTTCTCGGTAGAGTCCAATTCCAATGACAGGTTTGTGGCCGATAGATCTACGGCATTGGGAATGGAATGTAATTGTGCTATAACATTTCCAGGTTGAGAAAGGCTGGGAATAGATGTAACTGCTGGGACTGGAGTTAAAGCTGTAGCTATGAGACCCAGGGAGGATCTCTTAGCAAACGCAAGGTCCTGGGATACCCTGCGCTCTAAAAGGGAAATGTTTAAATTAATAGCCTCAGTTGTGGTAGAGATAAATTTATCGATGGGACCTATAAACTGCGCAGTTCTAAGTGCGGTCTTACTCCTAGATCCCCTTGTTACTGACATGATAAGGATATGCAGGCACAGGCTCGGTAGTCCAAAAGAATCAAAAACACAGATCTAAAGAGTACCTTTGACTGAAGAGAGGGTAATCAAGCGATTGCAAACCAAACCAAGGAGAGGTGGCCCAGCCCAGCCTGGTTCAGTCTGGAACAGGCTGAAACGGGCCCGCCCTTGGCCCGGGCTTCGCCCGGCGTCCCGCGAGGCGGTGCTGACCTTGGCTTTAAGCGCCTCCTGGCGCGGCTTTTGGCGTTGCAGCCCGCTTGGGCTGATGGGGCTTGTAGTCCCCTGACCCGCGCTCCACTCGGCGGCTCTGCCTGGTCAGCGAGCGGCGGGAGGCGGGCAGGGTATGCAGGGACACGGTGTTCTTCTCCCGGATGAGGCGTCAACACAGCGGTAGGTCTCTCCTGGTGGCAATTCCGATGTTGTCAGAACTGACCTCGGCTTTAAGCGCCTCCTGGTGCGGCTTTTGGCGTTGCAGCCCGCTTGGGCTGATGGGGCTTGTAGTCCCCTGACCCGCGCTCCACTCGGCGGCTCTGCCTGGTCAGCGAGCGGCGGGAGGCGGGCAGGGTATGCAGGGACACGGTGTTCTTCTCCCGGATGAGGCGTCAACACAGCGGTAGGTCTCTCCTGGTGGCAATTCCGCTGTTGTCAGAACTGACCTCGGCTTTAAGCGCCTCCTGGCGCGGCTTTTGGCGTTGCAGCCCGCTTGGGCTGATGGGGCTTGTAGTCCCCTGACCCGCGCTCCACTCGGCGGCTCTGCCTGGTCAGCGAGCGGCGGGAGGCGGGCAGGGTATGCAGGGACACGGTGTTCTTCTCCCGGATGAGGCGTCAACACAGCGGTAGGTCTCTCCTGGTGGCAATTCCGCTGTTGTCAGAACTGACCTCGGCTTTAAGCGCCTCCTGGCGCTGCTTTTGGCGTTGCAGCCCGCTTGGGCTGATGGGGCTTGTAGTCCCCTGACCCGCGCTCCACTCGGCGGCTCTGCCTGGTCAGCGAGCGGCGGGAGGCGGGCAGGGTATGCAGGGACACGGTGTTCTTCTCCCGGATGAGGCGTCAACACAGCGGTAGGTCTCTCCTGGTGGCAATTCCGCTGTTGTCAGAACTGACCTCGGCTTTAAGCGCCTCCTGGCGCGGCTTTTGGCGTTGCAGCCCGCTTGGGCTGATGGGGCTTGTAGTCCCCTGACCCGCGCTCCACTCGGCGGCTCTGCCTGGTCAGCGAGCGGCGGGAGGCGGGCAGGGTATGCAGGGACACGGTGTTCTTCTCCCGGATGAGGCGTCAACACAGCGGTAGGTCTCTCCTGGTGGCAATTGAGAGTGGAGT
Organism: Lissotriton vulgaris; assembly: GCF_964263255.1. Lineage (NCBI taxonomy): Eukaryota > Metazoa > Chordata > Amphibia > Caudata > Salamandridae > Lissotriton > Lissotriton vulgaris. The sequence continues at coordinate 31,758,201 of NC_141699.1, read as the reverse complement.
CAACAGAGTTGGGAAACCGATGACAGTGTAGTCGATGGAGGTGGGAAACCAATGACAGTGGAGTCAATGGAGTTGGGAAACCGATGACAGTGGAGTCAGAGGTGGGAAACTGATGACAGTGGAGTTGATGGAGGTAGGAAACCAATGACAGTGGAGTCGATGGAGTTGAGAACCGATGACAGTGGAGTCGGAGGTGGGAAACCAATGACAGTGGAGTCCATGGAGGTGGGAAACTGATGACAGTGGAGTCGATGGAGGTGGAAAACCGATGACAGTGGAGTCGATGGAGGTGGGAAACCGATGACAGTGGAGTGCCTTGCAGTGTGTGGTTAATCCATGGAGGTGCTGATCCAAAAGACAGTGAAGTGCCTTGGAGTTTGTGGTTAATCCATGTGGTAGCTTAACTGATGATAGTGGAGGTTCAACAGTGGAGGTGAATGAGGCGGCAGGGTGGTGTTGTTCCTTGGTTTGCAGGTCATCAATGGAGGTGGGAAACCGATGAGAGTGCAGTCGATGGAGGTAGGAAACCAATGATAGTGGAGTCGATGGAGTTGGGAAACCGATGACAGTGGAGTTGATGGAGTTGGGAAACCGATGATAGTGGAGTAGGAGGTGGGAAACCGATGACACTGGAATCGATAGAGGTGGGAAACCAATGACAGTGGAGTCGATGGATTTGGGAAACCGATGATACTGGAGTCGGAGGTGGGAAACCGATGACAGTGGAGTCGTTGGAAGTGGGAAACAGATGACAGTGGAGTCGTTGGAGGTGGGAAACCGATGACAGTGGAGTTGATGGAGGTGGGAAACCGATGACAGTGGAGCCGTTGGAGGTGGGAAACCGATGACAGTGGAGTCGATGGAGGTGGGAAACTGATGACAGTGGAGTCGATGGAGGTGGGAAACCGATGACAGTGGAGTCAGAGGTGGGAAACTGATGACAGTGAAGTTGTTGGCGGTGGGAAACTGATGACAGTGGAGTCGATGGAGTTGGGAAACCAATGACAGTGGAGTCCATTGAGGTGGGAAACCGATGACAGTGGAGTCGATGGGGTTGGGAAACCATTGACAGTAGATTCGATGGAGGTGGGAAACCAATGTCATTGGAGTCAGAGGTGGGAAACCGATGACAGTGGAGTCGATGAAGGTGGGAAACCAATGACAGTGGAGTCGATGGAGATGGGAAACCGATGACAGTGGAGTCAGAGTTGGGAAACCAATGACAGTGGAGTTGATGGAGTTGGGAAACCAATGACAGTGGAGTCGATGGAGTTGGGAAACCGATGTCAGTAGAGTCGATGGGGTTGGGAAACCAATGACAGTGGAGTCAGAGGTGGGAAACCGATGAAAGTGGAGTCGATAGAGTTGGGAAACCGATGACAGTGGAGTCGGAGGTGGGAAAAGGATGACAGTGGAGTTGATGGAGTTGGGATACCGATGACAGTGGAGTCCATGGAGGTGGGAAACCAATGACAGTGGAGTCGAAGGAGTTCGGAAACCAATGACAGTGGAGTCGAAGGAGTTCGGAAACCGATGACAGGGGAGTCCATGGAGATGGGAAACCGATAACAGTGGAGTGCCTTGGAGTGTGAGGTTAATCCAGGGGAGCTTAACTGATGACAGTGGAGTACCTTGGAGTGTGAGGTTAATCCAGGGGAGCTTAACTGATGACAGTGGAGTACCTTGGAGTGTGAGGTTAATCCAGGGGAGCTTAACTGATGACAGTGGAGTACCTTGGAGTGTGAGGTTAATCCAGGGGAGCTTAACTGATGACAGTGGAGTACCTTGGAGTGTGAGGTTAATCCAGGGGAGCTTAACTGATGACAGTGGAGTACCTTGGAGTGTGAGGTTAATCCAGGGGAGCTTAACTGATGACAGTGGAGTACCTTGGAGTGTGTGGTTAATCCATGGGGGAGCTTAACTGAGGACAGTGGAGTGCCTTGGTGTGTGGTACATCAGTGGAGGTGAGTGAGGCGGCCGGATGGTGTTGCTTCTTAGTTTGCTCCTTGGTTTGCAGGCCATCCATGAAGGTGGGGAACCAATGGAAGGGGAGTGCCTTTGTTCGCAGTTGATCAATCAAACACCACTAAGTCGATTTGACAAAATAACACCCAGGCTGTTAATTCCCAGGCTTGCCTCTGGCAAAAACCTATCACCAGGGGCGGCCTTAGGCATGTTCAAGCTGTGCACCTGCACTGGGCCACCAAACCCCAGGGGCCACCACGCCAATATATATCCTTAATATAATAATCCTCCGAGGATGGATACATATTTGCGTGGCAGCCCCTGGCAGGGATTTGGTGGCCTCTGGCTCTGTTCCACTTCCAAACACCCTGACCCCCCCTCTTCACTGGCCTCCGCGCCTGCGTTCCTCCTACCTACGGTCCCTGCCCAGGGCCACCATGAGCCTAGAGCCGCCCCTGCTATCACACACTACAAATCTAAATGAAAATGTCAGGATGCAAGATGCCACCCAGGCATCTACACACAGTACAGCCCAAGGAGTGAGGAGGCCACTGAAACGGATACACAACAGCTGCAAAGGCCAACCCGCCCTCAGAACTGGAAATAATGATGGAAAAACCACCCCAGCCACCACTGGTCTGGAGCTAGTTCATTAGTCAAGAGGGGAAAAGATTGTCAACATAAGTGAGTTACTCCTTGGCCGGCCACAGAGTTTGTGGGACAATGCCAGGGTGCCCACTGGGGCACTGTAGGAAACACCTCACCCTCGAAGGCAAGTAGACAGGCAGTAGACATGCTCAGTGGTTGAAGTGTCTCTGGGGGGACTCATAGCTACACCCTCAGTGACCCGAAGAGGGGTTCGAGAGAGACATCACCCGTGTGCCCTGGGCATCTCCCAGTTCACAGCCTGAGTGATCTGAAGGGTCACTGCATGGAATACAGCAGTAAGTGTATATCCTCAATGGCTTGATTGGACAATGCAGGGGCACAGCAACCTCATCACCAGGGCAATACTCAGTTCACTGTCTCATAGGTCTGTAGGAGCACTGGAGGGACACACCACACTCATGGACAGTGCGGGGGTTAGTGACAGCCTCAGTCCCTGAAGGGTCACTGGATGGAACACATCACACAGGCAGAACAGAAGCTAGTGTACAGCCTCAGTGTGTGAGGGTCACTGGAGGGACACATCACACAGGCAGAACAGAAGCTAGTGTACAGCCTCAGTGTGTGAGGGTCACTGGAGGGACACACCACACTCATGGACAGTGCGGGGGTTAGTGACAGCCTCAGTCCCTGAAGGGTCACTGGATGGAACACATCACACAGGCAGAACAGAAGCTAGTGTACAGCCTCAGTGTGTGAGGGTCACTGGAGGGACACATCACACAGGCAGAACAGAAGCTAGTGTACAGCCTCAGTGTGTGAGGGTCACTGGAGGGACACATCACACAGGCAGAACAGAAGCTAGTGTACAGCCTCAGTGTGTGAGGGTCACTGGAGGACACATCACACAGGCAGAGCAGGAGCTAGTGTACAGCCTCAGTGTGTGAGGGTCACTGGAGGGACACATCACACAGGCAGAGCAGGAGCTAGTGTGTACAGCCTCAGTGTGTGAGGGTCACTGGAGGGACACATCACACTCACAGTGAGGGCAGGAGCTAGTGTACAGCCTCAGTGTGTGAGGGTCACTGGAGGGACACATCACACAGGCAGAACAGAAGCTAGTGTACAGCCTCAGTGTGTGAGGGTCACTGGAGGACACATCACACAGGCAGAGCAGGAGCTAGTGTACAGCCTCAGTGTGTGAGGGTCACTGGAGGGACACATCACACAGGCAGAACAGAAGCTAGTGTACAGCCTCAGTGTGTGAGGGTCACTGGATGGAACACATCACACAGGCAGAGCAGGAGCTAGTGTACAGCCTCAGTGTGTGAGGGTCACTGGAGGGACACATCACACAGGCAGAACAGAAGCTAGTGTACAGCCTCAGTGTGTGAGGGTCACTGGAGGGACACATCACACAGGTAGAACAGAAGCTAGTGTACAGCCTCAGTGTGTGAGGGTCACTGGAGGGACACATCACACAGGCAGAACAGAAGCTAGTGTACAGCCTCAGTGTGTGAGGGTCACTGGAGGGACACATCACACTCATAGTGAGGGCAGGAGCTAGTGTACAGCCTCAGTGTGTGAGGGTCACTGGAGGGACACATCACACTCATAGTGAGGGCAGGAGCTAGTGTACAGCCTCAGTGTGTGAGGGTCACTGGAGGACACATCACTCAGGCAGAGCAGGAGCTAGTGTACAGCCTCAGTGTGTGAGGTTCACAGAATGGACACATCACACTCATAGTGAGGGCAGGAGTTAGTGTACAGCGTCAGTGTGTGAGGGTCACTGGAGGGACACATCACACTCATAGTGAGGGCAGGAGCTAGTGTACAGCCTCAGTGTGTGAGGGTCACTGGAGGGACACATCACACTCATAGTGAGGGCAGGAGCTAGTGTACAGCCTCAGTGTGTGAGGGTCACTGGAGGGACACATCACTCAGGCAGAGCAGGAGCTAGTGTACAGCCTCAGTGTGTGAGGTTCACAGAATGGACACATCACACTCATAGTGAGGGCAGGAGTTAGTGTACAGCGTCAGTGTGTGAGGGTCACTGGAGGGACACATCACACAGGCAGAGCAGGAGTTAGTGTACAGCGTCAGTGTGTGAGGGTCACTGGAGGGACACATCACACTCATAGTGAGGGCAGGAGTTAGTGTACAGCGTCAGTGTGTGAGGGTCACTGGAGGACACATCACTCAGGCAGAGCAGGAGCTAGTGTACAGCCTCAGTGTGTGAGGGTCACTGGAGGGACACATCACACTCATAGTGAGGGCAGGAGCTAGTGTACAGCCTCAGTGTGTGAGGGTCACTGGAGGGACACATCACTCAGGCAGAGCAGGAGCTAGTGTACAGCCTCAGTGTGTGAGGGTCACTGGAGGGACACATCACACTCATAGTGAGGGCAGGAGTTAGTGTACAGCGTCAGTGTGTGAGGGTCACTGGAGGGACACATCACACAGGCAGAGCAGGAGTTAGTGTACAGCGTCAGTGTGTGAGGGTCACTGGAGGGACACATCACACTCATAGTGAGGGCAGGAGTTAGTGTACAGCGTCAGTGTGTGAGGGTCACTGGAGGACACATCACTCAGGCAGAGCAGGAGCTAGTGTACAGCCTCAGTGTGTGAGGGTCACTGGAGGGACACATCACACTCATAGTGAGGGCAGGAGCTAGTGTACAGCCTCAGTGTGTGAGGGTCACTGGAGGGACACATCACTCAGGCAGAGCAGGAGCTAGTGTACAGCCTCAGTGTGTGAGGGTCACTGGAGGGACACATCACACTCATAGTGAGGGCAGGAGTTAGTGTACAGCGTCAGTGTGTGAGGGTCACTGGAGGGACACATCACACAGGCAGAGCAGGAGTTAGTGTGTACAGTCTCAGTGTGTGAGGGTCACTGGAGGGACACATCACACTCATAGTGAGGGCAGGAGTTAGTGTACAGCGTCAGTGTGTGAGGGTCACTGGAGGACACATCACACAGGCAGAGCAGGAGCTAGTGTACAGCCTCAGTGTGTGAGGGTCACTGGAGGGACACATCACACTCATAGTGAGGGCAGGAGTTAGTGTACAGCGTCAGTGTGTGAGGGTCACTGGAGGGACACATCACACAGGCAGAGCAGGAGTTAGTGTACAGCGTCAGTGTGTGAGGGTCACTGGAGGGACACATCACTCAGGCAGAGCAGGAGCTAGTGTACAGCCTCAGTGTGTGAGGGTCACTGGAGGGACACATCACACTCATAGTGAGGGCAGGAGTTAGTGTACAGCGTCAGTGTGTGAGGGTCACTGGAGGGACACATCACACAGGCAGAGCAGGAGTTAGTGTACAGCGTCAGTGTGTGAGGGTCACTGGAGGGACACATCACACTCATAGTGAGGGCAGGAGTTAGTGTACAGCGTCAGTGTGTGAGGGTCACTGGAGGACACATCACTCAGGCAGAGCAGGAGCTAGTGTACAGCCTCAGTGTGTGAGGGTCACTGGAGGGACACATCACACTCATAGTGAGGGCAGGAGCTAGTGTACAGCCTCAGTGTGTGAGGGTCACTGGAGGGACACATCACTCAGGCAGAGCAGGAGCTAGTGTACAGCCTCAGTGTGTGAGGGTCACTGGAGGGACACATCACACTCATAGTGAGGGCAGGAGTTAGTGTACAGCGTCAGTGTGTGAGGGTCACTGGAGGGACACATCACACAGGCAGAGCAGGAGTTAGTGTACAGCGTCAGTGTGTGAGGGTCACTGGAGGGACACATCACACTCATAGTGAGGGCAGGAGTTAGTGTACAGCGTCAGTGTGTGAGGGTCACTGGAGGACACATCACACAGGCAGAGCAGGAGCTAGTGTACAGCCTCAGTGTGTGAGGGTCACTGGAGGGACACATCACACTCATAGTGAGGGCAGGAGTTAGTGTACAGCGTCAGTGTGTGAGGGTCACTGGAGGGACACATCACACAGGCAGAGCAGGAGTTAGTGTACAGCGTCAGTGTGTGAGGGTCACTGGAGGGACACATCACACTCATAGTGAGGGCAGGAGTTAGTGTACAGCGTCAGTGTGTGAGGGTCACTGGAGGACACATCACTCAGGCAGAGCAGGAGCTAGTGTGTACAGCCTCAGTGTGTGAGGGTCACTGGAGGGACACATCACACTCATAGTGAGGGCAGGAGTTAGTGTACAGCGTCAGTGTGTGAGGGTCACTGGAGGGACACATCACACAGGCAGAGCAGGAGTTAGTGTGTACAGTCTCAGTGTGTGAGGGTCACTGGAGGGACACATCACACTCATAGTGAGGGCAGGAGTTAGTGTACAGCCTCAGTGGTCAGAAGATGCACTTCCCCCCGCCCCCTCACAGCCGGGTCAGCAGTCAGTGTGCACCCTCAGTGGTGTTGAAATGCACAGTCAGAGGATGCACTGGAGACCCCCCCCCCCCCCCCGCCCCCCTCCCCCACACACACACACGGGGCAGCAGCCAGTGCGCACCCTCAGTGGTGTTGACACGCACGAGCCGTGGCCGCGTTATCAACAGTCGCACACTGGTACTTTCTGAGCAGCTTTAAGTCTGATTAGATTTAGGGAGGGATACACGTCATGTATAAGACATGCATATTAATTGTGGGCTGCTGATGAGAACAATCCGTCCTGCACTCAACAGCACTTAGGAAACTAATTAACACAATATGAATTAAAGAGATTAGAATAATTTGTTACTGCAAATTAATGGCCGCGCGGAACAGACATGAGCGGCGGGTAAAGTTATCAAAAGACCAAACAAAGCACTTACTAAAGCAACTGCTTCATTTGAACCGACGGTTGCATGAAGTATCCCGGCATGCACCTGGAGGGCTGCCCACAGTTACATGGCAGAAGGGAGGGTGTAGGGCTCGTGTGTGGCGAAGCAGCGTAAGGTCAAGAGGCGGTGCCTATATAAGCACGAAGGTGAAATGTGATTCAGGAACCCATGACGTCACCACTCTGGCCTAGTGGCACTTCTTGACAAGGCTGCAACTTTAATAATGTTACAGGACTGACACTTCTCAACAGAGCTCCTACCCTAGTAATGGTCAGTACCAGCACTTCTGAGCATGACCATTGTACTAGTAATGAACAACCAGCACTTCTCAGTAGAACCACTGTACTAGTAATGGACAGTACCAGCACTTCTGAACTAGTAACGGACAGTACCACCAGTGTCTCAGCAGGGTCACTGTACTAGTAATGGACAGTACCAGCACTTCTCAGCAGGGTCACTGTACTAGTAATGGACAGTACCAGCACTTCTCAGCAGGGTCACTGTACTAGTAACGGACAGTACCAACACTTCTCAGCAGGGTCACTGTACTAGTAATGGACAGTACCAACACTTCTCAGCAGGGTCACTGTACTAGTACTGGATAGTAAAAGCAACTCTCAGCAGGGTCACTGTACTAGTAATGGACAGTACCAGTACCTGTACCGGTTTCTCTGCCCCTCCCCGCCCAGTTATTTGTGGCGTTCCCCAAGGTTCCTCTCTTTCCCCCCTGCTTTTCAATCTTTATATCCATCCCCTCCCTTCTTGAGCTGGGGGTCTCTGTGTACAATTACGCAGATGACCTCCAGCTCGTTTTTGATCTTTCTTCTACCCCTGATTCTCTCCCCAAGTTTTGTTCCACCTTAGTTTTTATTTCTGACTGGATGAGCGCTAATCACTTGAAGCTCAATCCAGACAAGACGGAACTTGTCCTCACTGGTGGCCCCTCGAACCCTTGGTCTCCTGCACATTGTCTCCTTTCTTTTGCCCCCCCCCCTTTGCCCGCTTCTTCTGTTCGCACCCTTGGTATCAAAGTTAGCCATGACTTATCCATGCACAGTCAGATCAGTTCCGTCGTGTCTTCTTGTTTTCTGTCCCTCCGCTTAATCCGGAAAATCTCACGGTTCTTTTCCACCGATGCACTTAAAACCATAGTCATGGCCCTTGTCACCTCCCGCCTCGACTATGGGAACGGCCTGTACGTGGGCATACCTGCCTACGAATCCCGCCGTCTACAGGCCATTCAAAACCAAGCTGCTCGCCTTATCCTCTCCCTCCCTAAATCCTCTCATATCACTCCGGCTCTCAAGTCCCTTCATTGGCTCCCTGTCTGTTTCAGATCTTTCTTCAAACTGGTCTGTTTAGCCTTTCGGGCTCATTCCCGCTCTGCGCCCCTGTTCATCACTTCTCTCATCTCCTCTCATGCCCCCAGCCGCACTCTTCGTTCCTCTTCTCTCTCTCTTCTGCATATCCCTCGCTTCTGTAAATCCAGAATGGGGGGTACCCGGTTTTCAGCCCTGGCCCCCCAGTTCTGGAACAGTCTTCCACTCTCCATCCGTTCCATCCCCATCTACACTCACTTCCGCAAAGCCCTCAAAACCTTCCTTTTCTCTCAGGCATTCCCTTCCTAGTCTCCCTGGGTCTCCTCTGTGAGTTCTGATCAGGTCCCCAGCGCCAGGAAGCCGCTTGGCCGCAGTGCGCTCTATTAAATATTTTATTCATTCATTCATTCATTCATTCATTCATTCATTCATTCATTCTCAGCAGGGTCACTGTACTAGTAATGGACAGTACCAGCACTTAGGAGGGTCACTGTACTAGTAATGGTCTGTACCAGCACTTCTCAGCAGGGTCACTGTACTAGTAATGGACAGTACCAGCACTTAGCAGGGTCACTGTACTAGTAATGGACAGTACCAGCACTTCTCAGCAGGGTCACTGTACTAGTAATGGTCTGTACCAGCTCTTCTCAGCAGGGTCACTGTACTAGTAATGGACAGTACCAGTACTTCTCAGCAGGGTCACTGTACTAGTAATGGACAGTACCAGCACTTCTCAGCAGGGTCACTGTACTAGTAATGGTCTGTACCAGCACTTCTCAGCAGGGTCACTGTACTAGTAATGGACAGTACCAGCACTTCTCAGCAGGGTCACTGTACTAGTAATGGACAGTACCAGCACTTCTCAGCAGGGTCACTGTACTAGTAATGGACAGTACCAGCACTTAGGAGGGTCACTGTACTAGTAATGGTCTGTACCAGCACTTCTCAGCAGGGTCACTGTACTAGTAATGGACAGTACCAGCACTTAGCAGGGTCACTGTACTAGTAATGGACAGTACCAGCACTTCTCAGCAGGGTCACATTACTAGTAATGGTCTGTACCAGCTCTTCTCAGCAGGGTCACTGTACTAGTAATGGACAGTACCAGCACTTCTCAGCAGGGTCACTGTACTAGTAATGGACAGTACCAGCACTTCTCAGCAGGGTCACTGTACTAGTAATGGTCTGTACCAGCACTTCTCAGCAGGGTCACTGTACTAGTAATGGACAGTACCAGCACTTCTCAGCAGGGTCACTGTACTAGTAATGGACAGTACCAGCACTTCTCAGCAGGGTCACTGTACTAGTAATGGTCTGTACCAGCTCTTCTCAGCAGGGTCACTGTACTAGTAATGGACAGTACCAGCACTTCTCAGCAGGGTCACTGTACTAGTAATGGACAGTACCAGCACTTCTCAGCAGGGTCACTGTACTAGTAATGGTCTGTACCAGCACTTCTCAGCAGGGTCACTGTACTAGTAATGGACAGTACCAGCACTTCTCAGCAGGGTCACTGTACTAGTAATGGACAGTACCAGCACTTCTCAGCAGGGTCACTGTACTAGTAATGGTCTGTACCAGCTCTTCTCAGCAGAGACACTGTACTAGTAATGGACAGTACCAGCACTTAGCAGGGTCACTGTACTAGTAATGGTCTGTACCAGCTCTTCTCAGCAGGGACACTGTACTAGTAATGGACAACCAGCATTTCTCAGTAGAATGACTGTACTAGTAATGGACAGTACCAGCACTTCTCAGCAGGGTCACTGTACTAGTAATGGACAGTACCATCACTTAGCAGGGTCACTGTACTAGTAATGGTCTGTACCAGCTCTTCTCAGCAGGGACACTGTACTAGTAATGGACAGTACCAGCACTTAGCAGGGTCACTGTACTAGTAATGGACAGTACCAGCACTTCTCAGCAGGGTCACTGTACTAGTAATGGTCTGTACCAGCTCTTCTCAGCAGGGTCACTGTACTAGTAATGGACAGTACCAGCACTTCTCAGCAGGGTCACTGTACTAGTAATGGACAGTACCAGCACTTCTCAGCAGGGTCACTGTACTAGTAATGGTCTGTACCAGCACTTCTCAGCAGGGTCACTGTACTAGTAATGGACAGTACCAGCACTTCTCAGCAGGGTCACTGTACTAGTAATGGACAGTACCAGCACTTCTCAGCAGGGTCACTGTACTAGTAATGGTCTGTACCAGCTCTTCTCAGCAGGGTCACTGTACTAGTAATGGACAGTACCAGCACTTCTCAGCAGGGTCACTGTACTAGTAATGGTCTGTACCAGCTCTTCTCAGCAGGGACACTGTACTAGTAATGGACAGTACCAGCACTTAGCAGGGTCACTGTACTAGTAATGGACAGTACCAGCACTTCTCAGCAGGGTCACTGTACTAGTAATGGTCTGTACCAGCACTTAGCAGGGTCACTGTACTAGTAATGGACAGTACCAGCACTTCTCAGCAGGGTCACTGTACTAGTAATGGACAGTACCAGCACTTCTCAGCAGGGTCACTGTACTAGTAATGGTCTGTACCAGCTCTTCTCAGCAGGGTCACTGTACTAGTAATGGACAGTACCAGCACTTCTCAGCAGGGTCACTGTACTAGTAATGGACAGTACCAGCACTTCTCAGGAGGGTCACTGTACTAGTAATGGTCTGTACCAGCTCTTCTCAGCAGGGACACTGTACTAGTAATGGACAGTACCAGCACTTAGCAGGGTCACTGTACTAGTAATGGACAGTACCAGCACTTCTCAGCAGGGTCACTGTACTAGTAATGGTCTGTACCAGCACTTAGCAGGGTCACTGTACTAGTAATGGACAGTACCAGCACTTCTCAGCAGGGTCACTGTACTAGTAATGGTCTGTACCAGCTCTTCTCAGCAGGGTCACTGTACTAGTAATGGACAGTATCACCACTTCTCAGAAGGATAGCTATCCTAGTAATGAACTTGACCAGCACTTCTCAAAATGGCAAGTCTACTAGCAATAGACAGTAGCACCACGTTTTGTAACAGCTGCTACAGAATGAAGAACAGTGCCAGCAGATTTTACTGTGCATGCTATATTAGTGATGGATTGTATCAGCACTTCACATGAACGCTGTATGAATATTAAAGAGTAGCAGCACTTCTCAGCAGGGTCACTGTACTAGTTTTGGACAGTACCAGCACTTCTCAGTAGAATCACTGTACTATTAATGGACAGGACCAACACTTCTCAATAGAATCACTGTTCTAGTAACGGACAGTGCCAGCACTTAGCAGGATCACTGTACTAGTAATGGTCAGTACCAGCTCTTCTCAGCAGGGACACTGTACTAGTAACGGACAGTGCCAGCACTTTTCAGCAGGAACACTGTACTAGTACTGGATAGTAATAGCAACTGTCAGCAGGGTCACTGTACTAGTAACGGACAGTGCCAGCACTTAGCAGGATCACTGTACTAGTAATGGTCAGCGGCAGCACTTCTCAGCAGGGTCACTGTACTAGTAACGGACAGTGCCAGCACTTAGCAGGATCACTGTACTAGTAATGGTCAGTGGCAGCACTTCTCAGCAGGAACACTGTACTAGTAACGGACAGTACCAGCACTTCTCAGCAGGGTCACTGTACTAGTAACGGACAGTACCAGCACTTCTCAGCAGGGTCACTGTACTAGTAATGGACAGTACCAGCACTTCTCAGCAGGAACACTGTACTAGTAACGGACAGTGCCATCACTTAGCAGGATCACTGTACTAGCAACGGACAGTACCAGCACTTCTCAGCAGTGCCACTGTACTAGTAACGGACAGTACCAGCGCGTTTTGTAAGGGCTGCTACAGAATGAAGAACTGTATTAAAGAGTGGCAGCACTTCACACTAGAATCACTACACTAGTAACAGACAGTGCCAGCACTTTTGAAGGGGTTGCTACAGAATGAAAACAGTGCCACTGTGCATGCTATGATAGTGATGGATTGTATCAGCACTTCACAGGAACGCTGTATGAATGTTAAAGAGTGGCAGCGCAGGGGAAAGGACAGGAATGTACTGTATTTGATAAATACGGTGCATTCACGCCCTTTCCTTGTGACGGAAGCGCAGCAAGGCGGCTTGCTGCGCTGCCCAGCGCCACACTTCCATAGCTATACCTCATAGTTCTGAAAGTCAATCCGCTGGAGCATCTGTCTCGAGCACTTTGGAACTTGGACATGTGTCGCAGCAGAACTCTCAAAATGGCCGACAGCCTGGGCAGGCCTCCGAGACGCACTGGGTGTCCCCAGAGACACCCGGGTCTAGCAGTCACCAGCTTTCTTTGGGGTGGAGACCTGCGCCACCTTCTTAGAAGACCAGGGCAAGGAGCAGATCTTCTTTTCAGAACTGGAAATTTAGCAAGTGGGCGGGACGTGGGATCCTTTGCATTGCTCCTGGGAAATATTACTAAAGTGGAATGACGTGATGAAAGATGTTGGTCCTCCCAGCTCATGGATATGTGGGTTTTTGCGCGAACATTACTTTTTGCCATTTATTTACCCTTTAAAAACCTGCCATGACCTTTTCTTACGTTATAATCAATGAGGAGGGAAAGCGAAGCTGTGATCCATTCGGCTTCCAATGGTTAGTACAAAAAATCAAAATGGGGGGCGAATGGACCACTTCTCCTGTATAACCAGGGTCTTGGTTGTGTTGATACCGTCATAAAAAACCCTCATATACTTACACAGGCAACTGGCGGTATATCTTGATTCTCCGCCTGGGTATACTGTTACAGCATCATCATTGGGTCTTTGGTAGTGTGTATGCTGACCTCCACCTGGAGGAAGACCAACTGGTTTGCCAGTAGCGTCTAGAAATAAAGAACAAGGGCGTGCCTTCGCTCGGGTGTGGTGAGGTTAAAATTCTCGACATCACTTTGTCACAAAAATTTATTGTGGAAGTCGTGGTGTGGGAAATTAAAAATAAAGAAGTGCGTGTGTAGACCCAGTTACTAATCCACCGCATTAATATTGGTCACTATGTTTCAGCCTCCTGGTGTATTCTCGAGGCTTTCATCAGGACCAGGTTGTGTTTAAGAGCACATTGTGGCTCCTAATATAGTGGTTAACTTAACACTCTTGTTTTATGAAGTCAGATCAGTGGTATCTGTAACTCTCTGCTGCCGATATCGGCTTCCTCGGGGTGCCGAAGAGCAAGGTTCTGAACCTTAATTCGGTTCCTACAAGTCACTGGCTTGTTCTGGCTCTGTGCGCGGTGCCCCGGGTGACACTGCGCACAGAGCCAGAACAAGTCAGTGACTTGTAGGAACTAAATTAAGGTTCCGACCTCGCTCTTCGGCACCCCGACTTCCCCAATAAATTTTTGTGACAAAGTGATGTAGATAATTTTAACCTCACCGCACCCGAGCAAAGGCACACCCTCGTTCTTTATTTCTGGACGCTACTGACAAACCAGTTGGTCTTCCTCCAGGTGGGGGTCAGCATACACACTACCAAAGACCCAATGATGATGCTGTGACAGTAGACCCAGGCGGAGAATCAAGATATTCCGCCAGTTGCCTGTGTACGTATATGAGGGGTTTTTATGACGGTATCAACACAACCAAGACCCTGGTTATACAGGACAAGTGGTCCATTCTCCCCCCATTTTGATTTTATGACCTTTTCTTAGCTACCTGTTCCCTCAGGACCTCAGCATGGACTATAGGCAACAGTGGCGCCTACTGGTCGCGCAGGGAAAAAACACCAGCGCAAGTTGTGCGCAAACGACTGGTGCTCAAACATCCATCAGCGCCCCGGGAGGGCGGGCCGAAGGTTGTTACTCCAATCATGGCAGGAGCATTTCTAAAGTAAATTGTTTCGGATCACGCAGCCATTTGTTATTTACGCTAAAGCCGCTGATTAAAACACATTCATTAATTTTGCATTTTCATTAGTTTACTGTTCAGCAGGAGGCCCCTCATATTTCCTGATACGTCCTTTGCACTGTGCAATTAGTTTCCTCTAAGTGATCTGCATTTTTTCAAATTCCATTAAATCACAAGTTCTTTCAAACGCATCTAAATTATCAATGAATCCCAGCTCTCTGATGCCGCCTCCTCAGATGATTTTCTGCAATTTTCGTTCTCTTTTCGTTTTCAGTGTGAATTGAATTTGTTTTTAGCTGATTGGAATTGAACAGCCTGTTCCTGTTGTGTGGGTTAGAGCCTCTCCTTCAGTGAAAAAGGACAGGAGGTAGGGTCGGACTGGGACAAAAACACAGGCCCAGGCACCAAAATAAAAGGGGCCCCCATTAGTGAACCTGGCGAGGGGGCGTGGCTTGCACGCTGAGGGTGATGGCGGCGTGAGCCCGGAGCTCCGCGCCTATTCCCCACACTAATCCTGCCTGCTGCTGCGGGGAGCCCGGCGCTGTGCCTGGAAATCATCGGGCCGAGCGTGGGCATTGCTGGAGCGATAGCGGAGCGATCAGGGGGCCGCTGAGAGGACCGACCTCCGCCGCACTGCAGAGCCGCCGGAGCCGAGCCGGAGGAATGCCCAAAATGGCGGCCGCAGCGACGGACTCGAGACGCCCGGCTGTCTGAACTGCGGGCCGACGCCTGGGGACACGGCCGGGACCCGCCGAGGACCGAAACCGGTGAGGAGACGCCCTTTCCCCCCCCCGGGGACCCTGAGGAGTTCTCTCCCGGAGGACCCGAGGAGCAGCGGAGCGGCTGCGAGCGAGCGGCCTGGGAAGGCTGCGGGGAGAGCGCAGCGCGCTGCGGACACCCTGAGGCCTGACAGACGCGGCTGGGGCCCGGCGCGCCGGAGAACTCCTGAACGCTCCTCCCCTCCCCCCCCCTGAACTATGCGGTGAGCCACAGAGCAGAGCGACACACAGGGGGGGTCGAGAGAGACCCGGGAGGGTGAGAGACCCCAACGACCAGGAGGGCCCTGAATCGACCGCAAGGGAGGCAAGCACGCCAGGGGGTGATTGGGACTGCCTGCTGGAGGGCCACGAGAGCTAGTGAGCCTTGGCCCCGGACAGTGGCGGACGACTGCTGGGAGTACACCTATCCTTGGCGGCGCTGCGACATCGGAGCCCCACCACTCACGGCCCGGGGCATCACGCACGTACCCACTAGTGTCTGTCCCCTACCCGGCGACACTGACAGCCAACGCTGGATGCCTGAACAGGAGGGGTGGCCTTGCTCTGTGAGTGTTCGAACCGCGTTGACGGAGCAGTGAGACGAGTGGGTGCTGCACCGAGCCCCGAGACCACGCGCAGGCCATTATGGGGAAGCCAAAAGGCAAGCAAGAGGAGGCGACGGCTTCGGGAGCGGCGGAAGGAGACGTAGGGGAGTCCCCAGACCTGAAGAGGCTACAGGATCGAATCCTGGAGGCCATAACAGCAACGAGAGAAGCGCTGCATAACGACATTGCGCAGGTGGCGTCGGGGCTCGGCCTGCTCCGAGCCGACCACGACAAATTAAAAGACAGAGTGACGGAGACTGAGGGGGCCCTGAAAGTCCTGGCTCCGGCCCACAAAACTCTTGAGGGAAAACTCACGGAGGCTCTTGACCGGATTGAGGTATTAGAGCGTCGAGCAGAGGATGCGGAAAACAGAAGCCGCCGCAGCAACGTGCGAATCGTAGGTGTGCCGGAGAGCGAAGGGGGGACGGACCTACTGGCCTACTGCGACAACTGGCTAAGAACTGTGGTGGCACCTGAGGGCTTGTCGCCCTTCTTTACCCTGGAGAGAGCTCATCGGGTCCCGTCCGGACCACCCAAACCGGGCCTGCCACCGAGACCTATCGTGGCTAAACTGCTGCACTACAGGGACAGGGACCTGCTACTACAAAGGGCCCGAGATGATGGCCCGTTCCAAATCGCGAACAGTAGGATCACGCTGTTCCCGGACTTCACGTTCGAAACGCAGAAGCAGCGGGCCTCCTTCCTGTCGATCAAGAAAGAGCTGCGCACAGAGGGCATCCAATACTCATTGCTGTTCCCTGCCAGACTCCGAATTGTGGTGGACGACAAAACAATGTTCTTCAACCTGGCCGCAGACGCTTGGGACTGGTGGGAATCCTACAAAGCGGGCACGGATGGCGCCAAGGTTCGGGAGGAGAAGGAAAGGGAACGGGAAAGAGCGCCGGCGGGACCGCGCCAGTCGCAGAGACTGCGCAAGCGACGTCGCAGAGCCGGGAAACCGACCGCTTCGCAAACGGAAGCCGAGCGCAAAGCGGCGCTGCAAGCAGTGATCACCATTGGGAAAGGGGATGGCTCTCAATCCACACGAGGCACGGACACAGAGACGATCATATCGGCCTCGGGCTCGGAGTCGGACCTATCGGGGGTCCATGATGCCAAGGATCCGGTGGTAACACCGCAAACAGCAGAAGAAATCCTGAACATCTGACTTGGACCTGTTGGGTAAGGGGAATAGGCCTTAAGGGGGGTCCACCCGCTTAGCGGGAGAGTTGGCTCCAGGCATGGGCGCTGGGTGACTGGCTATGCGCTGTTCTCCGTAGTGGGGGGATAGCGGCGGGCCTGGGTCATGCAGCCCCCTCTTGGGCGAGGCCTCGCTCCGCACGCCCTTAAGGCGATTGCAGCTTCGGCTGTGAACTAACTACCTGGGGGTTCTGAGTTAAGGGAGTTTGGATGGGGTCTGGTATCTTGGTATTGGGGCCTGTTCTGGGGGGAGGGGGAACACCACAGTTGGGGTTTGGTGGTGGGGGGATTCTGCAGACGCTGTTTTTGACTTTCTTAGGGGTTGACCAGTGGGGAGGTTCTGTTTGGGGACGGGGAGGGACCATCATCCGCGGGAGTGTGAATAGGGAGGGGGGGAAGGACCGTGACTTATGGGACAATGGCTAACTCGAATGTTTTGAAATGCATGACCTGGAACGTGAGGGGTCTACACACAATGCAGCGCAGGCATAAAGTGCACGCCTACCTACAGAGGAGAGGGATTCATATAGCGCTCTTACAGGAGACACACATCACGAAGCAGGAAGGGGTGGCACTACAGAGGAGATGGCGGGGGCAGGTTTTCCACACCTCTTACTCGGCCTACGCAAGGGGCGCACTGATCTGGGTAAGGGCGGGGACGCCTTTTCAAATGACTAGACAGCTGATAGATCCAGAGGGAAGATTTGTAGTAGTGGAGGGCAGGTTGCGGGGTAAGGCTATAGTCCTATGCAGTGTATATGCCCCGAATATAGACCAATTAACCTTTTATGCGAGCTTGTCGGGGACACTGGCGCACTTCCTGGTGGGTCCGATACTCATGGGAGGGGACTTTAACTCCATGGCGGATGTGCAACTGGATAGGTCCCACCCGCCCCTGAGAGATTCCCCGGTGTACCGCGTAGCTTAGGGTAGGCAAGAATGGCAAGAGAGCTGGGGGTTAACTGATGCATGGAGGGCGCAGCACTCAACAGACCGAGATTACTCGTTTTACTCCGGGGTACACGAACTCCACGTTAGGCTGGATGCGATATTGTGCACACGAGACGTGCTGACGCAGGTTGCCTGGTCGGAATACCTGACGAGAACGGTCTCGGACCACAATCCGCTCTTAATCCACTTAGACTGGATGACGGAAAAGCCTAGGGTGCCAACCTGGAGGCTCCGACCGGAGACTCTAGAGGACCCGACATTCGGGGCGGCCCTGGAGGAGGGGTTGACACAATACTTCGCCAATAACGAGGGCTCCACGGGCTCTAGAGCAGTGGAATGGGATGCCTTCAAAGTGGTAGTGAGAGGGCAGTGCATCACACAGTTCGTAGGCACGAGGCGGGTGCTGCTGACCGACCTAGAGAAGGCAGACGCCAAACTGAGGGCAGCGGAGAGGGACCGACCGGGCAGGCCGGAGCTGCAGGGTGCGGTTAGCTCGGCCAGGGAGGCGGTGGCGGCTGAAGTGGAAAGGTTACGGGCTTACGATCACCGGGCATACATGCTGAGATCTCACGTAGAAGGCGACCGGTCTGGCACTTTGCTGGCATGGCTCTCCAACCCCACGAAACGATGCTCCCCTATCTTGCAACTTGCCGGGGAGGGGGGTAATCTGTCCTACACCCAGTCGGCCATAGTGGACAGCTTTCAGGGATACTACGAGACACTTTATAGTAGCACCCCGGGCGGCCGGGAAATGAAGGCGGAGGCTTTCCTGGATGACCTCACCCTACCGCGCCTAGAAGACGAGCAGGCGACGGATTTGGGAAGGGACATCGACTTAGGGGAAATCCGAACAGCTATTAAGTCCATGGCCCGTAATAAGACGCCGGGTATAGATGGCCTGCCCATCGAATTTTATGGCAAATATGTCGACACCTTAGCGCCGCGGCTTCTGGCTGTGTACAAAGAAGCGAGGACCACGGGTCGCCTCCCCCCATCGATGCGGGAAGCGATAGTCATCCCGTTACTGAAACCTGGCAGAGAAGGTAGTAGCCCGGCCTCCTATAGGCCGCTCTCGATGCTCACAGCCGACTATAAAATCTTGAGCTCTATACTAGCATCGAGACTCCTACCGCACATGACCACCCTGGTCCACGAGGACCAGAACGGCTTTATTCCTACCCGGAACACGATATTGAACATCAGAAGGCTTATCCGACTCATGGAAGAACTGCGGGAGGGGAGTGGGACTCCACTTGCCCTCTCGGTCGATATAGAAAAAGCGTTCGATAGTCTAGAGTGGGATTACCTATATGCAGTCATGGCGCGTTTTGGGCTGGGCGCAGGGTATATCCGGTGGACGCAAGTGCTTTACACGGCGGCCGTAGCGAGGGTGCGGGTTGGATCCCTGGTGTCCCATCAGTACCCAGTGGAGAGGGGCACCCGGCAGGGTTGCTCCCTGTCTCCATTACTGTTCGCTTTAGCGATCGAACCGCTGGCTGTGGAAGCCCGCAGAGGGCGATACTTCGCAGGTGTGCAAACTGGTGACGGGCGACAGTTTATCTCGCTGTACGCCGATGATCTCCTGCTGTTCCTGGACAACGACGCGACTGAGCTCGAGGGGGCGGAGGAGTTGCTGGGACGTTTTGGCGACCTCTCGGGCCTAAGAGTTAACTGGGCAAAGACGAGCCTCTTTCCACTGAAGGAGGACGCGGCCCGCCCAGAACACAGACCGCTGCTGCATTGGGAGCCGACTTGTCTCCACTATCTTGGAGTATACGTCTATCACACAGCGACGGCTTTGTTCGAGGGCAATGTGGAGAGATGCGTCAGGGGGCTGAAGGGTAGCATGGCATTCTGGGCCACGCTCCACCTATCCATAGCTGGTAGGATAGCACTGCTAAAAATGGTGGCCCTTCCGCGGCTGCTGTATTACTTCCGAACGCTTCCGATCTGGATCCCCAGCTCCTTTTTCCGCCGACTTCGCTCCCAGCTCACTTCCTTCCTATGGGGGACGGGCAGGTGTAGAGTGGCGCTGGCGACACTCACCCGCCCAAAAGATGAGGGCGGCTTGGCGTTCCCAGACTACGAGCTCTATTATCTCGCTGCCCAGTTGCAGATATTCACGCAGGAAGTGGCTCGGGTTTACCGAGGCCCGGAAGACGAACGACTGCGGGGTACTCCACGACACATACTAGCCTACATCGCGCTAGGACAGAAACTCGCCGCCTGGGATCTGTCCCTTGAACAGGATACATTTCGGCGTTGCTGGAACAGAGCACAGAAGCGGGCAGGGACTCAGCACCCCTACGCCCCGGAGATGCCACTGGGCATGTTGACAGCATTGCCCCATGGAGGCGATTGGTCCCGCCTGCTGCAGTGGGAGGAGGTAGGAATACAGGTGGTAGGGGACCTTTTCGAAAACGGGGAGCTCCTCCCGTACTCGGCCCTCCAGGAACGCTTTGATCTCCCACGCGGGGGCTATCTCCTTCATGCAGCTGTGACGAGAGCAATGCAGAAACACTGGGGACTGGGACTGGCGGAGCCGGAGACGGCCATGGCGTGCCAATACACCATGATGGCGGCGGGAACGGTGAAAGCGGTATCTTGCTTATACAACAGAATGCTTTACGAGCACCTGCCGCCCCTCGATGCACTGAAACTCAAGTGGGAAACTGACCTGGGTAAGCCCATCCCGGACACGACATGGGCACAGCTGGTGCGGAGGGCGCGGAATAGCACAAGGAACGCTCGTTTTCAAGTTATCCATTATTACATACTACACAGGGCGTACATGACCCCTGGGAGAATCCTGAGGTACTTTGGCGCGACTGATGCAAGGTGCCCCCGCTGCGTGGCAGATGGAGCCGAACTGGTGAATATGCTCTGGTCATGCCCGGCCCTATCAGACTATTGGCGAGCCGTGGGTGAATCCATGAACGAAGTGACGGACCGGACTGTTGACTTTGATGCAGCTGCGTGCATCCTGCATTGGTTTCCACACACCCCCAAAAACAAGCTCTCGAGCAAGTTCATAGATATGGGTTTAATGGTAGCCAAGCGTGAGATAACCAGAAACTGGAAGGCAAGGGCGAGCCCGACGCATAGGAGGTGGTACAACGAATTCCTGAAATGGGCGACCTGCGATAGCACGCACAGGTATCAGATGGCGCGTAGAACAGCTAACGAGAGAGCGCTAGAACAAGCAACGGCCTGGGAGGTAATGGTACAAGGCCTTAGGGATGGTGGAATAGTGGATGACGGGGAGGACCTAGACGTGGCAGGGGTCAGCACAGCACAATAATCTGGTGATAAGAGAACCGATGGAGGAGAAAGCCTGAAGCCCGAGTTTAGAGATACACAACGGGAGGCTCCCGTGCGGATGATGGGGTGGGAGGAGGGAACAGGGGGGGGGGGTAAGGTTTTTCAGGACTGGGGGGAAAGTTGGTGGGGAAGTTCGGGGTTTCATTAGGCGAGGACGGAAAAGTAGGCACACACACAAATCCGAGTCCATACTCCTGAGGAAGAGCAACCAGGCATGGGAGTGCGAAATTACTGCCGCCGCCCGGTCCCCGGGATGTGGGCCTGCAGGCTGTGTACACGAGAAGTTGATGAACCTGACTGTAGCACTGTGAATGATGCTGAATATGTGCAACTATTGGCCTGTGTAAAGTGTGTCTACAATAAAAATTACTTAAAAAAAAAAAATTAAAAAAAAATTAGTGAACCTGGCGCTACATGTACGAATCACTTTTGAGGTCGCAAAACGGCCCAATTCACAACCAATTTCTTAAAAAATGAAACCGCAGTTTCATTTTTTTCTTTTTAAATACATCCCTTTTTTCTTTAAGGAAAGCGAGCTGCATTTAAAAAAAAAAAATGAAAAAGGTTGCATTGTTTAAAAGCGATCACAGACATGGTGGTCTTCTGACCCCAAACACTTCAACTGGAGTAGTTCCTCTCTAGGGAAAAGTGGAGGCCTATGCTTGGTGGAATCGAAGGACCGACCGATTAGATACAGGGGATCTAAGTGGTCAGATCTTAGTGCCCTCACACACCCGGTAGGGTATCACGCTTCATCAAAGGGCACTCCTGGTCAGCCTGGCACTGCAATGCTCGATGTGCCTGGGGGCTCCTTATCGGACATCTTTTGATCCATAATGCCGTTAAGATGAGCGCATGTGGGATCCTCAAAACATGGGTGGTGACAAAAGTGAGAGCAAAAGAGTCTAACTCCCAGATTCATCAAAGTAACGTTTTGCGAGTCCTTATTAGCGAATTTTAAGGAATCGCTATTAAAGTCTCGCAAAACGGGATGCATGTAGAAATCGCAATATTTCATGCGATTTCTACTGCTTCCTTATTTGCGATTCGCTAATTGCTAATCGCAAATAAGGAATGGCTTACCCATTCATTCCTATGGGCCTAAAGGCCCATAGGAACGATTGGGGAGTCATTCCTTATTTGCAATTAGCGATTCGCAAATAAGGAAGCAATTTCAAGGGTGCCAGGGTGTCCAAAGGACACCCTGTAGCACCCCTGAAATGGTAATGTACACTGGTGTTGCGCACACACATGTCCAAAGGACATGAGTGTGTGTAACATACAACTTAGAAAAATGCACTAAAGTGCATTTTTCTAAGTTTTTGCTATTTACCTCGTAGTTAGACTTCGCGGTATATAGCGGCCCCAGATTGCGAATTCGCAATTTCAAAATGGTTCATGAATTGCATTTAAGGAATCTCAAATTGAGATTCCTTAAATGCAATTCATCGCAATTTAGCGATTTCTAGAATTGCGATTTTTGCATTTGGGATGATGAATCCCAAATGCAAAAATAGCGCTCGCAAAGTGCCAGATTCTCAGAATCTGGCCCTTTGCGACTTGATTTCGGCTTGATGAATCTACCTGTAAGAGAACCAAGGAAATATTTACCCAATAAAAACGATGGGCTATCCTGAGGTCACAATGTACCCTGATAGCTAAAATGTGAGAAAGAAGGTGGGGTTGACATGTTTCACGCCTATGTTGCCAGGAGTGTCAGTTAGCATTTCATCAGAACCTAAATCAAACGACTCCTACCCTGTACAAGTCTATGGGCCTAATTAAAGGTCATGGGAGCCAACTAGAACAACGGATACTGCACCTGAATCGATGCTGTGGGGGTGATTCCACCCGAAAATCTGGATAGAAATACCCCTTAGGTAAGGCAGAGGTCCCCGACACAACTGAGGGAGAAAGTGATTTTTGTGGGAGATTGTCCCCAGGCCTACATTCCTGTGGCAGCCTGTAGGTGGCCCCAGAAGGCCCCATCCATGTGATGGCTGTGATTCCATACTGGTTGCAAATTGGGGCCTACCTCATTAATATTCATGAGGTAGTTCTATTTGGACCCACTGTGAATCACTAATGAAGCTCAAAAGAGTTTCAGTCATTAGAAATTGTGATATCCTAACTGCGATTCCCCTGAAGTAGCAATTCAGAAATCACGATTCATGACTATCGTACGTCTAGCCCCAGGTAGCTAAAAAAGTGGCCTAGATTTAGAAATCAAGCCATTTTCTGCCATATGGGTATTTTGCAATGTATGGGAGACTGAATGCATCTGTGTTTGCTACAGGCAATGCTTGTGGTAACATCAGGGAAATCAACAGTAAAAACCTGCCCACCTGGCCATAAAAATGGCAGACACACTGATCTGTTAGACCAGCCCATTGGGCACTGCCTGATTGTCCCATAGGCCAGTCCAGCCATGATAGGGGGGGATGTGGTGCTCTGGGTGCCGCATCAGGCTGACCAGAGGCAAGTAGGTCTAGAGAGCTCTGCTGTGAGGGGCTCAGCAGCGCGTGCTAAAGGCCATCTTAATATGACCTCCATCTTGAAGTCAGGCCATCAGTGTCTGACTGCAGAAAACAGTGGGGCATATTAACGAAAAAAAGTTCATGCAACTCCTGCGCTGTGATGCGTGATTGGGCGAGAGCTGAAGAGCGTCACAAGATATGGGTTCCTCAGCTCTCTCCCTGTGTCAGTGCCCTCGAGGGCCGCCTAGCGCCAGGGCAGGCACCCGTGGCTGGATTGTTTTTAAGCATGGGCGCAAAATCCGTTCCGCTCGCGGATTTTGCGGATTTTCGGCAAATTCGCAATCCGTGAACTCCCTCGAATTTGCCAAAAGTCCGCGAATCCGCGAGTGGAACGGATCCGGGGGGCAAAAGTTCAAGCTTCAAGCTTGTAACTATTTTAGAATGGCGCCGGCAAGCTGCCAGCGCCATTCTAAAATAGGTACTAAGTTAGCTTCAACAGGAAGCACTAATTGAAGCAGGTGCTCGAGTTTAACTGAATTCGAGCACCTGCTTTATTTTATCTATTAGTGCTTCCTGATGAAGCTAACTTAGTAACTATTTTAGAATGGCGCTGGCAGCTTGCCGGCGCCATTCTAAAATAAAACAGGAGAGGGGCAGAGGGCAGAAGCGCACAACGACGAGTGTGGCAGAGGGCAGAAGGGCACAAAAACGAGTGGGGCAGAGGGCAGAATGGCACAAAAACGTTGGGGGGCAGAGGGCAGAAGGGCACAACAACGAGCGGTCTCGCAAAAAAAAACCCACGAACACGCAAAGTGCCCCGTGAACATGCAAAGCGCCCCGCGAACACGCAAATCGCCCCGCGAACACACCAAAAAAGAAAAATCTGCAAATTCGCACAAATTCGCGAATTTTGCAGATTGCGAATTCGCAAATCCGTTAATTTGCGAACTGCAAATTCGCAAAATTCGCCCATGCTTAATTGTTTTTTCCTGCACAAAATGGGGGCCTTCACCCCACAAAATACTACCACTGCTTTCATGTCTCGTGGGGCACCGCAAGGGCGTCCTTTCTTAACCTTAACAGGGTTTCTCGTCTTTATTAATATTTGAGGCTTAAAGTGTCAAATGTAAAATGGCGCCATAAGGTGCTTGTCCTGGCACTGAACAGCAGAAGCACTTCTAAAGTGCAGACCTTTTAATAATTCCGTTTTTGTGAGAAACTGTCCATAGATTATAATTAATACACGAGTTATTGGTGGCAGTCATTACAATGAACAGGAGCCTTCCTTCAGGAGCCGGGGTATCCATTAACTACTCGTGCAGTACCATTTATCAGAAGTAATAAAATGCCATTTACTTTTGAAGAGAGAACATTGTGTTTGAAACTTACTGGCGTTTCAGCAACGTCGCCTGATTTTTGTGTAAGAGAAACTAAAAGTTTAAAGGTGTCACTTCAGTTTCTGAATTTGGAATCCATGTTTCTGGCTGAGAATGTCTTGTACAGAGCCGTGCATTTGAATAATGCTGAGTGCAGGCTTTCCTGACAAGTTTTGCAGGAGGATGGAATGAAATATGATAACAGTGCTATATTGAAAAGGGTTTCTGAGTCTGCAGACTGTTTTACGAGATTCGAGCATGGTCTGGAGTGGAACCAGAGCGTCATTATCAGAAGAGAAAAGGCGTCAGGATTGGACCAATTTTATACATTAAAGTTTGGATGAAGGTTGGGTACTGTTCGCCCGCCTCAATGCGAATGTCTCCCAGACTTCAGAAAAAGAAACTTGTTTTGAAAGAGATTACGGTGCAAATTAGCAACAGATAGCGATATTTATTGCTAAATGAGCTTAGCAATTTTTTTTTTATCGCCGTGCATTGCCGGAAATATTATCGCGGAGGTAACGTGCTATTAGCAACGTTTATCTCAAATGCGATAAAATATCCGGCGATAGCAGCTCAATGCGTGAATATCGCTGGAAATCCAGCGATATTCAGGCATTATCGCCAATAGGGACTTAACCTGAATATCCACCTCCCATTTGATATACAGGATAAGAAGTGGTCTGAGCAGGTTTTGGCGATATTCGCGCTTAGCGTGAATTTTTTCATCGCTTCGCCTGCGTTGATAATAGGCGATAGCAATGTTAGCGACTGCTTTCAGTCGCTAACAGGTTGGGTACGCCCACTTTGCATGTCATTAGCGATAAATATCGCTGACATGCAAAGCGGGCCCCAAACTTGTAGCTATCGCCTAAAAGCTGTCGCTAACTGCTGTTTGCGACAGCTTGCTAATAGGGCGATAAAATTATCGCAGCTTTAGCGGGAAAAAGTCCTGCTAAAGCGGTGATAATGCCCTTGTCTGTGTTTTCAAATGCAGAATGAGGCGGTGAGTTCCAATCAGGTCAAAATACTTAGAATAACAGCTTAGTTATAAGTAGTAGTGGGCGTAATCCTATAATTTCGTGAAGTTTAATCACACAGAATTACTGAAGAATTTCATGAGATTATGCATGAGTTATATGAGGAGAGTAATTCTGCATTTAGTGCTTTTTCTTAGCACAAAAATGGCAGCTAAATCTTTTTCTGTTTTGCAGAAATATTGTTGAATAAGGACTTTGAGCAAAACGTGCTTAACCGCACAGTATAAGAAAAAACTGTATAAATGGTGCAGCATGGACTTGCTTTTTTTTGCAGCCTTGACAAATTGCTGGAACATTCAGTCTGAGGTCTTTGGCTGGTAAAGCATTAAGGGAAATATGTAGAAATGAAAGTCAACAAAAAGAAGAAAAACATATTAAACAAATAAAAGTTAGCAACAAACACCGCAGCCAATATATACAACTAATTTTGTGGGAAAGGTACATATGAGTTTGAAACTTTAGGAACGCAAACAAGTCATACACATGTCAATATGCACAAATGTGGTTCTGGAAGTTCTCCCTTAGTTACACTTCAGTTCCCAGATACAAATCATAATTACTCACTGAGAACCTGGTGAATTGAGCTCCCAATACCTGCCTTAGATCACTTAGGAGGAATATCTGATTTCTTCCATTCGATGTAGGGCCCTAATTTACTTAAGATCCCTGAGCTGGGGGATAGCAAGCATGGAAACAAATAATAGACGATCTAGACAGAAAATTTACTAGCCAGAATGTTGTACTAATTAGTCCTACTAACCGACCGTCCAGACACATGCGCTCTACCTCTCTCTCCCTCGCCCACACTCCAAGCAGCAACAGCAGAGGTTGTTTCTTCTCCTACATCACCACAAACTCCTGAAACAGCCTCCCCCCACCTGAGGACATCTCCCTTCTTTCAGGAATTCACAAGGAGACTCAAGACACCTGTACGCCGGCCGTTAGAAAGGGGGTTTCCGGTGGACTAGGGTATGCACCTAAGCCAGGCAGAACCCACCGCTCTAGTCAAGGCAAGGGAGTATCATACCGAGGATAACCCCTGCTCACCGCCTTGGTAGCTTGGCAGAGCAGTCAGGCTTAACCAAGATACAATGTGTAAACCGTTTGTGCAGCACACTCACACAGCAGCGACACACTAGGCACACCACAAAAGAAACTCCACACAAGATTATATGAAAAATAGTCATTGTATTATCCATAAAAACACATTAGAACACAATCACATATATATCAGTGTGCCACTAGGCACTTGTTATGACCTCAGGGGGATTACATAAATCACTTGGCCAACCGGGCTATTGTCATAATCATCACACTTAGGCTGACCAGTACTTATGGGTAGGATTGCACTTAGCACAAAGCATTATGCATATCCATAAGCCACAGTGCACCAGAGTAAAACACTTGAAGAGTGCACACCTTATGCATGCGTCATGCCCACCTTAGGTATATCATTATCACTGCAAAGGCAACTGTCTTTCCCTGCGTAGGCTCCTGGGCCACCTGCCTGCCTACCACACAAAATGTGGTACTGTGGAACTCAGGGCCCCGTCTTGGGCTCACCCGCAATGCCCTTTCCAGGAGTGAGGGCTCAAGCCACTGGGGATGGTCAGGCCTCTAACCAGAGAAATGCCGAATTCCCCTCAAGAAAATGGCCCCAAGGGTGGGAAGAACTCAGTTGTCCTCCCACAAAGGTGACTCTTGCAATAGCAGCTACCCACTGCCACACAAGGCAGCTGCTCCCCTTGGTAAGTAGGGTGATGCTGACTCGGCTCCTCAACTGCCCTCTTACCAGTCCCGCTGCCGCAAAAAGACTGCCCAGCACTCTGAGTGAGTTGGACACATCCTGGTAAATTGATACTTGTATAAAAAAATGTGAATTGATACTTGTATAGCGCTCTACTCACCCGCAAGGGTCTCAAGGCGCTTGTACGAATACCGCTGTGGAACCCATCCTGGCTTTCCCTGTGAGGCGTCCACTCCTGGGCACCCCTAAGGTGGAGGCCAGGCATCCTTAGCGTTGTGGAGGCCATTGTGGAGATTAAGCAAGCTATTGCCCAGAGTTGCCGAGTGGGACTCCATGATTGGAATAGGCACCGAGGCGAGAATTATCAGGCCCGTGGAATTTTGAGCCCAAGACCCGCCGAGGCGGGGAATTGAACCCTGGTCCCGGGCCAGACCTCTGCATCAGGGTCTGACGCTCTAACCATTGAGCCACACTTCTCCACTAGTCCTAGTCCTAATCCTGGTCTACCGCGGGTTCGACCAGCTGGGTCGCTGCTATCTTCACGGCTTGGTTACTCTGGCTGCTGGGCCAGTTCCTACACTGGAGCTCCCGGTGGGCCCTTGCAATGCTGCCGGCGGACTCTGGCACCACCCATAACCAGGCTTCACCTGTGCCTAACTCCCGGTGGCTTTTCGCGTCTTGGCTGCAGAACATGGAGCGAATTCTCCATCGAGCCTGCAGCCTTAGGCCCTCCTCACGGCACGGACACCCTCCGCGCCCACCGTATGTGTAAGATGGAGCACACTCCTTGGGCCCAGGAAAAATAAAGTTAGAAGAATCCACCACACACTCCGGGTGAGTGGGCACCTGACCTCACAGCCCGCACAAAAAGCGCCTTGGCACTTAAGAGAAGCAAAGCGCCCCAGCCTGCACTTGACCACACAATGTAGAGAAAGCGGGACGCTCACAAGACCTTCATTAGAGGGCAATAAAGATAAAGTGCTCAGCACGATGCTAAGTCCAAAAGTTACACAGGGCAGATCTGAGCACAGGCAGGCCAGCAGAGGGGAAGTCCTTTCAGCCACCTGGTGGGCTGCAAGTTAGTCCCAATTTGTGGTTCCTCCTGGCACACTGCAGTCCTCTGTACTCCCCGTTCCAGAAGTTCAACAACATGGGGTCATAGCCCCAGTATTTATAGTCAAAATATCTTTGTTCTCCCCTGACACAGCAGAGCCATTGAGGAAATATAAATTTTATGGTCAAGTTGTGTTCCCTATCGTGTACCCCACCGTCTCCATGTACTAGCTTAAAGTGCATGTAACTTCCCTCCTGTGCCAGCTATGAAGACGCAAATACATTTGCGTCCAACGTTAACATGTCCTCTTTCAGACCCACCCTGAATGGGTTGAATAGTCCGTTCCTAAGTATACTATGCCAACGTCTTTTTGTAGTGTACTTTACACGTTTTTCAGCTCTGGCAAAGTAGGCCCTGAATTTCTGCCATCGAGCCTTTTTCTGGCTTCTGACTCTGAAAGCCTCAGCCCAGGCTGTCTCTGTACCCGTGAACTCTGACTTACTTCCAGCGCGGCCCACCGCGTTTAGCTCAGCCTGCTGCCTGCCAAGACTGACTACAACCTTCGAATTATCTGTTCCGCTCCTCGAAAATACATTCCTGCCTACTAGTTTAAGTAAACATTCCCCCAGCTGCAGAGCAGAAGGGCCAGCCTCACTGTCTCCGTTCAAGTAATTCATAGCCTCTGTTACCATGCTCCCATGGAAGGCCCATGCCCCCACGCTTCTCATGCAGACACTTAGGCGCTTATACACGAACTCACAGTCAGTATAGAATAGCTTCTGCCCCAGAGACCTTTTCCGTTCAGATAATATGGTTCCCAAACATCAGATATCAGATATGATAGAAGTACGAGTTGATCTGACATGCCAGACTTCTGTCTCTTTCCGCTAGTGTAAATGTCAAGTCCCCTGCACCCTCCAGTTTCACGTCAATCACACGTCATGCAGCTGCGCGCGCATCCAAGCCTCCGATTTCTGCTGACATTGCAACATTTCTGTTTTGTGCCACCCACTTATGACACCTACCTGTGACGTTTCTAGCACACACCTCTATGTTCACGCCTAGTTCACGCCTTCTAATTACGTATCACTACCACGTGGATGCTGTTATCTTGTCTTCTCTCAGCTGTTACGCCTACTATATTGGTTTCTATGATGTGATTTAAGTATATAAGCTATGTATTGTCAATAAAATATTGCTCTATCCCTTCCTGAACCCCTTGTGGTTGCAGGAACATGATATCCAGTTCCGGAACGATTCCTTTTTAAGGAATAAAACCCCTAAGAACTCTAACACCACGGACTCTGTTTTTTTCTTTCTGATTGAGTTATTATTGATTAAGTACTTACCTACATAGAAATTAAGACGGTAAATTAAATATTTACGACATTTTGGCGCCCGAACAGGGACCCCTCCCCCACCCCACGCGCCGGTTGGTGCGTTGCAAGCTCTGTCCCCTGCCATCAGTTAGACGGAAACTACGCGTACCGGCAGGATTTCCTGTATCTCCCTCTGGCCCACGGAGGTGACGAAGACTGCAATCAGCACCCAGACGAGGCGGTGAGGAGTGCGGAGGATCCCGACCAGAGCCTAGCCGAAAGAAGCAAGGTCCGAGGTGTCAAGAGGCCCACCAGTTTTCCGAAGTACCCACGTGTTGAGTCGAGTCGAATCCGGTCCAGTCCAGTCGAGTTTTCCGAGGCCTTCTGTTTCCGTGCTTCCCGGTGAGTACCATTGCTGGGACGTATCTAGACGGGTTTGGGTACACAAGTCCGGTCTGCACTGTTTTTAGACAGTGTATCTGTACTGTTTAGCAGTACATCAGTTATTCAAGTTTTTGCTTGTCTCTGACAGTGTATCTGTGCTGTTTAGCAGTACATCCGGTATAGGGGGGTAGTCATATATGTCTCAAATGTCTTTTCATGTGATTAATGTCGTGGTATGAGTGTGACTGTTTTTAATGTGCATTATTGTGTTCTTGTATAACTAGCTGAATTCAGTATTAAGTAGCTAGGATTGAGCATTCAGTACTAAGTAAGCGAGATGCCGTTTTTCAACAAGCTAAAGCAGATAGGAACTAGGAAAGGGATACTAGAGGAAGAAATTCCTATCCCCCCTAGGGACACTCCTGGAAATTTTATGTACCACAAGCATGGCTTAGATGCCATATTGTATCTAGATTTATGGGCCGATTATACTAAGCATCTAGACGAGAGACACAGATGGCCTGTTACCGGAACATGGGATGCCGAGTGCATCATGAAGGTAGAGGAAGCACTATGGAAAAAGAAAGCCAGACAATCTCAGAAAGACGCCATAGAGTTTTGGCGTAAGGAATCACATAAGCGTGCTGAAAAAGCACTACGTAGAGGAGACAGACTTAAAGAATCAGATAAAGCCCAAGAAAACGAATTAGTTACTGAAGGGATCCGAGTAAAATCAGAGCAAATAGACCGCGCACGAAACAATCTCGTAAATGGCATGTATCTCGCGGCCGAGGGTTCGCCTGAGGCCACTTCAGAAATACCGAAAAATCTGCCGCCACCATTGGTTCCAACTAAAGTAACTCACAGGGCCACTAAAGACATATTCCTGAATTCCTATCTAGAGGATGTAGCACCCGCTTACACCAATCTGCCTGTTCGCGTCCCGCCTACTGACGGTGACGGGGGAAGCAACCCGCCTCCAGACCATAACCCGCCACAACTGCAACCAGGTTTCCCCGTTCGACAGCCCATCATTCCTCCACCTCCACCACTTCCCGCACCTAAAGTTGATCTACCGAAACCGCTTCTACCTGACCCTACTAAAGGACAAATTCAAGTACAGATACAGACTCCACAGAGAGATAATGTCCAAGCTTCCGCCTCAGGAGGTGCGATAGGGGGTCTTCGGACCCCGCCATTAACACACAGATTACACCTTAGGGATATGCAGAACCCCTTTATGTTCAAATCACCCCGTCTCGACATACTCAAAGAACCACTTGCAGTTTGCAGATATGATCCAGTACCTGGCAAGGATGATAGAATGATGATGGCATCACTACGGTTACGACATGCTGCAGATTACCTACTGTTATTCCCTGGAATGAAAGAGAGCCTAGATAGAATCTACCATTTTGTCCAGACTGGGCAAGACCCTGAAAGTATTAAGGATGCCATGGCGCATCAGAAAGTTGACACTCAAGCATATATACTACGTTTTTTCATAAATTGCCTAATAAGAGAACGAGATAGGCCTGAAACAGAACAGGATGAATTAGATGGACTCAAAAAGTGGGGTCAAAATATATCCGAAGGAAAACATGATAAAGGGGGTAGCATAGCCAGTATGTATAGGAAAATAAGAAAAGCGGTGATAGAAATACACGAAAAAGAGAAAGAAAAGGCTTCCTCCGAGGAGGAAGAAGAACTTGAAGAACCAGAAAGGACTACAGATACGATAGCGTATGTAGGTAAGGGAACTTACCTTAGGAAAGGCATTCGTCCAGAAAGCAAGAGAGTTTTTCTCTCTGGCTTAACAAAACCGAATTCTCCTGAACATCAGTTCCAGGAGACTGATAAAAGGCTTCGAGACCGAATAGGGTACCATGTACTCAATTCTATGGATGAACAAGAACTAGCCCGGTCAGCAGTATTATGGGCTGACAATCCGGACATATACAATGATGACACCGTAGCGCAGACATTTCTGAACCTATCCCCAGACGAACAGAAATTAGCAGGTGTATACATGATTCAGCACCTCCTCACGTTATACAGAAACCAACATTCTGATCCAGGTCCCTTACACGATACATTAGAAGCACTACTCATGGATAGATGGAGAGGTCTAAGTACCAAGTTAATACAAATAATTCTAGAACAACGACATAGATATAACACTTTCGTAAGCTCCGAATATGTTCCCGCTCCGCCACCAGAAAGGAAAATGTATCATATGGAACGTCTGCATGGCATTGAAAGTCAGAACCCCTTACGAGAAGTACATCCAGTTATGGGTGACGATCATACCTTGAAACGTGTATATGTACACACGCCTCTGACTAAGTTAGAACTGTTAGAAATGAAGAAACTAGTACCCAGTCATGATAAAGACCCTGCAGGTTTTCACAGAGAACTTAAAGACATGTTACTGATGGGGGATTACACATATGAAGATATGAAAATGTTAAAGGTACTGCTGCCCACGGGCATCTACGAGAAACTGAAGGAAAAGGAATGGGAGGTGGGAGAGAAAAAGATTGTATGGGCAGAAATAGAAGACGAAGAGAACAAACGTATCCCAGGGGTAGGCCTTGGGGAGAAAACTAAAGCATTACCAGGTTTGATAGTACAGGTTCTGCCAAGATTATTGACAACTAGAAAGGAAGACTGGGACGCAATCTCAGCATGTAAACAGAAGCCAGATGAAGATACTAGTGACTTCTATTCAAGATTCGAGAAATGTTTTATTATTAATAGTGGTCTTAAACCAAGTAGCGAGTCGTACCCGCATCTTTTTGTATCTAAGTTAGTCGAGAATTCCCTGTTAGCAGTTAAAAACTGTGTATACAAGGTTGAAAGTACATGGCAAGCAAACACGCCATCACAGATGTTACAAATGTTACAATACCATCAGAACAGAATTAGAGAAGAACAAGATCATGAACAGAAACGTATGAAAGACATGAAAATGAAAATGTTAGTAGCCCAATCAGTTACAGCCGACGGCCAAAGAAAGGGTACGACCCAGACAGGTCACACCGCAGCTCCCGTTAAAGGGACATGCAACTATTGCAAGCAGCCAGGTCACTACGTACATGAATGTCCAGTTCTGAAACATAACATAGCAACAGGTAAAACTAAAGAGAGACCGCATCCACCGAGACAAGACCAGGCCCAGCAACAGACCTCACAGAACGTACAGCCCATGCAGAATACGCAGCCTATGCATGCTTCATCTCATACAGCACAGACAGTAGCGGTATCACAGCCACAGCCCATTGCCGCGACTCAACAAGTTTCCCAACAGATGTACCAGTATGCCCAATCTGCTTACCCCGATTACCAACGATACGCATGAAACAGCCTAGAGAGGGAGTTGGGCTTGCCTCTTATTGAAATTCCTGTAGATCAAGAAGGTACTTATGTACACAGTCAAGTATTGGGAAAAGACAGAAAGTTTTTAATTGACACAGGGGCAAGCCGCACCACAATAAGCCATGACGAAGTCCCAGGGGCACCCCTCTCAGGCTCACAGAATGTTTCCCTTGGTTTTTCAGGACAGCCCATCGTAAATGAGGTATCAGAACCCGTCCCCCTGGCTGTGGGTCCGTTATCACGTGTTACAGACTTGTTACTTACGAAATCATGTCCAGAAAATCTGTTAGGAATAAAGACATTGAAGGCTCTAGGAGCTATAATATGTTGTTCCCCGGAGGGAGTTAGACTCTTTCTGCGGGATTTCAAGGGTCATTATGTATTACGAGAGTTTGATGTCAGATTGAAAAATGTACCAGATCACTTGTGGGCAAAAGGCCCAACTGATGTAGGTTGTATGCATATCACACCATACCGTGTTACACTCAAGCCAGGAGTTGTTTTACCCCGAATCAGACAATACAAGTTACCACCCGATGCTGTAGTGGCTTTACTGGAAATCATTGAAGAGCTCATTGCCCAAGGAGTGGTCGTAGAGACCGACTCCAATATCTGTAATTCACCCATCATTCCAATTCTTAAATGTACTGATCCCAATGCACCGCCAGTATATCGGCTGGTGATTGATCTGCGAGAACTGAATAAATGCATTGTACCACAGTACCCTGTGGTCCCCGATATCTCTTCCCTATTGACTGCTATTGATTCTGAAGCAACGTTCTTTACTGTAATTGATCTCAAGAACGCTTTCTTTAGTGTACCCATTGATCCAGAGAGCCAATACCTCTTCGGATTCAGTTTAAATGGACGAAGTTTCAAGGAGGAGCCAAGATGGCGACTGGGACAGACGTGTAGGCTCCCGGCTCCACCAGCTCTCTTCCTCCGCGCTAATATCCTGATCCCTATCCTGGTGGTTTGTGGCGGCGGAACGTCCGCTATGCTGTGCTGATCTGCAGCGTCGTTCCCAGGCTTCTCGACTCGCCCGGCAGCCGGAGATAGATGCGCAAGGATTTTGAGCCCTGGCCCCGTGCTGCACCGCCGTCCGTCTCCGAGTCCGGGAGGCTTGGTGAAGGCCGGGGTGCCCGTGCGACACCGAGGACGTGAAGGTGGCGCCATTCTCCCGGGACGGAACCCTGACTGCGCTGCCTGCCACGGAATAATGCGAGCTGTGCCCTGTGCGTGATCGCCGTGTAGAGATGCTTTCCAGGTACGGCGTCTTTGTCTGAGGCGGGGTGCGAGCGGAATAGGTTACACGGCCATGTTTGGCAAGCATCGGCTGACTGCTTCCCTACCCTGGTGCTACGGCATGAAGCTGTGGGGTTCTCAGTCTCGAGAGCCCGACCTGAATCAATTGTGTTGGCAGTGAGACTTGTATTGCCCTATTCACGCCGCACCCGCCTTGGCGGCTACTCCGTGGCCCTACCACCATGGCTATATCTGGTGCCTCGGGGAACGGGAGAGAGTGCCCGTCCCAGTCTACTGCTTGGGACACCCTGCTCGCGCTGGGAGACAGCTCGCAAACGTTTTCCCGGGAGTTTGATGACGAGGGGCTACAATTACGACTCTCTTACGGATCTATCCTGGCCGCCCTGTCTGACTTTCGCTCGAAAATGTGCACGGATTTCCGGGTAATGAGCGACTGCATAGACAAAATGGTGCCTGTTCTACGACAGGAGCGCGATGTTGGAAACCAGCTACCCTTGGAACTGTCTCCATTGAACTCTGTTGAGGATACAATGTTTCTTTTTGCCCGCGGAGGAGATGTGACTGCTTCTGCCTCTACCTACGCTCATCACCGGCCGCCCAGTGGACTCGCCTGTGATATTTTGTTTCCCCTGCCTCCGGGGTCTGCCACATTGCTGCCTGCAACATTGTTATTGACTCGAGACCTGGATATGCAGCCTCCGGCCCTTCCGATGGATTTTCCCTCGTGTCCTTCACCCGCTACGCTGAGGAGCCTCTACTTTCCAGATGGACTAGGGAAACAACTCATGAAGGACAAAGGACTATATGGTGATATTCGACGGCCATTTTGTGCTTCTACTTTACTCTCCTTCTTTATGCGGCCATGTTGTCTCTTGTTTTCAGAGGGGGCGGGCTTTCTCCAGGAACTCCATTCGGGGACGTATCCGAGATCGGGCCAGGGCTAGATTGCTCTTCTTTGCTATCGGTTGATTGGCTGGTTGAGCTGAGATTATCACTGTTTGTGCAACTGTTTAAGTCACGCTTTGCGAATTGTCTTTCCCCAACTGTCTCTGCATTGCTATTTCCTTCTGTGCTGTCATGAACAGGGTGGGGGTCGTGATTTTGGCTGAGGGGCTGGGATCGTTTAGAGTTGCTCCTCCTCTCGTTATACTCTTCCCCTTCTTCTTTGCTTCCATCTTGTCCCTTTGTTGTGAAGGGGGTTGACATTTGACGAGGGGTACGTCCCGAGGGGCATCTGGGATCGGGCTAGGGTTAGGCGGTCTCTTTGTTGTATTGCTTTCTCCCTTTCTCCTGCGGTTGTGACTTCTTACGGGGGATGGATATATGGGGTCACCCAAGATCGGGCCAGGGCTAGGTGATTTCTTTAGTGTTATAGACGCATTGACGGGCTGGGGCGAGGATGGGTCTGCCTTTTGTCTGATTTATTCGCAGATTTGGAAATGATTTTCCCCACCTGCAGTTCTGCCTGCTACCACTGTTTTGCTGATGATACTTTTGGTGGGGGATGCTTACGGGGCCGGTGGGGACCGGGAGTATGTTGAATTTGCCTCCTCCCACCTCTTCTGAGAGTTGGGGAGTGGGATGTTTTCTCTCACTCTCTATATTCTCTTTCCCACTTGGGGGTTCTCTTGGGGCGACAGGCATGCCTATTGGGGGGGGGGTGGGCCGTGGCCTTCCGCTGGTATGCAGGGTGGGGGGATGGGATGTGTTTTATGTTTTCTCTTTGTTTCTATGGCCCTCTTTCTCTTTTTCTCTTCTTCTGTTTCTTTTTTCTCTTCGTTTCCTTGCTTCCTTTGGGGTCGGGGTTCAGTGTTCCTTGAATGATGATAGCTATCCTGGTCATTTATTAGCCTCTACTCTCTTTGTAGTGTTATAATTTGTACTCGACAAAATCATAAAATTAAACCTTTTTCTATCCTCATACTATTGTTCGCGGCTCCACACGATACTCTTTACTTAGAGACAGCTTTAACGGCGTTCTGCCCTATTAGTTCCTTTTTATCCTTTCTTTTTATCCTTTTCCCGTATGTCATAGCGGCCGGCCCCGCGGGGTTGTAGGCAGACGCTGTGTATTGTGCATTTTACAAATAAAGGTTTAAAAAAAAAAAAATAATAAAAAAAAAAATGGACGAAGTTTCAAATTTTCCCGCGCACCTCAAGGATTCACAGAAAGCCCCAGCATCTATAGTCAAGCACTGAAAAGACAACTAGATTGTATTCAAATGCCAGTTAACACCGCTTTACTGCAATACGTCGATGATCTGCTGATCACCGCACGAAGTGAGCCTGAATGTGAACAAGCATCACTGACAGTATTACATTTTCTGGCCGACAAGGGACACAAGGTGTCTCCTTCGAAGCTACAATTCTGTGTTCAGCAAGTTGTGTACTTGGGTCACTTGCTGTCCAAAGTGGGGAGACAGCTCACTCCCGATCGCATTCAGTTAATTGTAAATATGCCACAACCCCAGACACAAAAGGAAGTGCGGGCCTTCATAGGTCTCACCTCGTACTGCAGACAATGGATCCCCCAATATGCATTTCTAGCTAAACCACTCATTCAGTTAACAACACAGGAGGCAGCGACTTCGACTGTCCTCCCTTGGACTCAGGAACACACACAAGCCTTTGAGGAATTAAAGAAAGCATTATGCCAAGCACCAGTTTTAGCGACACCTTGTTACAGTAAACCGTTTACACTTTTTGTTACAGAACGTGATGGTACAGCACTGTCTGTCCTCACTCAAGACCAAGCAGGTTCACATAAGCCTTGCGCTTATTTTTCAAGTACATTGGATTCAGTAGCCCAGGCACTCCCTGCGTGCTTAAAGTCAGTAGCAGCAACAGCATTAGCAATCAGACAGAGCGATTCAATTGTTTTAGGCCATCAATTAACAGTACAAGTTCCACATTCTGTAGAGGTTCTTTTAAACAGAACCCAGACTCAGCACTTGACTATAGCACGACTGACAGGTTACGAATTAACGCTATTCCAGCCACATATAGAAATCAGACGCTGCAGCATTCTGAACCCCGCAACACTGTTACCTTCAATTATGACAGATCCAGCCCCGCATGATTGTATAGAGATCATTAATGCAGTAACAAAACCTCGACGAGACTTAACAGATGTTCCACTGACAAATCCAGACCTGACACTTTATGTGGATGGTTCATGTATGAGAACAAGTACAGGAGAATTAGTGGCCGCGTATGCAGTGACCACTGAAACCGAAGTTAAAGAAACACATCGTATTGACACACTGTCTGCTCAAGCGGCAGAGCTTATTGCTCTGACCCGAGCCTGTATACTAGCCAAAAACAGAAATGTTAACATATACACTGATTCCCGTTATGCCTTCGGAGTTGTACACGACTTCGGAATGTTATGGCAAGAACGAGGTTTCTTGACCTCTCATGGTGCCAAGATTCAACACGGTCCCCTCATTCAAGCACTGCTAGAAGCAATACATCTGCCTTCAGGCATATCCGTCATGAAGTGTAAAGCACATACTAAAGTTACAGATTCTGTTTCCCAGGGTAACGACCTGGCAGACCAGACAGCAAAACATACAGCATTGACTCACACTCAGACAACTGACGTGACAAAGACAATAGTACCGACAAATTGTATGACAGTCAGGGATCCCATACTAGATGTAATCGATATTCAGACACATGCTACCCCAGATGAAATAAAGAAATGGACTGAACTAGGAGGGATCCAGACAGATCAAGGTTGGATGACGAAGGGAAAATCTACATGGTTTCTCCCTGACTCTATGGTTCAAGTCATAATCAATACAGCACATAGTCCAGCACATCTAGGAGAGAAAGCGATGTTAGACAGTTTACAAAATCTTTGGAGCAATAAACACTTACGAGCAGCAGCAAAACAGAAAGTGCGTACTTGCATGATCTGTTGTCAGTTCAATCCAGGTAAAAGCGTCCCTGTAGAGCAAGGTGGATTTCATCCTCCCGATCACCCTTTTGAAGTCCTCCAGATGGATTATATCCAGATGGACCGTTGTCGAGGATTCAAATATGTCCTCGTAATTGTTTGTGCACTTTCCCGTTGGACCGAAGCATATCCAGTCCCAGATTACACTGCTCCGACCACTGCCAAGCAGCTGGTTCGAGAATTCTTCCCACGGTACGGCTTGCCTCGTGTCGTGTACTCAGATAACGGACAGCCATTCTCATCCGAATTAATGAAACAAGTTT
Organism: Lissotriton vulgaris; assembly: GCF_964263255.1. Lineage (NCBI taxonomy): Eukaryota > Metazoa > Chordata > Amphibia > Caudata > Salamandridae > Lissotriton > Lissotriton vulgaris. The sequence goes on along the minus strand of NC_141699.1, from coordinate 31,718,558 downwards.
CCTTGCTGCTAGGATATCAGTGGAAATTCCATTGTGTCCGACATCCCGAAGCCGCAGGCCTTGTAGAGAGGCATAACCAGACACTAAAGACCCGCCTTGCTAAAATATGTCAAGAGAAAGGGGTCGACTGGATAGTCGCCCTGCCAGTTGAACTGTTCTACATGAGAATGGTTGCCCACTCAAGATCAGGACTATCCCCGTACGAAGTGGTCTTTGGTAGACCACCGAATATGTGGGGGACGCCCATTCCTAAGAAAATTACTGATGTTGATTGTAACATGTTGACAGATTACCTTGCCTCCTTGATGTCTGCACTCCAATCATGTCGTTCACAGGTTGCCGCAGCCTTCCCTGACAACACTGATGTAAAGCCGCATGATGTCCGTCCTGGGGACCTGGTCTTGATTAGGAACTTCGACAGGAAAAGTCCGCTGGAGCCCCGCTGGAAAGCGCCGAAGACCGTCCTTCTTACTACGAGGACTGCAGTAAAGGTGGAAGGCAGAAAGGGGTGGATACACACGAGTCATATTAAACAATGCAACGAACTGAAACCAGACCCAGACTCGTCCACCCCTTCCAAAGACTGTATTGAGCCTAGTGACTTTAAAGTTTCCGAACGAGAGAAAACTCCCCAAGAGGAGTATAAATTAAAACTCCGATCTAGCCAGTCAGACAGTTTAATTGTTTAAGTCCTCCCCTAGGTGAATCGGTTAAATAGTTTCTGACATGTACCCCCTAGATCGAGATAGAGAGAGAGAGAGACAACTCAAGAAACGTACATATTGCAAACCACTGCGTAGTCACTGTATAGTGACATTATTAATTATGTTTTTTCTAAGTCTCCTGATTATTGTTGCAAGTATACTGCTTCCTATCTATTACCCTATTTTCAAGCGTGAACAATCTGCTTACAATGTTTCTGCTGAACATTCTTTTAGTGAGTTACCTCCACATGAACTTTCTTACAGACTCGCGCTGCGCAACAACACATTCATTAGTATGTTACATCATTCCCATCAGACTAATAATGCTACAAACTGCTGGATATGTGGCCGACTCCCTCCCTACCAGAAATACAAGGGAGCTCTGCCCCTCTTTCCGTACCCGTTCACTCACAATGGCTCCTGTGGTGCATGGTTTAAAATAATTAATTCCTTAGATCCTGATATTGCTGTTTTCAAAGGGAGCTGGGTTTGGGGAAACTTGAACTTAGTTCTGCTTAATGTCTGTTACCCTGATAAGAAGGGACTCCCCACTAGAATAGGAACTGATCTAGAAAATGAAGTATATGGATTAGGTAATTACACAATTAACCTTATGATTCTTACTGTTGAATCCGAAGCTTCACCAGTTCTGCCCGCTATGTCAGTATTACCAGTCACTGGTGAATTATGTGTCAGTAAGAAAGGTTCAGTACACTTAGGTCATAGTAAATGTACTACCGTGGTCGAATTCAGTGATCAAGGTAAATCGTCCTTTAGAGCTACCCGTCATTCCTATTTTGTTTGTGGTCATACCGCATACATACGTTTACCTCCAGATTGGGATGGTACCTGTTATATTGCATTCCTTCTGCCACCTGTTTTTCTAGCCCCTCCTGATTATCACAGAAATACAAATCTAGTAAAGAATAGACTCCGAAGAGATCTCCCGCTTGTCGACTACACAGAAACGGCATGGGAACAATACACCGATTTTAATAAAGGATTCTTTTTCTTTTTAGGCCCCGTCCAAAATAGTAAACTAATACGCAGATTAACTAGAACACTTGAAGCAGTAGTGAATGAAACTGCCTCCGCCCTAGGTAACTTAACCGAAGAGCAGTCCGCCATGCGGGTTGTTGTCCTTCAGAATCGTCTTGTTATTGACGTCATCTTGGCAGATAGAGGTGGAGCCTGTAAGGTCATCGGGTCAAGTTGCTGTGTTTTCATTCCAGAAAACGCGCCATCCGTATACAAAGCTATTACACGTCTTCATATAATTGCCAATCTGATACATCAGAATCCAGGCACCTGGACTTGGTCCGGTTGGTTCTGGACAACGTTAACCGCTTGGGGATGGAAGATCCTATCCTTCCTAGGCATTGGCCTAGTCCTAGTATTCAGTTGCTGCCTGTGCCTACAGTGTGGGCCAGCGATTTGTGGACTGTGTGCCACGTCATGCATTGAACATTCCAGTTTTCTCTCACAACGTCAAAGAAGGAAAGAAGAGCAAATGATGTTACAAGAACAAACTGATCGATTCATGAGGATCGATATATCATGAAGGGTCCGTAGGGAACAAGGAGGGAATGAGGAAATATAAATTTTATGGTCAAGTTGTGTTCCCTATCGTGTACCCCACCGTCTCCATGTACTAGCTTAAAGTGCATGTAACTTCCCTCCTGTGCCAGCTATGAAGACGCAAATACATTTGCGTCCAACGTTAACATGTCCTCTTTCAGACCCACCCTGAATGGGTTGAATAGTCCGTTCCTAAGTATACTATGCCAACGTCTTTTTGTAGTGTACTTTACACGTTTTTCAGCTCTGGCAAAGTAGGCCCTGAATTTCTGCCATCGAGCCTTTTTCTGGCTTCTGACTCTGAAAGCCTCAGCCCAGGCTGTCTCTGTACCCGTGAACTCTGACTTACTTCCAGCGCGGCCCACCGCATTTAGCTCAGCCTGCTGCCTGCCAAGACTGACTACAACCTTCGAATTATCTGTTCCGCTCCTCGAAAATACATTCCTGCCTACTAGTTTAAGTAAACATTCCCCCAGCTGCAGAGCAGAAGGGCCGGCCTCACTGTCTCCGTTCAAGTAATTCATAGCCTCTGTTACCATGCTCCCATGGAAGGCCCATGCCCCCACGCTTCTCATGCAGACACTTAGGCGCTTATACACGCACTCACAGTCAGTATAGAATAGCTTCTGCCCCAGAGACCTTTTCCGTTCAGATAATATGGTTCCCAAACATCAGATATCAGATATGATAGAAGTACGAGTTGATCTGACATGCCAGACTTCTGTCTCTTTCCGCTAGTGTAAATGTCAAGTCCCCTGCACCCTCCAGTTTCACGTCAATCACACGTCATGCAGCTGCGCGCGCATCCAAGCCTCCGATTTCTGCTGACATTGCAACATTTCTGTTTTGTGCCACCCACTTATGACACCTACCTGTGACATTTCTAGCACACACCTCTATGTTCACGCCTAGTTCACGCCTTCTAATTACGTATCACTACCACGTGGATGCTGTTATCTTGTCTTCTCTCAGCTGTTACGCCTACTATATTGGTTTCTATGATGTGATTTAAGTATATAAGCTATGTATTGTCAATAAAATATTGCTCTATCCCTTCCTGAACCCCTTGTGGTTGCAGGAACATGATATCCAGTTCCGGAACGATTCCTTTTTAAGGAATAAAACCCCTAAGAACTCTAACACCACGGACTCAGTTTTTTTCTTTCCGATTGAGTTATTATTGATTAAGTACTTACCTACATAGAAATTAAGACGGTAAATTAAATATTTACGACACCATCATTGTGGAAGGCAGGCACAGCCTTTTTCAGGTGTAGGTGCTACTTCTTAAACCAATCCAAATGCAGACCAGGCCTATTCAGGTGCCAGGGGAAACTCCTCCTGCTACTCTAAATTCAGCCAAGGTCTTTTCAGCCTAGCGCTGAATCACAAAGGCAGGGCAGGACATACCCCAACCCCCCAGGGAGTGGCTGGAGTGAATGCACATCCCCTCTCCCCTGTCAGTCAGAACCAGATGGTCAATACACATCAGGCAGGCACAAAGACACAGAGCACACATACATGCTCACTTCTAAAAGAGGCATTTCTAAAATAGTAATAATACATCTTTCACCAATAAGCAGGATGTATTACTACTATTCCAAACATACCAAACCTGATCAGGCTACCCCTCCTATGTCAGGAATTACTATTGAAGCACATATCAGGAAATCCCCAATGCATCTCTATGAGACGACAGCCTCTCATAAGTGAGAAACTAAATAGGCTGTTTGTCATTACCAGGACATGCCACACAGTTAAGGCACATGTCCTACCTTTTACATACACTGCACCCTGCCCATGGGGCTATCTGGGGCCTACCTCAGGGGTGACTAATATTTAGTAAAAGGAGATTCACAGACGTGACAACCACTTTATGTGCATGTGACAGCAACAGTAATTGTGCGCACAGGGCCTGTAGTGGCAGACACCTGAGACAGGTTTGAAAGACTACTTTGGTGGGTAGCGCAAGCAGCGCTTCAAGCCCACCAGTAGCATTTATTTACTGCCTGTGGGTATATGGGATACCATTGTGCAAGGGACTGATAGATAAAGTAAATATGCCTAACAGGTGTAGACCAATGTTACCAAGTTTACCATAGAGAGTATATGCACTTTAGCACTGATCAGCAGTGATAAAGTGCCCAGAGTCCTACAACCACCAACAAGTCAGGAAAAATACAGGAGGAAGGCAAAAAGTTCTGGGGTGACCCTGCAAAAAGGGCCAAGTCCAACACTTGCCATTAGGCAGGCATACAGTTTTGACGCATTGGCGTCCTAAAGTGGCGCAGTGAAATCTGGGAGATTTCACTGCCCCATGTCTACGAGGCTTACTTGAGGGGTAACGCCCATCCTGCATACAATATACCTCATGCAGGTATAATGTGGCACAGGGCTTTATAAAGTGACACATCTGCCTAGATGCGTCACTTTGTAAATAGGGCACAGAGTGGTGCATATTTTACAGCGCCTCTGCATCACAAAAAAAGTGATTCAGCAGAAGTGCAAAAGTGATGCAGGGGTTCGTGAGTAAGCCGCTATGTCTTTCCTCCTTTCCCTTCAATCCCTTGCTCTTTCCCCTGATAGAGTGTTGCAGACTGACAACTTGGCGCTGACCAGCAATGGTAGTGAAGAAGCCGGTGTGATGGAGTGACTTGCTCTCCTGCTCATTAAAGTAATCCCTTAAGTTTGTGTTTTCCTTTGATCTCCTTGCAGGTTTTTTAGAGACCCGGATGGCGTTAAAGAGCGCTTCCATGGAGAGCAAGCGCTCACCCTCACCTCTCAGTGGGAACCTTCAGATAAAGGGCCTCATTTATGAGGTTTTGATGTAGGAATCTTACTGCCCTGCCCTGCGTCAAAACAAACGGGCAGGAATGTGCTATATCCATGTGATATGGAGCATTGCTGTCCTTTTCCCAGTGCCGGCACACACTGGGCTGCCATGCGCAAATGCAGGCCCCCCTGCACCATGGTGCAAGGTTGCATGCGAAGCTGGGCTGATTGATTGTGTACAGGAAGCATGAGCATTAATGGGCCCCAGTAACTGAACAAAATCAATCAATTCAGGTGATTTCCTCTTTCTATGTGTGCTGCAGAAGTTCCCATAAATCTGGGAATGCTTCAGATTTCCTGGGTGCTGTGTGGGGGCACCTACAGCAACTCCCGTGGAACGCACCTTTCATGCAGTGTTCTGCATGGAAGGGGCACATATTCTCAGAGCCATGAAATGCCACATCCTTGGAAACATGCCAGGGCAAATTGCACCACCGGAACGTGAAAAAAAGTGAGGTTCTGGCAGTGCAAGGGGCCTCCTAGTTGAGTTCCAAAGTGTTTTCACTAACCTGCTGGGGGAAAAATAGACACTAATACCCAAATTCAGGAGCCAGAAATAGCAATTACAACATTTGTTGCCTAATGTGTATGAATTACAATGTCAAGGATTGTCCCCCATCTGTCAGCTGTACCTTGAAGAGTCTATGTGAGGAAAGCAGCTTTTAAGTCAAGGAGCTGTCAAACTCCTCGCCGTTTGGATGAAATGTGGAGCAAACTCCAAATATGTGGCTTAATCCCTTCCATGCTTATGATGACCCAAGCTCGTCATGAGGCACAGTGGAGCTGTGCTCAAGACGAGCTGGGCTCGTCATAACGGTTGCGTCCCCCCACGCGTAATTCATTCCCGCCTGTGCGGAAGAATCAATCAGTGGGCGGAGTCGTGACAAGCCCAGCTCGTCATGAGCACAGTTCCACTGTGCCTCATGACCAGATAGGTTCGTCACGAGCACCACGGCGCCGCAGAACCCCCTAACCCCCGCAGCGAATGGTTTAAAAAGATAATTTTAGTTTAATATTTTCAGGAGCTGTTCTTGGCATTCTCTTTTTGAGGTATCCTAACTTCAAAAATAAATCTTCCATTCAGCTAGAAAACATATGATAACGAAAATCTCTGCTGATAATTATTATTATTTTTAATTTGAAAATAATTAATTTCATTGGAAGTTCAAGTTGAAGAGATTGTCCATCCTTACCTACCCATGAAGTAGGGATGATTCCTTTCATGTTTACACCCTGGAAAGAGACCCAGTGAGTGTATTTTCAGAGTAGAAAGCTGCATGCAAATGCTTTGGAATACTCAGAAACTATTGAATTGCTTCCATTCATCTCATTTTGTAGTTCACCCTACGGAACACACATTTTCCCACCTTCGATCGTACTTTTATGTGAGCCTCATATTTTTCAGCTCCCTTAGGGTCATTTAGGATCATAAACCTACAAACATCTCACTTCTGTCTATTGGCTTATGAGTTTACTATTGCAAATAGTGTTTTTTTGAAAACTGAAGCAATATTCAGACGTACAAGCAGTGGCGGCCGGCATGGCTCGTGGATGGCGGTGTGGACAGGTCGCACGGGGGAGTGTCATGCATACTAAAAAATAGGACATTAATAAATAAATAAATAAATGTACCTTTGCATCGGGTTCCACGTCTCTGCTCCTGCTCTCCTCCATCTCAGACGGAAGGACATTCAGGCCCCACTGACCAATCACAACGCTGTAATGCAGAATTGTGATTAGTTTTGATCATCCGGGTTCGCTCAACCAGGAAATGGGGGCCTGGGCTTGTTCTCCGTGCTGGCTGTAATGCAGCCTGCACGGAGAACACAGAAAGTGTGCATGACGGGTTTGGGTGGCCCGTTAGGGCCGCCCAAACAGCCATTGTGCACTTAAGAGTGAGCAAATCAGTCCTCCCTTGCCCTGCTCCGAGAGCAGAGCAGCCCACCCACCCGCCCACCCGCCCACCTGCAAAGCAGCACGAAGCATAAAAATAACAGTAACTTAAAATTATTGTACTTTCTTGCTTCTTCTTCGCAATGCTTAAAAGCAGTGGGGCGACACTCCTCCCCCATAGCGGAGGAGCTGCTACTGTGCACAAGACCCTTTGATGAATTGGCCATATGCAGGAAACTCACTGTGGCTGCTGTTTCAAAGGTGACACAGACAGAACCTTTCAGTGACTAAGCTGCCAATCAAGGCTAGACAAGAAAATATGGATGCCAGGCATGGATCTGTGTTACAGAGAATGAGAGAAAAGACATGTCAATCACAGAAGCAGCTACAATAAAGGACAAGGATGTTCGTAGAAGTGATATTACGCAAATGGGGTTTCACACAAACAGTGCAAAAGGAATAAGAAAAGCTACAGTGGACCAATTGACGAAAGAATCCTCAAAGGGGGATGCTTTACTTTTGTTAAAAAAAATCTTAGGAACAAAATTGGAAGACAGCAATATAGGATAAAAAGATTTAACAAAAACTGAACAAGATACTGGTAGGCAGTGAAGGATAAGTGTGATAATATAATAGTAAAGATATCAGGGTCTAGGAAAGCAAAGAATTAAACTAATAAGGGGATGTACAACAGGGTATCAAGCACAACATCGATATACCAGAATATTGCCTTAAAAATGACAAATAAAAATAGAGTTTCATACTTTGTATTTAAACTACCAAATATTGAGCCAAAAATATAATGGAACAGAATACCAACACAACTGAATTGAAAAATTCCCATTTAAACAATTATATACAATTTATTTAAAATATTAAAAAGTATTAAAGTATTAAAATGTTAAATAACAAGATGCAAATATAATTACATATAAATATATATATATATATATATATATATATATATATATATATATATATATATATATATATATATATATATATATATATATATATATATATATATATATATATATATATATATATATATATATATATATATATATATATATATATATATATATATATATATATATATATATATATATATATACACACACAACATATATATATATATTACCTACTGGCGGTCGCCAGTAGGTATATATAGTTAGGACCTAGTTACCATAGGAAATCCCCAACATTCTATTGAGAATAACTTTGGCGCCGATTGAGGAATCTGCGTGTAATTTTCGTTAAAATTGCTTCGCTCCGCTCCGCTCCTTCCCTGAAACTTTTGGGGAAATTCGTCAAGCGGGGGCCGAGAAAAAAGGGGTGTCCCAAAATGTGTTTTCCCCATGTTAATTTCCATAGGGACCTTTAGACACGGCTACAGCCCGAACATTGGAATGGAATTACACCAAACTTGGCAAAATGGTAGGGCCTGGTATGCAGATGTGCCTTTGCTATGTTTGGTGAATATACCTCCAGTAGTTCTTGAGAAAATTGAATTTGATTTTTTTTAAATGGCATTTTCTATGGGACCTTTAGACACGGCTACAGCCGGAACGGCTGAATGGAATTACACCAAACTTGGCAAAATGGTAGGGACAGGTATGCAGTAGTGCCTTTTCTATATTTGGTGAAAATCCCTCCAGTAGTTGTTGTGAAAAATGAATTTGAGCAAATTATATAGCTATATGCGCTCAACATTCTATTGGGAATAACGTTGGCGCCGATTGAGGAATCTGTGTGTAATTTCCCAGAATTTTGGCCAGCTCCACTCCGCACCTGCCCTGAAAGTTTCGGGGAGATTTGTAAAGCGGGGGCCGAAAGGGGGGTCCCAAAACGTGTTTTCCCCATGTTAATTTCCATAGGGACCTTTAGACATGGCTACAGCCTGAACGGCTGAATGGAATTACACCAAACTTGGCAAAATGATAGGGCCTGGTATGCAGATGTGCCTTTGCTATGTTTGGTGAAAATCCCTCCAGTAGTTCTTGAGAAAATTGAATTTGGCATTTTTCAAATGGCATTTTCTATGGGACCTTTAGACATGGCTACAGCCCGAACGCAGAACAGAATTACACCAAACTTGGCAAAATGGTAGGGACAGATATGCAGTAGTAACTTTTCTATATTTGGTGAAAATCACTCCAGTAGTTGTTGAGAAAATTGAATTTGAGCAAAATATATATCTATATGTGCTCACGGTACGCGCACCGTAAGCGAGCGAGTTTCTGATTGGCTGGCAGTCGACTATCAACATTCCAAACTGTCTAAACCAGGAAGTGTTGGCCACCATCTTGTTTTTCAGGAGAACTGAGGGACAAGAGAGCCCAAGCCAAGAGTGGAAAACATGAAAAGGGGGCAGGGTAGAGAGCCCCAACCCTCTAGCCCTTCTCAGGGGGTCCCAAAAGGACTCCCAAGGGCAAAACAAAATAAAAAACTCAAAAGAATCGCGGGGTACTCGCACCGTACGCGTACGGTACGCATACCGTGCGCGTACCCCTCGATTTAAAAAAAAACAAATTTTTTTTTGCTCTTGGTTGTCCTTCTGGGACCCCCTGAGAAGGGCTAGGGGGTAAGGGGATCTCAACCCTGCCCCCTTTTCGCGTTTTCTACTCTTGTTTTGTGCTCTCTTGTGCCTCACTTCTCCTGAGAAACAAGATGGCTGCTCGGGTGGTCCCAGAAGGATAATAACATATATAAACGTTATCCGCTAATAGAATTAGCATTTACAAAACCTTTGAAATTTATTGAAAAAAAACATAGGTTTCACGCCTGATATAGGTAGGAATTAGCATTTTAAAAACCTTGCAAATTCACTGAAAAAAACCATAGGTTTCAAGCCTTATAAAGTTAGGAATTAGCTTTTAAAAAACCTTGCAAATTCACTTAAAAAACCATAGGTTTCAGGCCTTATATAGTTAGGAATTAGCATTTAAAAAGCTTTGCAAATTCACTTAAAAAACCATAGGTTTCAGGCCTTATATAGTTAGGAATTAGCATTTAAAAAACCTTGCAAATTCACTTAAAAAACCATAGGTTTCAGGCCTTATATAGTTAGGAATTAGCATTTTAAAAACCTTTGCAAATTCACTTAAAAAACCATAGGTTTCAGGCGTTATATAGTTAGGAATTATTATTTAAAAAACCACTGAAATTGCTCCTATTTCTACTAACTATATGTTGCGCACCCGCAATCCACTGCTGATGATGTCACATATTACATCATTCATGGCATGGTCAGTGACATCACTGATGACATCACTGATGACATCTCAAATGACATCAATGATGACATCACTGATGACATCTCATTTCACATCACTGATTTCAGGGGCGTTATAAATAGCTGGACATTTAACTTGTACAAAACCATTGAAATTGCCCTGTTATAGATAGTTCGGCTAACTATAACTAACACACCCGCAATGCACTGCTGATGACGTCACATATTACATCACTCATGACATGGTCAGTGATATCACGCATTACATCACTGATGACATCTCAAATGACATCACTGATGGCATCACTGATGACATCACTGATGACATCATCCAGTGAATGTGTGTTTTTCTGAAAATTAAATATGTTTTATATATGTACATCTCAAGGTCGATGGAAGAATAAATGGATATATAAGTGTCTAAATGGATGATTTTTTAAATGAAAAATTGTAAAACTGACTGATTAAGTGTATCTTAGTGAATACATGGGTTAGTGAGTAATGTTTAAATATATAAATATCTGTATCAGTCTCTCACTTTGTGAATAAGTGGCTGCATGGGTTGGTAAGTAGCTACATGAGTGTCTATATTTCGAAAATCAGTATTAGTGTCTGAGTGTCTGTATGATTCAGTAGGGGGTATTACTTAGTGCATACATGCATGAATGAGTGATTCACTATTTGTATGTTTTGAAGACAGTATGTGTGCAGGACTGTATGGGTGGATGAGTATGTGTATGGGTGTGCTAGTGAGAGAATGACTGTCTCAATAGTGTGTTTATAAGTAACTACATATATATTTTAAACTAGTATATGTGTGTATTGGTGTATATCAATGAGTAAATGTGAGAGTGAGAGATTGGAAGAGTTTCTGAATGAATAAGTATGTGTTTCTATAAGTGAGTGTTCAAAAGAATAAGTAAGTGTACGTTGTCATAGAAGTAAGTATGGTGGTGTGTGTATAACTGTATAAGCAAGTAAATGGATGTTTGATTCTTTATTAGCATGAGTGACTATGTGTGTGAGTAACTCTATGGATGAGTGGCGGTGTGTAACAGGATGTATAGGTGTATGAGTACATATGATGACTGAGTACATGTATGAGTGACTATATAGGACTGTTGGTGAATGAGTGGATGTGTATGTAGATCTTAGAATTACTGAATAGGTTGTTGAAACTGGTATTGGTATGTCCATTGTTTTGAAAATTTTAGTTTCTATTTTTGAATGTGTGTATCAAAGGTTATATTAGGGTGAGAGGAGGTCTGCCACTCTATCACAAGGATGATGTCATAAGTGATGTCATGAGTGATGTCATTTGAGATGTCATCAGTGATGTCATGAGTGATGTCACAGACCATGTCATGAGTGATGCAATATGTGACGACATCAGCAGTGCCTTGCGGGCGCACGAGTTATAGTTAGCTGAACTAACTATAACAGGAGAATTTCAATGGTTTTGTAAAATTGAAATGTCCAGCTAACTATAACGCCCTTAAAACCTATGTTTTTTTCAGTGAATTTCTAAGGTTTTTTAAATGCTAATTCCTAACTATAACGTGCCTGAAACCTTTTCTTTTTTCAGTGAATTTCAATGTTTTTTAAATGATAATTTCTAACTATGCCTACAGAGATAGGAGATTTGAAGAAAGAAGAGAAAACGCACAGAAAGAAAAAAAGAAATGCAGAAAGAAGCAACAGAAGTCCTCAAAGACGAAGAAAAGTGCAGGAAGAAGGAAAACATACAGAAAGAACATACAGAAGAGCAGAAAGAAGCCGTGTTGCAAAATCATCCTGTATCCTCAACTTTTCCAGACGGACACTGGTGGTAACTGACTCTGACTAACCAGTCCTAGAGCCAGTGCTATGTTAAAAGACACTTAGAATACAGTGAAAACACCTACATACACTAGGGAACATTATGCGTTGGGGTCCCCCTGTGATTAGTATGACCTTCTCTGTAAGCTCCTAGTATATAATAGGGCAGGGGAATTAAAACTACCTCTTAAAATGCGCCACAGGGCGTGTTTGGACATGTCACCTCAGGCCCGTCCCCTCCCTTCACCACTGTGAAAACATGCTGTGTGGCCGTTTTAAGTTGGGAGATTAAGTCCACTTGAATCCTGGTGGTCCCTGGGGTCCAACTAGCCTACTAAGTACCTCCAGTAAGTGCCACATAGCTGCGTTGCAGAGAGGTGTAAAAAGTGGCAAGGTCTGGATCAACTCTCTGCAACGCAGCACAGTGGCGTTTATTGGAAGCACCTGGTGGACTAGTTGGCCACCAGGGTCCCTCAGGATTGAAGGGGAATTATTTCCCCAACTTAAAACGCTCAATAGGGCGTGTTTGCACATGTCACCTCATGCCCCATCCCCTCCTTTCACCACTGTGTAAACGCGCCCTGTGGCCGTTCCAAGTTGAGAAATTAAGCCCCTTGAATCCTAAGGGTCCCTAGGCTCTAACTAGCCCACTAGGTACCTCCAGTAAGCGCCACAGAGCTGCATTGCAGAGAGCTGAAAAAAGGGGCATGGCCTCTGAACACCTGTCTGCAACGCAGCTCCCTGGCGCATACTGGAGATACCTGTTAGGCTAGTTGGCCCTCTGGGACCCTCAGTATTGAAAGATAATTAATTCCCCAACTTACAACTTGCCACAGGGCGTGTTTGCACAATGGTGAAGGAAGGGGGCGTGGCCTGAGGTGGCATGTATGCAAACACGCCCTATTACACGTTTTAAGTTGGAGAATTAATTCCTCTTCAATCCTGATGGTTCCTGGGGGCCAATTAGCCCACCAGGTACCTCCAGTATGTGCCAGACAGCTGTGTTGCAGAGAGGTGTTCAGAGGCCACGCCCCTTTTTACAACACTCTGCAACGCAGCTCCGTGGCACTTACTGGAGGTACCTGGTGGCTAGTTGGCCCCCAGGGACCCTCAGGATCGAAGAGGTGTTAATTACTCAACTTAGAATGCACCAGAGGGCGTGTTTGCACACATGTCATCTCAGGACCCCCCTCCCTTAACCACTGTGCAAACGCCCCCCGTGGCATATTTTTAGTTGGGGGATACACTCCCCTTGAATACTGAGGGTCCCTGGGTGCAACTAGCCCACCAGCTACCTCCATTAAGCGCCACAGAGCTGCGTTGCAGAGAGGTGTAAAAAGGGGCATGGCCTCAGAACACCTCTCTGCAACGCAGCCCCCTGGGGCATACTGGAGGTTCCTGGTGGGCTAGTTTGCTCCCAGGAAACACCTGTATTCTAGAGGAATTCCTTCATCATCTGCAAACGCGCCAGGGGGCGTGTTTGCAGAGTGCTGCAAGAAGGGGGCGTAGCCTCCGGTGCAATGCTGTTTTTTTCTTTTTTTTTAAGAAGGGGCTGTGTAGCCCCCCTTCTTTTTCTAATTTATTGGCCCTGGGGACCCCATCCCCCAGGACCTGCCCTCTATTTTTTTTAATGAAAAAATCGGGAAGAGGGGTGCGTGGCCCCCCTCATAGGCCATAATCTGCCCCAGGGACCCCATCCCCCAGGGCATGGCCCTTTTTTGTTTATTTGTTTGGAGGGGGGCTGCTTTGCCACCCTGCTTAGGCCATTTATGGCCCCATGAACCCCATCCCCCAGGGCCGTTTTTAATCTATTTTAATTTGAAAATGTTGGGAGGGAGGCCGTGTGGCCCCCCTTCCAGGCCACTAATAGCCCTGGGGACCCCATCCCCCGGTGCTGGCCCTCTCCGTTGGGGATCGTGGGGGGTCCCCAATCCCCCCACGGTCCCACCGGCTCCCCACGTCCCTCGGGAGACGGCATTGTTTTTCCACATGGTGGTGTGGCTCACTGGTTAGAGGTGGCAGACGAATGGCCCGGGACCAGGGTTCATTTCCCGACGCGGCATGGTCGTGGACCAGGGTCTGCGGACTCGATAATTCTTGCCTCGTGCCTACTCTAACCAGGGATCACACTCGGCAACTCTGGGCATTAGCTTGCCTCATCTCTACAACGGCCCCACACATTCAGCGGGGATGCCTGGTTTCACCTTGGAGATACCCAGTAGGGACCATCTCACAGGGATAGCAAGGACGGGTTTCCCAGCGGTCTACAGCGCCACGACGCCTCAGGGCAGCAGTGCGCTTTACAAGACCACATACATACATACATACACATGAGGAGCTGCTAAGATGCAGCTCCCTGTGTGGAAAAGCAATTTGGTTTGTATTTTGAAAGAGAGAGCAGATTTCTCTTTCAAAATGCAAACTACAGTGTCCCAAGGGTGGGCACCCCAGACACTGCAGGAGCTGGCCCTGGGGGGGTGGCAGTCCCCAGGGCCACAACAAGGCTCCAGGAGGGGGGCCGCGTGGTCCCCCTCCCACAATTTACAAGGCCCCGGGGTGCTGGTCCCCCGGGCTGGGGAATCCATCACGGACCCCCCAATTTTACTATTTAGTCCCCCGGGGAGGTGGCGGTTCCCAGGATGTGTGGGGGGGCTTGAGCCCCCTACACAGGTTTTTTTTTTAAACGTGAAATGAAACCCCGTCGGGTGGCGGTCCCCTGGGCTTGGGGGGCCTTTTAGCCCCCCACCCAGTTATGTTCAAAGCCCCGGGGTGGCAGTACCCGGAGCAGGGGGGGGGCTATGAGCCCCCGCACATTTTTTGACAAAGCCCGGGGTGGCCCCTGGGGGCTCCTTTGGGCCCCCCACCCAATTCTTACATTGCTCCCGGGATTAATGAAGCGCGGGAGCCCGTGCTTTGTATTTTTTTTCCTCGGCAGGAGCCGCACACCCTGCACAGATTTTGCTGATTTTGTTTTTAAAAAAAGGAATTTTTGAGCCTGGGGGGTCCCTGTGGGACCTCCTAAGCAGGCCTTGGGGGTCAGGGTGTTTCTACCCTGACCCCTTTTTGCGTTTTGCGCACTTGTTTTCCTTTATTTTTGTGCCTCAGTTCTACCGAGGCACAAGATTACTGCCAACACTTCCTGGTTTGGGGTGTTGACAGCCAAGTAGCATACAGCTTGTGATCGGCAGGGTGCGCAAAGGGTGCGCGGATCCACCGCGGCCATAAATATCACTAGCTTTATACCTTAATTTCTTAAAAACTACTGAACGGATTTACACAATTTTTAAAAAGGTTGCTTTCTGAGCCAAGCAGTACCTTTTTGCCAAATTTGGTGTAATTCCGTTCAGCAGTTTTTGCTATAACAGTGTCTAAAGTTCCCTATGGGAAAATTATTATTTTCACCACTATTTTTTTAATTTCTTAGGAACTACTGAATGGATTTACACCATTTAAAAAAGGGCACTTTCTGAACCAAGGGCTACCTTTTTGCGAAATTTGGTGTAATTCCGTTCAGCAGTTCGGGCTGTAGCCGTGTCTAAAATTTCCTATGGGAAATAACATGGGGAAAACGTGTTTTGGGTCCCCCCTTTTTTCTCGGCCCCCGCTTGCTGAATCACCCCCAAACTTTCAGGATAGGAGTGGACCAGAGTGCCTCACGAGTTTTGGAAATTCAGCGAAGATTCGTCAATCGGCGCCAAAGTTATTGCAAATAGAATGTTGCTGATTTCCTACAGAAATTGGTCCTAACTATAACTACCTACTGGTGATATGTGTGTAAAAATAAGCAGAGGGCTCTGTATATTGCACCCTAGAATGCCATGCCAGCAATACTTCTAAACTGCTCACCTTTAATGTCTGTTTTTCTAGCAACGTTTTTAAGCATAGGATAAGCACTGTGCCATCCATGTCGACTTAGAAAGGAAAAAAACTATTTTGCCATTATTACCGCAAAGTCTTTAAGCACAGGATTAGCAAACTGCCATCCACGCAGAGCTGTGAAATGGCAAAAGCCTTTTACCACCCTAGGCACAGTATCACAGCTTTTAATTGGTAAAATACCATCGAAGCCGACCTGGAATGAATAAAAGTAACACATGTTTTGGTATCATTATAGCTCTTCAGAGAGGTTTAGTTGTGTCCAGACACAAGGGAGCACCCAGTATAAGTCAAAGCAATACCCTTTCAGGCATAGAGTGACGCATAAATTATGCAAAAAAAGAAGCATAGAACTCTGGGTGGTTTCCAAGTTTAGGTGGAGAGCAGCTCCTGGACAGCGCATCCTGCGACACCAGCAGCACTTTGAATCTGCTCACCTCAAACACCTGTTTATATAGTAATGTTTATAAGCATAGCATTAGCACAGTGCCGTCCACAACGACCTGTAAAATGGATTTGCTGTAATAGAGGCAAACAACTTTGTCCCTTTCTAGCTCGGCGTGGATGGCACAGTGCTAATCCTACGCTTAGAAACTTTGATAGAAAAACAGACATTTGAGGTGAGAAGATTTAGAGTGTCGCTGATGTTGTAGGGTGTCCAATAAAAAGGGGAAGGGGCCACATAAACCCCCTGCCCTGGTAACCCAATCCCCTGAGGCCGAATTCCAATAAAAAAGGCCTTACCCTTTTGTCGTCCCAGGGACCCCATCTTCAGGGGCCTGGTCTAATTATATGTGTGTGTTCCGGTGCTCACACAGGGCACACATCAAGCAACAATCTGGGGGCTGTAGGGAGGCCCCAGGGCCCCAAAGACTCCAGCCGATTCCCCACACACTGCAGTAGCCGGCATTGCTCCTGTCTGGTGGCAGCAGCTATTTCTGCATGCTCACGCAGGGCAGACGCCATCTGTGGTTCCCTGCTTGCAGGAGTGCGAGGAGGGAAAAGAGTGTGCTTTCACCTGGTAGGAGCATTTTTAAAGCTCCTGCCAAGTGAGAACAGACATGCCTTCCCTGCCCACACTCCGGCAGTTAGGGAAGGCATGTTTGGTCTCACCCAGCGGTAACTTTAAAAATGCTTCTGCAGGGTGGGAGCAGGCATATGTTTCCCTTTCAGCAGTGATGTGGGCATGGAAACTATGGTATCACGGGCTGGGGTGGGCTCTCAGGTACACAGTCTGTGAGCCAGCTTTGGGAGGTGGGGTCCCCAGAGTATTTTAAGGCCCTTTTTGTGCAATTTGGCCTCAGGAGGAGAAAACGTGTTTTGGATCCCCACTTTTTCTCAGCCCCTGCTTAATGGATTATTCCAAGACTTTCTAGTAAGAAGCTGCGGGTGAAAAAAAAATGAGGGGAAAGTTTGTGAAGATTCGCCAAATGGCACAAAAGATATAATCAGACCAAAAAAAATGCATTTCCTACTGAAACACAAACCTAACTATAACCATACACACACACACACACACACACACACACCCATGCACATGCACACGCACATGCACACACACACACACACACACACACAACCACTTTCTTGCCTTAAATGCTCATTGACTTTAAGCATCTCCATTTTTTTTTATTTCCGAAGGTAGCAAGTGTGCACATTCCCCACTCATGACTCAGGAAAGTACAGACAAAACAAAAAAATACATGACATTTTAAACCCTTTACTGAGGACCCATTTCAGGGTAGGTATGGAGCAGTAATCCCAGTTCCAATAGGTTATATTATAGTTGTTGAAAGTAGGTGGCGTGGATTGGCGTCAGCCAAGATCACCGTGCACTAGAGGAGCACCGCTGCGGCCTTCCCGTTTCCTACAACATCTGCCCTTAACCCCTTCCATGCTGATGATGACCCCCAGCCATCCTGCATCACGGTGGGCGTGTGCTGATGACGGCTGGGGGCCGTCATGAACCCGCCCACTCATTAAAACGGCCGCACAGGCGCAGAATCGCGGCCGCGCCCAAGGGGTTAATCTGCCCGACCCGGAATGCCCGGGAACATCGGGGTGTCCCTATAGGTGACGGCCAGCACTAGAGATCGAGGAGCAGACTCAATCACCACCTGGAGAGCCGAACGACTGCGAGGCCTGCGGCAGAAGTTCATGGCCCTAAATCAGCGCCGGGGAAAACCGATGTCTTTGCTGGATGAGAAGACGGCATCGAGTGTGTGTCCGGCGAGGTGGGTGGGGGTGGTCACCAGCTGCTTGAGTCCGAGGTTGGCGAGGTTGTCAAGCAGGGTGGTGGTATTGCGGTCATTGTTGTTCTCCAGGTGGAAGTTTAGGTCCCCGAGGAGGATGTAGTGTGCTTATCTAGGACCCTGATCGATACTGTGACCTTATGCCCCTATTCGGCTATAAATCCATGTATTCCCTATATTGGCATAACCGTTCAAGTGCAATATTCAGTAACTCATCTCTGGCCTCACACGAACAGAGCCACATTCCAGAATAGCTTTCTCTGCCACTTCCTTTGCAACCAATTAGTGCAATGACAGAGCAGAAGTCACTATCTGAGATTCCTAGATTAACACTCTGAGTTCTTCAACAAGATAAAAACTCAGCAAACCTGGAAATCCCCGCTTGCTGTGTTTTGATTAGTAACAGAACTCTAATGAGCACTGATAAACGATCACTTCCTAGTGACATCTTATTGACGTCTTATGTCCTGCAAACTTACGTCAAACAAGGCACCTTTCAGGTATAAATACTACCAACGTGGCCTTAAGCAAGTCCCCTGTTGCCCGTCGCCTGAAGCTGCTGTTATGCTGAAGATATCATAGCTGCTATCGCTACTGCTATCGCTGCTAACTAGCGAACGATGGTGTGGTGAACCTAGGAGCTGAACAGCCGTCCCCCTGCAAGAGCCCAGCAGATGCAAGCTGCCCGCGGACGCTGTCCCCCCTCATTCTCCTCCTCGACGCGCTGAAGAAGAGACGCTGTCTTTCTCCTGCCGAGAAATCCAGCTCCAGCGTTTCTGGTCTACCCTTGCGGGTGACTGGGATATCGAGCCCTGAGGGAGATACCAGACCTCCATCATTCTATTCCAGAGGTATGGTGTTGACTAAACCCTTGAGAGAGAATTCTTGAAGCAAACCTTGGCAAAACCAACTTAACTTAAAGCTACTTACTTACTCCCCTCCCAAGTATTAGGCTTAGGTCAGGTACACTGGGGTAGGCGTAGTTAGAAGCACCAGTTGAGTATTTTAGCCTAATGTATATATGAATGTATATATGTTTTATTACTTTTAAACCATTGTATGGCTAAGAAACCATATCAATGCTTTTACAGTATTATTTCGCAATACTTATCTTACCGTACGTACTTTTTATAATAACAAGTCTTGCAATTGTGGCAATTCATTTCTCTTGTACGAGAAGAAAGACTGTTCAATAAATGTTAACCCTTTATTGACAAACGCCCGTCTCTCTATTCTCTACATATTGTGAAAGTAAACTGCCCCAACCTGACTGAGTAAAATAACTGTCTATTGTTTCACGCAACCCTAGAGATTGACTCTTGATCTGAGGAGCAAAGTTGTCAGGTTGCACGGTTGTTGGAAAACTGAATCCCTTCTTGTCTGTGCCAGGGAAGCTGATCACTTCCTATTTCAGTCAAGAAAGTTTCCAGTGACCTCTGAGCTAGTTGGTAACAAACCCAATTAAATTTAGCATAGTCAGTAGAGGCCTGGAAGATCCGCACTTCTACGTCGATACTACTGTTTATGTTATTCTAATGCGCAGGGCCTATTGGGAAAATAGGAACTACGCTACATGGCGCCCAACGTTTGGTAAGGCGATAAACTAATGCCAGACGTTAAAGTAACTCAGTCGTGCATATTTCACACAGACCCCTATCTCCCGTAAATACTCCAATAGACGTCTGGAGTGGGTGAAAGGTTAAAACCCGCCCGAACTCAGTAGGAAGAGATTCCTATGTAAAGCTCTGGTTTATTCAACGTTGAAGGATACAGTGTTCCAAAATATTGTGCACCTAATCTTTGTCTCCTTGGAGACCTACTCTGCAAAGCCTGCATTTATAAAATGTCAGACAGTGAAGAAGAAAGGGAAGCAGCTAGGCTGGCAACCCTACTAATAGAGGAAGACTCGAGTCTCCTACAGACAGACCCGGATGCTATCGACATCCCGGTACATTTAAGAAAGTCTATAACGTTAAAACTTATAGAAAACGGACTGACACCACAAGGTGGTACTGTAATTTTCGTGATAGAGGCACACGAATATTGGCAGACAGAGGTATTCTATTCATGGATAAACTTTTCAGCGGCAAACGCTAAAACAAAAGAGTTTCACTATTACAAAATAGAGAAACCTCCGGAACAGTACGCTCCTTTCGAGGAGACTGAAATCCCACTAAAATTCCAAGAGCACCTGCTCTGGTTTAATGGCGCCCTAAAACATAATGATCATATTATTACCAGGCTCGGTCCACTAGGTAGACCAGGAGCAACGTGGCCGGTTCTAGCCAGCTACACACCACATCCGGACATTGCAAAAATGTCTAGAGAAGAGCTGTTAGTACAGCTAAAAACATTAATTAAAATATATAGGCAATTAGTGCAAAATGTAATGGCGACTGCAACAGTCCAACCAGCTGTTAATGTACAACAGCTGACCCCTCATCAGGGGAACACTAATAAAATCACACCACAGAACATACAGTCATGTCTTGGTAAAACACCCGTAAAACGGGAACAAATTCCTTTCTGGTTAGCACAGAAAATCACTCAAATAGAGGCAGTATTTCCTGATACTACCCCTATTGAGAAACACAGAATCTTGACCATCTGCCTTCCTATGGGAATCGCACCACACGTGGAGGACTGTGACACTTGGGGTACAGTCTTTGCTTCCATTTACACAAAAACACACGGTGTTCCGTCTATGGTGGTAATACCAGAAGTGCTAAAACAGATTCAAAATGAATACGGTCCAGAGCCCGCTCTAAATCTTGGTATGAAATTACTGAAAGACTTCAAGCAGGTCTCGGCTATATTATTAGCCAACATAAAGGGAGAAGCAGCATCTGTGGCGATCCGCCAGAAGTTGAAGGAAACAGATATAACAGATCAGCCAGTTGAGCTTGCCAGAATCATAGAAAAATGCTATGAAGAATTAGGTAGGGACAGCTTGGGTGGGAAACCAGTTAAGCCCCAACTGCTCGAAAATCCTGAAAAATTATTTATTAAAAATAATTTAAATACTCCTAAAAAGAGCTGTGATGGAAATAAGGAAGGTCTGGGTCTCCTTGACGGAGGGAAAGGACTCCGACTCGAGAACACCAGTCTCCCCAGAGGGAGCCCTCTGAGAAAAGATATAACCTTAGAAATAGGGATAATCTGAAAAAACCTGATAGATATCAAAGTATTGATACACGTCCCTCTCGATCTTTTTCGCAGAAATCGGAAAGAAGAGGACGGTCAGACCCAGGAGAGCACACCAAGTCCAAAGACAAGGAACCTGCTCAGAGTAAAAAATCTCAATTTCCAAAAAAGAAGGTAGCCAGTAATAGAGTAATCAACCATGCCGAGAATACTGAGGACACAGTTGAAAAACGGGGAGTGGGCATTGACAATGTTGGACAGTGCAGCAGAAATCAGTATAGCCCGCAAGATCCTGATGAGTCATCTGGAGACAGTGGACACGAATGAATTCATTCAGGTTGAAACTGCCGACACCAGACTTAGCGAGCCCCATAACATATACGAAATAACATTGCGTATAGAGGGTGATAAGACTAGGAAAATAAGGGGTCTATTTTGGGATAAGCTCTCAAAAGGCTATGATATTCTGTTAGCTGAAAAAGATTGGCCCCCGGAGTTTGTCCGGGAGTGCCCTCGTGGCGAAGAAATGATTATGCCTGCCTTCTCGAATCACATTCCGATTCACAAAAAATATACATATGCAAGGAAATGGGCAGTAGCCCAGGCACCGGCATTATATAAAAATCATGTAGGATGGGATGAGGACTCACCTCCTCACAAAATCCAGTTAAAAAGTGAACCAACTGCCCAACGGCAGTATCCCATTAAGCAAGAAGCTAAAAAACAAGTCAGGGAGATCTTAGATCAACTTGAATACCAGGGGGTGATTGAAACATGCACCTCTCAAATGAACAATCCTTTGTTTCCTGTCTCCAAGCCAGACAATTCATATCGTCTAGTTTTGGACTACAGACACCTTAATGCATGTTGCAAAACTTTTGCAGTACAAAACTCGCATAGTGCAGCCTTAATGAATAACATAGTTAGGAAAAAATATAAAACAACATTAGACATATCTAATAGTTTCTTTTGTCAAAACATTGCACCAGAAAGCAGATATTTGACAGCTTTCTCAGCATTTGGGTAGCAGAAAATATTCTGTCGACTCCCACAGGAGTTCAAGAACAGCCCAGGACTATTCTCAGCTAGAGTAACAGAGTTACTACAAATATATGATGATGAGGCATTATCTTACGTAGATGATATTTATCTCACAGACGACGACTTGGATACTCACTTGAAAAGAGTGAACACCATTATACTTGGGTTCGCAGCAGAGGGTTACAAATTCAACTTTAAAAAGTCTCGAATTGCCCATCTGACAGTACTATTTTTAGGGTACGAATTATCAAGTGAAGGGAAAAGCCTAGCGGACAACTTCTTAGAGAAGTGCGCTGTACTCCAAGCTCCAAAAACGCTGAAGAATTTACAATCCATACTAGGTTTTCTGAATTTCGGAAGAACTTACATTCTAAATTACGCAGAGAGGGTTAAACCTCTCTACGAACTAATTAAACCTGATTTTAAACAAATCAATTGGACTCAAAAACACACAGAAATTTTGAGATCACTGCAAACAGACATGTGAGCTAAAACAAAATTAGATACACGTGACAACACACGCGATCTGGTAATCCGAGTCATCCCAGGAAGATGCAGATTCACGTACCTAACCTCTAATGAGGGAGAAAAGGTACCAATAGCATACAAATCACATTTGTACACAAAGGCTGAAATAAAATTCAGTTCAACTGAGAAAATTCTAACTGCGGTTCAGACTGCTGTAGCAAAAGAAAGGCCCCTAGCACAAGGCAAACGAATAATAATCGTAACACCTATACCGGCTTTAGAAGCGGTAACTAAAGCAAGCATTCCTAATGCTAAAGCTTTGCATCCGAGATGGATTCAGTGGGTTAATTCTCTTGCTGCCACAGACGTAGTTTACGAATTTGATCCTAACTTAAAAACACAGGAATTTTTACAATATGAATATGAATGTCCTCTGCCAATTGAAATCCTGCCTCTCGAAGAATACGGAAGTATTATATATACTTACGGATCAGCACAACCCGCAGTTAGGGGCAAACAAGCTTATAGTGCTGCGTGCGCGATTGTTAAAGGTCGCTGGCACAAAGGTAAATTTAGACCAATGGTCACCAAAACACAATCTCTAGGAGATTGCTCGGCTCAACGAGCTGAATTAGTAGCATTTAAGATGGCGCTAGAAAATACCGATCGCGAATTCCCCACACTAATAGTGTGCGATTCTTTTTATTGCGTACTATCTTATAATGAATACTTGCAGAATTGGGTGGAAAATGGTTTCAAAGATGCAAAAGGTGGCACAATAAAGCATAAAATGCTTTGGGAACAGGTAGTTCTTTTACAGAAAGAACTACAAAAGACTCACGTGATACATACACTGAGTCATCAACGTGATGGCGTTCACGTTGCAGGGAATTCATTGGCTGATGAAGCCGCGAAGGCAGCTGTGCAAACGGCTTCCGTAGCTGCGATAACTCGGTCACAAACAAAATTAGACAGCGATATTCTACAAGCTGTCAGTGCGTCAGTAAAAAATGATAAGAAAACACTCCCAAAAGGCTTTCCAGAAAAGTACTTATATTCAACAGATACGAATAATGTTCCTTTTGCTCGAATCCCTGGAGTGGGGGATAGGGTAATTCCAAACATGGAACACAGGTTAGGACTAATCAAAGCGGCACACGAAGGGCTTGCCTCGGCACACGCTGGCGTTTCCGCAACAATATCACTATTAAAACAGAGATATTGGTGGCCTCGCTTCAGAATACAAACTAAAAAGTATGTATTAGAATGCGATATATGCCAAAGGATAAAAGTATCAACAGTAAACCGACCAGCGCAGACACCCCTTCTCATTTCGGATAAACCATTTGCATGTGTTTACCTGGACCACTGTGGTCCCCTACAAAGGGATGGCAACTATAGATATATCATGGTAGCAGTGGATTCTTGTACGAGGTTCATATGGATGTGGCCCCAGCGCTCGGCTGACGCTAGAACGGTTATAAAAGATCTGCGAGTCTTTATCGGCACATACGCAATTACCACATTCCATTCTGACCAGGGTCCTGCTTTCAGCTCTCAAGCTTATAAGGAGGCCATGGCCAGCATGGGAATTGGGTTGCGGTATTCTTGTCCGTCGCACCCCGAAGGGAATAGTGTGGTTGAAAGAAAAAACCGGGACATAAAGCGATCTATAACAGCGAAGGTATTAGGTTCAGGCGCTGGGTGGGTCAAACATTTAATAAGTGTCCAGTCCAGTCTTAACAATTAGCCAAGAAAATCTCTAAAAGGTTTCAGCCCATACGAGCTATTGTTCGGAATTAGAATGAGAATTCAGAACTTAGATAGTCAGGTATCAGTGGTACAAGAAAAGAAAACAGACTTTGACATCAAAGATCATTTGGCTGTTTTACAGGAACTGAATGAAACAAGAAAATCCTTAAGCAACATAAAGTTAAAGCAACAGCCAGATACCACTGACGAGGCACCACAAGCAACAGCCCCAGCAAGGCCTGTCTGGATTCCAAAGATTGGGGATCTAGTCAGAGAAAAAATCGCGGTGAAGAAGGAATTTGGGCCTTCTTACAGGAAAGCAGTACCTGTCTTGGCAGTCACCGGAACAAGATCAGTAGTACTACCGCCCCTTGCTGGTAAAAAGGAGAACAGAGTCGTATCTATCGACCTGGTAAAACCACAACCATGTGGCCTATAATCAACAGTAGGCCCAGTGGACTCCCAAGAAACAACAGAATACCCAAACTTGCAACAATCCAAGAGGTTCAAACTGAAAGACTAATCACATTTGATCAGCCTGCAGTGCACAGAGAAGGACTATGCAATAAAGCCATGGAACTCGTGCCTCTTGAGACACAGATTGAAACAGTTCGTCAAGAAACACCAGTCTACAATAATGTGGCATCAGAAAATGCTACCGAGAGACAGATTGAAAGAACAATCCCATCAATTGACAGAACTGCCTCTGGTTATTTCATCAACTTCGACAACTTCTCTGAAGATCAAAACGACCCCGAAGTGATGCCAGAAACAAAAAAGTATTCTAAAGAAAATACAACAGGACTCCTTCAACAAATCAAAGAATTATATCTGGATACATCGTTGATTGAGCATTGGATTATTTCAGGGGTATTCATACTCCTACTATGCCTAATTTTAATTTTAATTTTAGGAAAGTTTATTACAATTGAATGGACACAGCAAGTCAGAACATCAACCTAGTCCTCAAACCACACAGATCATCCCACGTGAAGAAAAGAGAACTGTCAACAGTAAATGTCACAGCCGTTCCAATACCTGGTGGGGTAGTATGGGAGAAAACTGACTATGAGATCTATGGTCCGGTCGAAATTCTGAAGTATCCTCATCAACTGAAGGTTTCCTTAAGTGACTTTGTAAAAGCTAGTACATTCTCTGATGATTGGGACTTTAACAGTATTAATGACATGATGTCTGATTTAGTAATGTCAGCTAGATTCACAGAACATGATTATTTACAAGGTTCGTCTAGTTATGAACAGTTATTCTGCTACACACATTATGGCGATCATTATTTGCATAAATCTGCACAGCCTAGAAATGTTTTTAAGTATAATCAATGGGAACATTGTGCTACACCACCTAAAAGCAGTTCTAAAACATTCTTTGAGAAATTCAAATACTTCTCAGGGTTTAACACCAGTGATGCAGAAACGTTTTATTACAAACTGTTAGATAAAACAGGAATGAAAACAATGCTGACAAATTCTAAATTGATATATTCAGAAGCATTTTATGACAAAATGATGACATTTGGTTTTGATTATTGGAAAAACAACATTGAAACAAAAACCATTTGGGGTACAAAAGATTGGCAGGTACAAGGTCTTGAAGCACTATTCAGAACCTGCATGATACTAGAACAAATGATGTTTTTAAATGACACAATTCACCAAACATCTTGTCTTGGCCTAGCTAAGATCAAAGACCTTAACAAACCGTCTATTCCAAAGCCAATACCTGAGAATGCAACAACAGATATTGAGATAGACGTAACTAAAATTTTTACATTTTAACAGAACACATCCTGATTGGAAAAAGTGGTTAATCTGGCCTACTGACACAAACAACTGTCAAGATAGATTCCTGAACAAAACACAGGGGTTAAAAATGACCTGACAAGACCCTAGATACTCCCAGAGACAACATCCAGGGATAGTAACAACATACAGTGTAGGGAAACTCTGCCTTGAATGGCTAGGAACATCCACACTGGCTGAAATTAAGCAACACTTGTCTTTACTAAAAGATGGTGCTGATTTGCGCGATTTCATTCTTGGACCACGCAAACAGCGTCAAAAACGTTTCATAGCGGCCAGCATCTATGCTGCGTACAACGAGGCTTGGAAAGTCACACAAATTGAAACAGCAGAAAAAATACGAGAAATTGATCGTATTAATTTGGAAAAATCACTTTCTGTAGTGGACAATGGGTTAATGACTCTGTCCTCCAGAATATATTCGTTGGACAATATTGTATCTTCTGCCTTTGACATAATAGACAGAGACTTGCTAATGTTACAGCATGGCCAATCTCAATTACGTTCTATTGTACAATTAGGCTGGACGCTGCAAAATCTTCGTTCAGGCTATGTGCCTTGGCGTTTAATCAACACAACGTCATTATTTTCCATTTTTAACCTTACTGATAAACAAATCAGTTTGGCACCGAAAGGAGCAGACTATACAATCCTGAGCATCGAAAAACTTGAGAGATTACCATTGACAATGTCAGAGAGTCCTGTCATTGAATGGATAATACACGGAATTATCACTATTCCGATAACAACTTTCCAATTTAAAAAGTGCCTTGAATACATACCTACTGGCCAGTATGAACGATTGGGTAAAGGATATGTAAAATCAGAATGGAAATTACCATACACACATTCATGCTATAGTGACAGCGACAAAAATGTATTTCTTAGTAGTGAAAACTGTAAACATTCACTAAGCGGTATACTTTTGTGTCAGGGTATTAATTTACACGGAGCCTGTGAAGGTAATTCTAACAACCTTTCATGCCACCAGCTAGTCACACCTGCAACTCAGATAGAGCCCTTCTTTATGCAACTCGCGAATGGGAGTTACATTCTTAGAACGGATCTCAGATGTTGTGGCCTTGTGCCAGGGAAAAGTTATCTAGTAAGCGTAACATCCATGGTCAAATGCTGTATGCAAGCATTGTTCCCGAGCGGGCCTGTAGACACAGAGACTCCCATCTGGCCTCGTCTGAATCTCTATTCTATACGAATTGATACTTTAAGCAAAATGAAGTCTGTGCTTTTACAGACAACAGTGCCCATAACGTCATCAAAAGAGACGTATGATCTTCTAGTTGCAAGGACAGCTACGGAGGTTCATGACCTTTTATCAACAAATTGCCCCATGCATTTCGTAGAAATGCTTAGCCAACTCCTTAACATGTCTAGTGCCACAGGCATCCCAGGCATATTTAAGACGATTTTTACGGGACTGCAAACACCATTTCAAGCAATTTTGGGAATCGTTCCTAATTTTGTCCACTCTGTTTTTGGCGGCATACCCCTATTTTTGGGACTTGTAGCAGGGATTTTATTTTTGACCCTCCTGCTTCGTTATGGCAAGCCACAGCTCAGACATGACTCCTATGGGAATGGAAGAGACAATCCTAGCAATCCGCTACCGGGACAGAATAACTAGAGTCCTTGGATTGGCCAGGCTGAGAGATCTAAACATGATCTGGTTCCTTTCATTCAGACCTATATGGCAGAACTGTATCTTACCGGTACTTCGATGTATGCTATGCGGAGATGAGTGCGTGTTAGACATCTGTCTTTCACTTCCATCAGCAGTACCAATGGACGTCGAAACTTTGCTAAGTCCGATAACGGCTCACGCACTGTGTTGTCCCCAGCAGCTACCAATCCTGATGACGGCATTCGTTGAGACTCCTGTGCTACGACTAGGTGGTAACAGTGGAGCGAGTGACAAAAGCAACATCACCCAGGTACGACCTTCTGTGAGCATTGCTGATCCCGACTATGATGACAGCAATCATTCTCACACTTGCCAAGTTACAGCACTATCGAATTTGGTCAAACTGTCACCTGATTTTGTAGACCAATTCTTTGAGAGCTTGTCTGATATAATGTTCTCACCCGAACAGAAACAATAACTTTGGAGAAGCTTTCCGACACACAGCGTTCCCATGAACTCTGAATTCGGCCTTCAGTTTTGAACAACAAAAACTGCTAAAAGCGTTGGAACTCTAATTTCCCAGTTCAAGCAATAATTCTTTTGAATTGAACACTTTTTAATATTCACCCTTTTTTGGCACGAAAAATTCTTTGCTTAAGGTAAAAACTATTCTTAAGGAACAGAAGCTTCAACTTCTATTTTTAAACACATCTAGAGACATAATAACTTTACACCAGCCTCTAGCACATTTATTGCAATGCATTTATATGTGATGATTTATCTCGCCCTTCTTCTGTTTCAGAGATATTTCATGTGTAATTCTTTTTGCATAATCGTTCATTGATTTCATATGCTATAATTTTTGAATGATTTCTATGCTTCAAAAACGTACAGTACCTAAATTTTCACGTATTACAATATACGCCTATTTCGAATGCATTTATGTATTTTGGGGTGGGCAATGTTACACATGCATCATATTGCTCTAGTTTTAGTAATTTGATGGACATGAATTCGTGGAGTGGGTGTTGCGTGCTTATCTAGGACCCTGATCGATACTGTGACCTTATGCCCCTATTTGGCTATAAATCCATTTATTCTCTATATTGGCATAACCGTTCAAGTGCAATATTCAGTAACTCATCTCTGGCCTCACACGAACAGAGCCACATTCCAGAATAGCTTTCTCTGCCACTTCCTTTGCAACCAATTAGTGCAATGACAGAGCAGAAGTCACTATCTGAGATTCCTAGATTAACACTCTGAGTTCTTCAACAAGATAAAAACTCAGCAAACCTGGAAATCCCCGCTTGCTGTGTTTTGATTAGTAACAGAACTCTAATGAGCACTGATAAACTATCACTTCCTAGTGACATCTTATTGACGTCTTATGTCCAGCAAACTTCCATCAAACAAGGCACCTTTCAGGTATAAATACTACCAACGTGGCCTTAAGCAAGTCCCCTGTTGCCCGTCGCCTGAAGCTGCTGTTATGCTGAAGATATCATAGCTGCTATCGCTACTGCTATCGCTGCTAACTAGCGAACGATGGTGTGGTGAACCTAGGAGCTGAACAGCCATCCCCCTGCAAGAGCCCAGCAGATGCAAGCTGCCCGCGGACGCTGTCCCCCCTCCTTCTCCTCCTCGACGCGCTGAAGAAGAGACGCTGTCTTTCTCCTGCCGAGAAATCCAGCTCCAGCGTTTCTGGTCTACCCTTGCGGGTGACTGGGATATCGAGCCCTGAGGGAGATACCAGACCTCCATCATTCTATTCCAGAGGTATGGTGTTGACTAAACCCTTGAGAGAGAATTCTTGAAGCAAACCTTGGCAAAACCAACTTAACTTAAAGCTACTTACTTACTCCCCTCCCAAGTATTAGGCTTAGGTCAGGTACACTGGGGTAGGCGTAGTTAGAAGCACCAGTTGAGTATTTTAGCCTAATGTATATATGAATGTATATATGTTTTATTACTTTTAAACCATTGTATGGCTAAGAAACCATATCAATGCTTTTACAGTATTATTTCGCAATACTTATCTTACTGTACGTACTTTTTATAATAACAAGTCTTGCAATTGTGGCAATTCATTTCTCTTGTACGAGAAGAAAGACTGTTCAATAAATGTTAACCCTTTATTGACAAACACCCGTCTCTCTATTCTCTACATATTGTGAAAGTAAACTGCACCAACCTGACTGAGTAAAATAACTGTCTATTGTTTCACACGACCCTAGAGATTGACTCTTGATCTGAGGAGCAAAGTTGTCATGTTGCACAGTTGTTGGAAAACTGAATCCCTTCTTGTCTGTGCCAGGGAAGCTGATCACTTCCTATTTCAGTCAAGAAAGTTTCCAGTGACCTCTGAGCTAGTTGGTAACAAACCCAATTAAGTTTAGCATAGTCAGTAGAGGCCTGGAAGATCCGCACTTCTACGTCGATACTACTGTTTATGTTATTCCAATGCGCAGGGCCTATTGGGAAAATAGGAACTACGCTACAGTCGGCGGCCTGGCTGGGGTTCGCGGAGCTGGCGGGAGGGTGCTGGTTCAGGGCTGCCGTGAGCTGGTCGGCCGTGATCTTGTTCCAGCTTCTTCGTGCAACCTGTTGCTGGCGGTGGTGGATCGTGGTCCTTCTGAAGCTGAAGTGGACGCAGCTGTGGTCCGTCCAGTGGAGTCCGGTGGTGTGGCTGAAGGCGATGTCTTTGCTGGATGAGAAGACGGCATCGAGTGTGTGTCTGGCGAGGTGGGTGGGGGTCGTCACCAGCTGCTTGAGTCCGAGGTTGGCGAGGTTGTCAAGCAGGGTGGTGGTATTGCGGTCATTGTTGTTCTCCAGGTGGAAGTTGAGGTCCCCGAGGAGGATGTAGTCAGCGGAGGGGAGGGCGTGCGGGCTGATGAAGTCGGCGATGTCTTCGCTGAATTGTGTGCGGGGTCCCGGGGGGCGGTAGATCAGGGTGCCTCTGAGGATGGTCTTGGGGTCGGTGTGGATCTGGAAGTGCAGGTGTTCGTCGGTTGTCAGGGTGTCGTCGGTGTTGGTCGTGATGCGGATGGTGTTCCTGTGGATGATGGCGATGCCTCCTCCCGTCTGGTTGACGCGGTCCCTCCGGGTGATCTTGTATCCGTCCGGGATGGCGATGGCGATGTCGGGCGCTGAGGAGGCGTTCATCCAGGTTTCCGTGAGGAAGGCGACGTTGCGAGATGTGGTGTCGAGGAGGTTCCAGAGTTGAACGGCGTGTCTGTGGACGGAGCGGGTGTTGAGCAGGATGCACTTCAGGTGGTTGCTGTTGGTGTATGGCTTGGTGGGTGCTGGTGTAGTGCAGGTCCTGTTGCATGTGAACTTGCAGGCTTGGCAGCTGAAGGGTCCGTGGGTGTGTCTCGGAGTGGCTTGGTAGCATCCCAGGGCTCGGCCGGTGTTGAGTGCGTCATAGTAATGTTTATAAGCATAACATTAGCACAGTGCCATCCACAACGAGCTGTAAAATGGATTTGCTGTAATAGAGGCAAACAACTTTGTCCCTTTCTAGCTCTGCGTGGATGGCACAGTGCTAATCCTACGCTTAGAAACTTTGCTAAAAAAACAGACATTTGAGGTGAGAAGATTTAGAGTGTTGCTGATGTTGTAGGGTGTCCAATAAAAAGGGAAGGGGCCACATAACCCCCCTGCCCTGGTAACCCAAACCCTGAGGCCGAATTCCAATAAAAAGGGCCTTACCCTTTTGTCGTCCCAGGGACCCCATCTTCAGGGGCCTGGTCTTAATATATGTGGGTGTCCCGGTGCTCACCCGGGGCACCCATCAAGCAACAATCTGGGGGCTGTAGGGAGGTCCAAGGGCCCCAAAGACCCCATCCGATTCCCCACACACTGCAGTAGCCGGCATTGCTCCTGTCTGGTGGCAGTAGCTATTTCTACATGCTCCCGCAGGGCAGACGCCATCTGTGATTCCCTGCTTGCAGAAGTGCGAGGGAAAAAAGCGTGCTTTCACCTGCTAGGAGCATTTTTAAAGCTCCTGCCAAGTGAGAACAGACATGCCTACCCTGCCCACACTCCTGCAGTTAGGGAAGGCATGTTTGGTCTCACCCAGCGGTAACTTTAAAAATGCTTCTGCAGGGTGGGAGCAGGCATATGTTTCCCTTCCAGCAGTGATGTGGGCATGGAAACTATGGTATCACGGGCTGGGGTGGGCTCTCAGGTACACAGTCTGTGAGCCAGCTCTGGGAGGTGGGGTCCCCAGAGTATTTTAAGGCCCTTTTTGTGCAATTTGGTCTCAGAAGGAGAAAACGTGTTTTGGACCCCCACTTTTTCTCACCCCCTGCTTAATGGATTATTCCAAGACTTTCTAGGAAGAAGCTGGGGGCAGAAAAAAATTAAGGGGAACGTTTGTGTACATTCCCCACTCATGACTCAGGAAAGTACAGACAAAACAAAAAAATACATGACATTTTAAACCCTTTACTGAGGACCCAAGTCAAGGTAGGAATGGAGCAGTAATCCCAGTTCCAATAGGTTTTATTATAGTTGTTGAAAGTAGGTGGCGTGGCTTGGCACCAGCCAAGATCACCGTGCACTAGAGGAGCATCGCTGCGGCCTTCCTGTTTCCTACAACATCTGCCCTTAACCCCTTCCATGCTGATGATGGCCCCAAACCGCCATGCATCACTGTGGGTGTGTGCTGATGACGGCTGGGGGCCGTCATGAACCCGCCCACTCTTTAAAACGGCCACACAGGCGCAGAATCGCAGCCGCACCCAAGGGGTTAATCTGCCCGACCCGGAATACCTAGGAACATCGGGGTGTCCCTATAGGTGACGGCCAGCACTAGAGATCCAGGAGCAGACTCAATCACCACCTGGAGAGCTGAACGACTGCGAGGCCTGCGGCAGAGGTTTGTGGCCCTACATCAGCGCCGGGGAAGAGACCCTCTCCCAGAGGTAGCAGAGGACAGCGGGCCCGCATGTGGGCTGAAGTGGAGTGACCCGCTGCCCAAGCACAAATATCAGAGAATGCCTGGCCAACGTCGGAGGTCCAGGAGCGGACCCACTCACCACCTGGAGGGCCAGGCGACAGTGAGGGCCGCAGATGTGGGTTGCAGCCTTACATGGGAACTGGGAAAGAGGCCCCCTCCCTGAGGTAGCGGAGGACGGCAGAACAGTGAATGGGCTGTAGAGGAGGGCCCGCCGCCCAAGCATGACCACCACAGAATGCCTGGCCAGTGACAGAGGTCCTGGAGCAGACCCAATATGCCACCTGTGGGGCCAGACAACAGAGAGGCCTGCAGAGGCGGGTCGCGGCCCTACATTGATGGCGGAGAAGTGACCCTCTCCCTGAGGTAGCGGAGGACGGCAGGCCAGTGAATGGGCTGTAGAGGAGGGCCAAGCACGGCCACCACAGAAGGCCAGGCCAGTGACAGAGGTCCTGGAGCAGACCCAATATGCCACCTGTGGGGCCGGACATCAGAGAGGCCTGCAGAGGCGGGTCGTGGCCCTACATTGACGGCGGAGAAGTGACCCTCTCCCTAAGGTAGTGGAGGATGGTGGGCCTGTGAGTGGGCTGAAGCGAAGGGACCCGCCGCCCAAGCATGACCATCACAGAAAACCTGGCCGCTCCAAAGATCCGGAGCAGACCCAATCGGAACTGGAGGCCAGATGACATTGTGTCCTGCCATGGCGGATCTTGGCCCAGCATTGGAGCAGGGAAAGGGGATCCCCCCTCCCTGAGATAGTCGAGAGTGGTGGGTTCACATGAGGGCGGATGCGTAGGGATCCATCGCCCAAACATGAGCACAAGGGAGTGTTGGTGCATTGTGAGAGCTGTCCAGGAACGAGCAGGGGCCAGGACCGCAGCAATGAGCTGCCGGGTGTCGCAGGAGCACAGGCGGTAGCAGAGGCAACTCTCGTCGGACGACAGACAGAGGCCCCCTTGGTACATGGCAAGAAAGGCTGATACAAGGGTGAGCGGCTGCATACGGGGGTTCCTGTAGGGACATTAGCTGTCTTGTCCTCTTGAGACCATTGGGGACCCCCCTTTTCACCTATCGAAAAGAGTAGGTGAGAGAGCTGGTGGGGATGAAGGGGCCAGCTAAGCTAGCATTAAGAATACACGACACGTGAGGTCCTGGAGTGTCCCACTGGTAAAAAAAGGCCGGGCTAGGCATTAATGGAGCTGCTCCCCGAAGTGACGCGCACTGAGGATTGTGCACCCCATGGGTGTCGGAGAGTCTTGGTGGCAGGGGTCAGTAGACACTGTTTGCTAACAACATAAAAAGGGGGCACGCTGAGGAGGCATTGAGTGGACCGCACCAGCCTTCTTCCCCACCGTCCGGAGAGGCCACATGATGCAGCCCATGGGTGGCCCCCGCCTCAGACTAACAACTAACTTAACCATCACTAGGGGCGATTATGGCTGCCACTCAAGTACTGGGCACGACCCTGGAAACAAAAATGGACAAAGTCACAATTGAGGCCAAACTGCTGAGGGCAGATATGAACACAAATTCTGAAAAAGTTGCCGCAGCTGAAACTCATAAAGGGGAACTTCAAACCACCATCAAGAGAATTCAAGCGCAGAAACAGCAGCTTACCTAACAGCAACAAAGCATGGCAGCAAAACTGGAAGACCAGGAAGTGTGGGTCTGGAGGAACAACATAAGGGTGGTGGGGGTACCAGAGAGGGCAGCAGGCCCCAGAATGGATCTCTGTCTGGAAGATCTCAAATGTAAGCACCTCCAACTCAAACGTATGTCAAACTACTTCTCTGTGGAAAAAGCCCACAGAGCACCAGTGCCAAAATCAAAAGCAGGGGCCCCACATTGACCCATCATAGCCCGGATCCTCAATTTCCGGGATCGAGATGCCATCCTACAAATAATGTCGAATAAAGGGGGACTCATTCTATGAAAATGCAACTGTCCGTTTATTTCCGGACTTTGCCCTCACGGTCCAATGCCAATGACGCATCTTTGAGGAGGTTAAACGTGCATTGAGGAGTGAAAACCTCAAACATGCAATGCTATTTCCAGCCAAATTAAGGGTACTGGACAATGCAAGGCATGGTATTTTACCTCTCCTTATAAAATGTGGTTTGAGAGAGGACGAACGGCTACTCAGTCGGCACGACTGGAATGTGATCGACGTCGGGGGGAACGGAGGGACACCTCTCCGCAGAATCTCCACACAGAACAGGAGGATGAGGGCCCAATGGTAGAGACTCGCTGACCAAGTAAAACTTGAGGGAGAGAGGCTGGGACTGGGGGCTGCACTCCCTCCGTGGGGAGGAGGGCTTGGGTAGACACCCGGCTGCAGCGGCCTGGGCTGTTGAAGATATGTTGGGCCCTATTGCAGGTATGAAACGCATGGGAAGGGGGGCATGATCACACCTTTCTAAAGGACACACGTCCAGGAAACAGACAATGGATGGGGTGGGGGGCTGTGGCCTGACTGAGAAAAGCGGAGCCGGACAACCCCTCAGGTTATAGACTAAAGTTTTTTGGGGTGACAGGAGCTCTGCAATTTGGGGATGTGGGTTGTTTTGAACATACAATGCAGGGTTGCAGGGAGTGGGGATTCAGGACAGGGCAACAGTTCCAAACGTTCATTGTTACACTCAATGTTTAACATTTTTCAAAATCCACTCATAGATTCACCATACTGGGCATGATGCAGAGGGCAGTTTTTAAGGGAGGGTTTGGAGGGCAGGAGCATGGTTACGGAGCACCCTGTCATGAAATGTGAATGGGCCGGGGGACAGAGATTAAGCAAACAATGGTCCTGCAATATCTACGAAGGCCTTCCCCCGATATCATCTTCCTGCAAGTTACACACCTGTAAGGCAACCATTATCTGGCATTAAACAGGTTTGGATACACCCTCCTGGCTCACACGGGCTTCATGTCAGGATCCAGGGGGTTTGCGATCCTAGTAAAGAACTCGATACCCCTTGTGAAGGACCACACCTGGCAGGACTCACTGTGCCGCTCGTAGTCGTGGTTGACACACACGCTGAGGAGTCTTCCCTGCTCGCTCCTGCCATTGCAAATTGGAACTCTGTCCAGTAACCTGGGAGCCCGTGTGCTCGGTTACAATCCTTGCTGGGTGCTGCTGCGGGAAAAGACTACGCCTACCGGGAGCGGGACTGCGAGGACCAGAGGTGCTTGCGCCAGGACATCGCGCCCACCTGGTGCCTCTTCCCGCCCCCTCCTCCCTGCGGGCTTCATAACGACTCGCGGCCCCCGCTTCGCGGGAGCCGCTCGTAGTCGTGGTTGACACACACGCTGAGGAGTCTTCCCTGCTCGCTCCTGCCATTGCAAATTGGAACTCTGTCCAGTAACCTGGGAGCCCGTGTGCTCGGTTACAATCCTTGCTGGGTGCTGCTGCGGGGAGAGACTACGCCTACCGGAAGCGGGACTGCGAGGACCAGAGGTGCTTGCGCCAGGACATCGCGCGCACCTGGTGCCTCTTCCCGCCCCCACCTCCCTGCGGGCTTCATAACGACTCGCGGCCCCCGCTTCGCGGGAGCCGCTCGTAGTCGTGGTTGACACACACGCTGAGGAGTCTTCCCTGCTCGCTCCTGCCATTGCAAATTGGAACTCTGTCCAGTAACCTGGGAGCCCGTGTGCTCAGTTACAATCCTTGCTGGGTGCTGCTGCAGGGAAGGACTACGCCTACCGGGAGCGGGACTGCGAGGACCAGAGGTGCTTGCGCCAGGACATCGCGCTCACCTGGTGCCTCTTCCCGCCCCCTCTTCCCTGCGGGCTTCATAACGACTCGCGGCACCCGCTTCGCGGGTGCCGCTCCTAGTCGTGGTTGACACACACGCTGAGGAGTCTTCCCTGCTCGCTCCTGCCATTGCAAATTGGAACTCTGTCCAGTAACCTGGGAGCCCGTGTGCTCGGTTACAATCCTTGCTGGGTGCTGCTGCGGGGAGAGACTACGCTTACCGGGAGCGGGACTGCGAGGACCAGAGGGGCTTGCGCAAGGACATCGCACACACCTGGTGCCTCTTCCCGCCCCCTCCTCCCTGCGGGCTTCATAACGACTCGCGGCACCCGCTTCGCGGGTGCCGCTCGTAGTCGTGGTTGACACACATGCTGAGGAGTCTTCCCTGCTCGCTCCTGCCATTGCAAATTGGAACTCTGTCCAGTAACCTGGGAGCCCGTGTGCTTGGTTACAATCCTTGCTGGGTGCTGCTGCTGGGAGAGACTACGCCTACCGGGAGCGGGACTGCGAGGACCAGAGGTGCTTGTGCCAGGACATCGCGCGCACCTGGTGCCTCTTCCCGACCCTCCTCCCTGTGGGCTTCATAACGACTGCCGGCACCCGCTTCGCGGGTGCCGCTCGTAGTCGTGGTTGACACACACTCTGAGGAGTCTTCCCTGCTTGCTCCTGCCATTGCAAATTGGAGCTCTGTCCAGTAACCTGGGAGCCCGTGTGCTCGGTTACAATCCTTGCTGGGTGCTGCTGCGGGGAGAGACTACGCCTACCGGGAGCGGGACTGCGAGGACCAGAGGGGCTTGCGCCAGGACATCGCACGCACCTGGTGCCTCTTCCCGCCCCCTCTTCCCTGCGGGCTTCATAACGACTCGCGGCACCCGCTTCGCGGGTGGCGCTCGTAGTCGTGGTTGACACACACGCTGAGGAGTCTTCCCTGCTCGCTCCTGCCATTGCAAATTGGAACTCTGTCCAGTAACCTGGGAGCCCGTTTGCTCGGTTACAATCCTTGCTGGGTGCTGCTGCTGGGAGAGACTACGCCTACCGGGAGCGGGACTGCGAGGACCAGAGGTGCTTGTGCCAGGACATCGCGCGCACCTGGTGCCTCTTCCCGCCCCCTCCTCCTACTTAGCCCAGCCCCCTGACGCGAACGCGGGACGCGTGCGGACGGAAGCGCGGGCGAAGACCGGGCAAAGAGCGGGCTGTTTGAGGCCGTTCGAGTACGGAAGAGGCCGGGCCGGGCCCACCCCCCCTGCCCGTCCATTCTAATTAAGGAAAGTAGCTACCGGAAACCCCAGGCAAATTGTGTTTAGGTATAAGGTACATCACTTCCATTGAGTGGGTTCCATAGAGTTATATGTACATTTGATATTATCAGCGTGGGAGATATAATATAGGTACAGCTGGCCCAAGTAGACTGTAACATGCCTTTAAGATCAGGCAAAGATCGTACAGTCCAAATACAAACAACTAAGGGAGTTGTTTCGGGCCCACTTGATGCTTTTATCACCCAAGCAACAGGGATATTGGAAACGTAAATAGCGATGGTGGAAAAAAGACTCTCCTTAGATCTAGTTAGCGGTAAGCGTTCCTCGTTGGGTGGGATGGCAACAATTACCAGTCCTGCCGCCCATACATCATCTAACTGTGTACACTCTGTTACTACTGAGGCATTAGTTCACATAGAAGGAGAGGGGGTGGGCCTTTCAGCCCTTCCGGTAAATTTTGACCAGAACTTGGATGATACTCAGTCAAGCGGGGGGGATGAAACTCAGAATAGCGGGGAAAACGACATTAGTTTAGAAATTCTTCATCTATCCACTAATGCTGTCTCGAATCTTCCAGTAGAGGTTGACCCCTCGGGATCAGGATCAATATCCCGCAAGAGAAAGCAAGATTTGAGTCACGAGGGGGGGAGAGACCATAAGCTGCCCAAACTAAATGATCCATCTTGTACTGATGCTTCCGACCCTGAGCATCCCCCAGCCCCAAAAATACCTTCGGTATTCCCTAATGTGCTATGCCCTTCCTTTATTCCCTTGGGGTCTTCTAATCCCTGCCCAACATGCCTTAATAGTGACGAAGCCCTATTGGTAAAAATGGAGGCTATGATCAAAACCCAAAGAAGCAGATCAAGTCTGGAAGAAGTGTGTGTCTGCAAAAGCAACCGCGCGGTACTGAAGGTGCCTGCGTGAAACAGAGGGTGTCAGACATAGAAACTGTTAGTGACAGGAGGCTGAAAGAATTCCCATCAGACCACCCATTTGGTGGAGTTTGCGTCACGTGGGAACTCATGATCATGCCATCCCAAGACCGACCAGTTAGTGCCGGTACTGGAATAGATATTCAAAAAGTATCATTATGTGCATCCTAAAGTGATGTGAAATTCAGAGAGTGCAGTGCTCGAAAAGATACATAGTAATTAAAATTGGCTACCCAGACTTCACAGGACGTGAGCATTAGAGGTCCGAGTGTCAAAAATTAAAAACACGCTAGGTAGTGAAGACTACGCTATGGCGCTAGGCAGTGTGGTCGACATGTTTCAGCCTTAGGGGCACTTTAGGATGCACATAATGATACTTTTTGAATATCTATTCCAGTACCGGCACTAACTGGTCGGTCTTGGGATGGCATGATCATGAGTTCCCACGTGACGCAAACTCCACCAAATGGGTGGTCTGATGGGAATTCTTTCAGCCTCCTGTCACTAACAGTTTCTATGTCTGACACCCTCTGTTTCACGCAGGCACCTTCAGTACCGCGCGGTTGCTTTTGCAGACACACACTTCTTCCAGACTTGATCTGCTTCTTTGTGTTTTGAATTTAGGCTTAGGGGAGTGAGCAGACAGGTCTTTAAACAGTCCCCCTGACCCTCCACACACCCTTTTTGTTTCTTAGTATTATGTGCAACTTTCAGTTGCGGGTCTATTGAACTAGGTAGCAAACGCAGTATAGTTTGCACCTTTAAGCTCATCCAACATAATTGTATGTGTTGCCCTTCTGTCTGCCTTCACTGTTTTTCATCATCATTTTTCATTACCGCTCATAGGTTAAATCACTTGAGGGGTCGCACATCTCTCTGTACTACAGAAGGATACATGATGACACATGTGCCCAAGTCAGTGTTTGGCGAATCTGGTCCAGACA
This sequence comes from Lissotriton vulgaris, assembly GCF_964263255.1. Lineage (NCBI taxonomy): Eukaryota > Metazoa > Chordata > Amphibia > Caudata > Salamandridae > Lissotriton > Lissotriton vulgaris. Next base: position 31,678,657 of record NC_141699.1, on the reverse strand, counting down.
TTACATTATTTTCCTCTTTAAGAAGAGTTAGTTGACTAGTCATCCCCTGACATGTGTCTCTCTTTCTGACACGGGCTCTCAGACCATGTCCATTTATGGATACATGCTTACATCAATTCCCATTGCCTGACACAAGTGATGAAGCATTATAGTCCATTCCATCTAACATTGGTGATGTGGCACTAGGCATTTATACTTGATTCTAAGGGATCTGTGAAATTCATATCAGCAAAAAATCTCCCCCACGGCAATATATCTGTCCTTAGCGACGTTCGAATCTGAGGAAACCACTAAATAACTTCTGAAATTAATCCATTATAGAAGTCGACTGGTTAGTCGATATTCCACACGTGATACTACACGGCTAACCCCCTTTTTTACAGCTGTGGCCCGGGGGTTTTGCGCGAACTGCGGTCTGCGCATGCGCGAGAGAGTAGTTTCTGTCACCTCTCTGCGCATGCGCGACTAGCTAGCGGTCTTTTCCGCGTAACCAGGCGTTCTCCTGCCTAGGCGGTACAGTCTAGAGGACTCGTTTCCTCACTGGGGGAGTCTATTTAAGGAGGAGCTACTTGACTCGAGATTACCTCCACTTCCGCTCGCCATCATTTCTGAGGCACCGACGGATAGGTAAGACGGTCAGGGTTTAACCTCAGTGTATTGCAGCTTTGCTCAATAGGTTTGGCTACTTAGTCAGCCACAGACAGGAGAGCCAATATGGCCCCTTGCCCCCACTACTCCTTGCTAGGGTGGTGTCCTTGCTCTCTGTTTCCTTAGCATATTAGACAGGCTAAGGTACCCAAGGGTGAACGTGAATGCAGCTACCAATTAATCAGGCGACCTTCTTGCACAAAAGGTCAGGGTTATTAATATATCACTCTAAATAGAGTTACCCAGAGGTACCTAACTATCTGGACTTTGTTCCACAACATGTTTCATAACATGATTAACAACAACCAATGTGCGATTCCTACACTTTACTTGTAATTTGGGATGATTTTCGGTGTTGATCCAGGCAGAGGGGTAGCTACCACACGTCTGTTGGATTTTAAGTGTAGAGCAATTGGCTAGGCAGAGTAAAGTTGTGTGCTTACTGTGCCTTTTTCTACACTACAGAGCGGGGCCTCATACTCCCAAGCGGTTGCCGGGTGAGGTGAGGCCATCACCCACACAAAGCTGGGTGAGTATCACCGTGAGAAAATTCCTCAATGTGATTAAGCTAGCATGCTTCTCTCGAATGCAGAATGTAAATTATTCATGCAAGTGTGTCTGTTTTGTCTCTCTGTGTGTGTGCGATGGTGTTTTTGTGGTACTAGGGGTTACATGACATATTGTCTTTCTGGTTTTCTTTTGATAGGAAGAAGATTTATTACTTCCCTTCCAGTGGACATTTAAGTATTTCAAATTTCCGATGTAACTTTTCAAGTACATGTTTGTCAGTGCATTTCTCTCACTATGACATCTCATTTGTAATTGCAGTAGCTATAATTGTTATCAAAGGTCCTGAAGAAAGCCGGGCCAGGTGCCCTTAAGGCTGAAACATGTCGACCACACTGCCTAGCGCCATAGCGTAGTCTTCACTACCTAGCGTGTATTTAATTTTTAACACTCGGACCTCTAATGCTCACGTCCTGTGAAGTCTGGGTAGCCAATTTTAATTACTATGTATCTTTTCGAGCACTGCACTCTCTGAATTTCACATCACTTTAGGATGCACATAATGATACTTTTTGAATATCTATTCCAGTACCGGCACTAACTGGTCGGTCTTGGGATGGCATGATCATGAGTTCCCACGTGACGCAAACTCCACCAAATGGGTGGTCTGATGGGAATTCTTTCAGCCTCCTGTCACTAACAGTTTCTATGTCTGACACCCTCTGTTTCACGCAGGCACCTTCAGTACCGCGCGGGTGCTTTTGCAGACACACACTTCTTCCAGACTTGATCTGCTTCTTTGTGTTTTGAATTTAGGCTTAGGGGAGCGAGCAGACAGGTCTTTAAACAGTTCCCCTGACCCTCCACACACCCTTTTTGTTTCTTAGTATGATCAAAACCCTCCTGCACCCTGTATTGGAGCGAACAAGGTTGATGACCTCTAAAATAGACGCTCTGGTGACTGTAGTGAGCACTAATCTGGGCTTGCTACAAAAGCTAACTATCCCCAGCCCAGTGGGAGGGGTTCCTACCCAGCCAGTAAGCAAAATAAAATATATAAACAATGCTTCCACTAGTAAAGTCACTAACCCAATACCAACAGGGGTAGCCAATAGTAACACGACGGCGGGGGGGAGGCATAGAGATAATCCCAGCATCGCAGCTGTAGACACTTTGTCACAGGCTCTTAAGAAGAAGGTAATTGCTAAACCCAATCCAGATAGGTCCCAAGCATCCCGGTCGGATGATCGGGCAAATCTTACCCCCAGTATTTTATTACAGCCACCCCCAGGGCAAATAGTTAAACACCAGACCATCAAAACCCCAATTGTGGGGAAACAAAATAAGTATACTATTCCCCGAGCAGACTTACCCCCGGAGGCAACCCAATACACAATAGTGTTAACAGGTGTTGCCCCATTAAGAGCTGGTACTAAGGAGTCATACGGGGACCTACGCAATAAGGTGATATTCTGGTTGAATAAAAATCGTCCCTTGCCACCGTCATCTCCTACTGAAATTCTCTTCGTTAGGAGAGTTGATTGGGTGGGACATGGCACCAAAGACTTGGAGGGAGATTGTATACTAATATCGTTCAAGGATCCTTGGGTGGTGGATACCATTCGAAGGGAAGCCAGGTTTGCTAGACAGGGGGACGTACAAACTTTGGGGCTTGCTTATATTTACCCCCAAAGACATAGTAATTTTCCATTAGGCCCCACTCACATGAGACCTCCATTTAGGGGGTACCCCATAGCAAGAACACCCCACTCCCAGCAGTATCCTCTACTTTTTAACCATTTTGGGCCCCTTTCCGACCTTGAGGCTATAGACTGACTACATACACCGATTATGAAGATTAAGTCTGTTGAGGACTGTGGGAATGTGGCAGCGATGCCAAGTCGGGGGGTTCCACCTCTTGTAAATTATGAAGAGGCAAGTTTGGGGGTACAAATAACTGAGGAATATGCCGCAGTAGCTGTTGAGGATTCAATAGAGGTCATGTTGCTGGGGGAAAGCCTGGATAATGTTGACAACAAGGAGAGTAGGGCAGGAAAAGGGAGTGATCTGGCGATCCCGGCTGTATCAGCATCAATGGTTCCTCACTCAACATTCATCGTAGCTCCTCCATCTGAAACACTTAATATAGTGTCCTGGAATGTTGCCGGGGTTAAGGGACGTATGTACTCTGAAGACTGGTTGGAGTTTGTTGACAAATTTGATGTTGTCTTACTACAGGAAACTTGGGCACCAGATCCAATTCATAGGGCAGGTTTTGTAAACTTTTTCAAACCAGCTATTAGGGGTAGTAAAGGGCGAGCATCGGGGGGGGTTGGTGATTTGGACGAAGCAGTCATCGGGCTATCATCCAACTGAGATATTTCTAGAGAACCCGGACCTTCTGGCTATTAAATTGAGCAAGGATGGCCATCGGGACCTGATTATTATCAATATATATGCACAAGGCTTACCTGGCGGCCGCTGCCCTGTTATTCTGGATGTATTGGACAAATACCTTGCTGGATTGGGTAGTGATAATCTTATCCTTTTAGCAGGAGATTTGAATTGCACTTTTGAGCCGCTCTATGTTGCCTGGGACAGCTGGGGGTCCGCAGAGGACGCAGCTTGGAATATTCCGGATTTGATGACCAATAAAATTGTCAAAGCGACTGAGGCTGCCTTGAACTGGAAGGCTCTATGTTTAACCTGGGGGCTAAGGGCTGTAAATGGTCGCTCTTCATCTGATCTAGGTGCCAATTATACCTTTGACAATGGACTAAGGAAAACTCGGATAGACTATTTCTTGTTAAAGATGGAATCCTGGTCTCTGTTGATAGACATGGAAGTGGTACCCCGCCCGGAAAGCGACCATAACCCCATGACACTTAAGCTAAGGTTGCCGGGAATGAAAAGACTGAAGGAACCAGACACCTCCCGGACAGGGGATGTCGTTCTGACTAATGACCGAAGGAGGCTAAAATGGTCTAGGCTAGCGGGGGATGAGTCCCTACAGGAGAGCATTGAGACTGTGGTTTCCAACATGTTAAATGAAATGTTGTCTGATGATCCAGGGGGGGCGGTAGTTCTGAGAGCATAATTATTGACCTCCATGAGTGTTGTTTTGATCAGCTTAAGCTTCTCCTTTCTCTACCCTGTCAGAAGGGAACTGCAAAATTACATGCCCCCCGCCAGAAATGGTATAATAAAAGGTGCAGGGAGGCCCATAGTCATCTTGTCAAAGCGGTTAAGTCCCGAAACATGTGTGTTGTTAAGGCAGCGAGGGTGCAGTATAAGAAAATTCAGTGGGAAGCCAAACGGGAGTGGGAGGATATGTACTGGTCCGATCTTTTGGATGCCTCTACTTCGAATAACCAAACTAAGTTTTGGGAACTGGTAAAATGGGGCAAGGACTCAGACTCCTGTACTCCTACAAACCATGTGCCCCCTGAAGCTTGGGTGAATCATTCCTCGGCCCAATTTAGTGTTGAGAATCTTGAACCCCCCTTTACATTGGGTGAGGTGCCCTTGACACCTATTTGTGGGGAGAAATTGATATTCACAAAAACCGAGGCAGAGTTAGCTCTTGGTTTGACCCAGCGGGGTGATGTAAATATATAATTTACCGTCTTAATTTCTATGCAGGTAAGTACTTAATCAATAATAACTCAAGTCGGAAAGAAAAAACCAGAGTCCGTGGTGTTAGAGTTCTTAGGGGTTTTATTCCTCAAAAAGGAATGGTCAAGACCAGGATATCATGTTCTTCCCACCACAGGGGTGGAAGAAGGGATAGAGCGCGCTGCTTTTTATTGACAGTACATAGCTTATATACTTAATTTACATCATAGAAAGCAATGCAGTAGGCGTAACAGCTGAGAGAAGACAAGATAACAGTATCCACGTGTTACTAGTACGTAATCAGAAGGCGTGGACTAGGCGTGAACTGGAGGTGTGTGCTAGAAACGTCACAGGTAGGTGTCACAAAAGGGGTGGCACTAACAGAAATGTTGCAATGTCAGCAGAAATCGGAAGCTTGGATGCGCACGCAGCTGCATGACGTGTGATTGACGTGAAACTGGAGGGTGCAGGGGACTTGACATTTACACTGACGGAAAGAGACAGAAGTCTGGCATGTCAGATCAACTTGTACTTCTATCATATCTGATATCTGATGTTTGGGAACCATATTATCTGGACGGGAAAGGTCTCTGGGGCAGAAGCTATTCTATACTGACTGTGAGTGCATGTATATGCGCCTGAGTGTCTGCATGAGAAGCGTGGGGCATGGGGCCTTTCATGGGAGCATGGTAACAGAGGCTATGAATTACTTGCACTGAGACAGGACGGCCCTTTGGCTCTGTAGCTGAGGGGGATGTTTACTGAAGCTAGTAGGCAGGAATGTATTTTCGAGGAGCGGAACAGATAACTCGAAGGTTATAGTCAGTCTTGGCAGGCAGCAGGCTGAGCTGAGCTCGGTGGGCCGCGCTGGGAGTAAGTCAGAGTTCACGGGTACAGAGGCAGCCTGGGCTGAGGCTTTCAGAGTCAGAAGCCAGAAAAAGGCTCGATGGCAGAAATTCAGGGCCTACTTTGCCAGAGCATAAAAACGTGTAAGGTACACTACAAAAAGACGTTGGCATAGCATACTTAGGAACGGACTATTTAACCCGTTCAGGGTGGGTCTGAAAGAGGACATGTTGACGTTGGACGCAAATGTATTTGCGTCTTCATAGCTGGCACAGGAGGGAAGTTACATGCACTTTAAGCTGGTACATGGAGACGGTGGGGTACGCGCTAGGGAACACAACTTGACCATAAAATTTATATTTCCTCATTCCCTCCTTGTTCCCTACGGACCCTTCATGATATATCGATCCTCATGAACCGATCAGTTTGTTCTTGTAACATCATTTGCTCCTCTTTCTTTCTTTTGCGTTTTGAAAGGAAACTGGAATGTTCAATGCATGACGTGGCACACAGTCCACAAATCGCTGGCCCACACTGCAGGCACAGGCAGCAACTGAATACTAGGACTAGGCCAATGCCTAGGAAGGATAGGATCTTCCATCCCCAAGCGGTTAACGCTGTCCAGAACCAACCGGACCAAGTCCAGGTGCCTGGATTCTGATGTATCAGATTAGCAATTTTATGAAGACGTGTAATAGCTTTGTATACAGATGGCGCGTTTTCTGGAATGAAAACACAGCAACTTGACCCGATGACCTTACAGGCTCCACCTCTATCTGCCAAGATGACGTCAATAACAAGACGATTCTGAAGGACAACAACCCGCATGGCGGACTGCTCTTCGGTTAAGTTACCTAGGGCGGAGGCAGTTTCATTCACTACTGCTTCAAGTGTTCTAGTCAATATGCGTATTAGTTTACTATTTCGAACAGGTCCTAAAAAGAAAAAGAATCCTTTATTAAAATCGGTGTACTGTTCCCATGTCGTTTCTGTGTAGTCGACAAGTGGGATATCTCTTCTGAGTCTATTCTTTACTAGATTTGTATTTCTGTGGTAATCAGGAGGAGCTAGGAAAACAGGTGGCAGAAGGAATGCAATATAACAGGTACCATCCCAGTCGGGAGGTAGGCGTATGTATGCGGTATGACCACAAACAAAATAGGAATGACTGATAGCTTTAAAGGACGATTTACCATGATCACTGAATTCGACCACAGTAGTACATTTACTATGACCTAAGTGTACTGAACCTTTCTTCCTGACACATAATTCACCAGTGACTGGTAGTACTGACATAACGGGCAGAACTGGTGCAGCTTCGGATTCAACAGTAAGAATCATAAGGTTAATTGTGTAATTACCTAATCCATACACTTCATTCTCTAGATCAGTTCCTATTCTGGTGGGGAGTCCCTCTTTATCAGGGTAACAGACGTCGAGCAGGACCAAGTTCAAGTTTCCCCAAACCCAGCCCCCATCGAAAACAGCAATATCAGGATCTAAGGAATTAATTATTTTAAACCATGCACCACAGGAGCCATTGTGAGTGAACGGGTACGGAAAGAGGGGCAGAGCTCCCTTGTAATTCTGGTAGGGAGGGAGTCGGCCACATATCCAGCAGTTTGTAGCGTTATTAGTCTGATGGGAATGATGAAGCATACTAATGAATGTGTTGTTGCGCAGCGCAAGTCTGTAGGAGAGTTCATGTGGAGGTAACTCGCTAAAAGAATGTTCAGCAGAGACATTGTAAGCAGATTGTTCACGCTTGAAAAATAGGGTAATAGATAGGGAGAAGTATACTTGCAACTATTATCAGCAGACTTAGAAAAAACATTATTAACAATGTCACTATACAGTGACTACGCAGTGACTTGCAGTATGTACGTTTCTTGAATTGTCTCTCTCTCTCTCTATCTCGATCTAGGGGATACATGTCAGAAACTATTTAACCGATTCACCTAGGGGAGGACTTAAACAATTAAACTGTCTGACTTGCTAGATCGAAGCTTGAGTCGGTACTCCTCTTGGGGAGTTTTCTCTCGTTCAGAAACCTTAAAGTCACTGGGCTCGATACAGTCTTTGGAAGGGGTGGATGAGCCTGGGTCGGATTTCAGTTCATTGCACAGTTTAACATGGCTCATGTGGATCCACCCCTTCCTGCCCTCAACTTTCACCGCTGTCCTCGTAGTAAGTAGAACGGTCTTCGGCTCTTTCCAGCGGGGCTCCAGCTGACTTTTCCTGTCAAAGTTTCTTATGAGAATCAGGTCGCCTGGACGGACATCATGCAGCTTTACATCAGTGTTGTCAGGGAAGGCTGCGGCAACCTATGAACGACATGATTGGAGTGCAGACATCAAGGAGGCAAGGTAATCTGTCAACATATTACAATCAACATCAGTAATTTTCTTAGGAATGGGCGTCCCCCACATATTCGGTGGTCTACCAAAGACCACTTCGTACGGGGATAGTCCTGATCTCGAATGGGCAACCATTCTCATATAGAACAGTGCCACTGGCAGGGCGACTATCCAGTCGACCCCTTTCTCTTTACATATTTTAGCAAGACGGGTCTTTAATGTCTGATTATGCCTCTCTACAAGGCCTGCGGCTTCGGGATGTCGGACACAATGGAATTTCCATTGATATCCTAGCAGCAAGGAAACCTGCTTCATTAATTCGGATGAGAATGGCTGACCGTTATCTGAATACACGACACGAGGCATGCCGTACCGTGGGAAGAATTCACGAACCAACTGCCTGGCAGTGGTCGGGGCCGTATAATCTGGGACTGGATATGCTTCGGTCCAACGGGACAGAGCACACACAATTACGAGGACATATTTGAATCCTCGACAACGGTCCATCTGGATATAATCCATCTGGAGGACTTCAAAAGGGTGATCGGGAGGATGAAATCCACCTTGCTCTACAGGGACGCTTTTACCTGGATTGAACTGACAACAGATCATGCAAGTACGCACTTTCTGTTTTGCTGCTGCTCGTAAGTGTTTATTGCTCCAAAGATTTTGTAAACTGTCTAACATCGCTTTTTCTCCTAGATGTGCTGGACTATGTGCTGTATTAATCATGACTTGAACCATAGAGTCAGGGAGAAACCATGTAGATTTTCCCTTCGTCATCCAACCTTGATCTGTCTGGATCCCTCCTAGTTCAATCCATTTCTTTATTTCTTCTGGGGTAGCATGTGTCTGAATATTGATAACATCTAGTGTGGGATCCCTGACTGTCATACAATTTGTCGGTCCTATTGTCTTTGTTATGTCAGTTGTCTGAGTGTGAGTCAATGCTGTATGTTTTGCTGTCTGGTCTGCCAGGTCGTTACCCTGGGAAACAGAATCTGTGACTTTAGGGTGTGCTTTACACTTCATGACGGATATGCCTGAAGGCAGATGTATTGCTTCTAACAGTGCTTGAATGAGAGGACCGTGTTGGATCTTGGCACCATGAGAGGTCAGGAAACCTCGTTCTTGCCATAACATGCCGAAGTCGTGTACAACTCCGAACGCATAACGGGAATCAGTGTATATGTTGACATTTCTGTTCTTGGCTAGTATACAGGCTCGGGTCAGAGCAATAAGCTCTGCCGCTTGAGCAGACAGTGTGTCAATACGATGTGTTTCTTTTACTTCGGTTTCAGTGGTCACGGCATATGCGGCCACTAATTCTCCTGTACTTGTTCGCATACATGAACCATCCACATAAAGTGTCAGGTCGGGATTTGTCAATGGAACATCTGTTAAGTCTCGTCGGGGCTTTGTTACTGCATTAATGATCTCTAGGCAATCATGCGGGGCTGGATCTGTCATAATTGTAGGTAACAGTGTTGCGGGGTTCAGAATGCTGCAGCGTCTGATTTCTATGTGTGGCTGGAATAGCGTTAATTCGTAACCTGTCAGTCGTGCTATAGTCAAGTGTTGAGTCTGGGTTCTGTTTAACAGAACCTCTACAGAGTGTGGAACTTGTACTGTTAACTGATGTCCTAAAACAATCGAATCGCTCTGTCTTATTGCTAACGCTGTTGCTGCTACTGACTTTAAGCACGCAGGGAGTGCCTGGGCTACTGAATCCAATGTACTTGAAAAATAAGCGCAAGGCTTATGTGAACCTGCTTGGTCTTGAGTGAGGACAGACAATGCTGTACCATCACGTTCTGTAACAAAAAGTGTAAACGGTTTGCTGTAGCATGGTGTCGCTAAAACTGGTGCTTGACATAATGCTTTCTTTAATTCCTCAAAGGCTTGTGTATGTTCCTGAGTCCAAGGGAGGACAGTCGAAGTCGCTGCCTCCTGCGTCGTTAACTGGATGAGTGGTTTAGCTAGAAATGCATATTGAGGAATCCATTGTCTGCAGTACGAGGTGAGTCCTATGAAGGCCCGCACTTCCTTTTGTGTCTGGGGTCGTGGCATATTTACAATTAACTGAATGCGATCGGGAGTGAGCTGTCTCCCCACTTTGGACAGCAAGTGACCCAAGTACACAACTTGCTGAACACAGAATTGAAGCTTCGAAGGAGACACCTTGTGTCCCTTGTCGGCCAGAAAATGTAAAACTGTCAGTGATGCTTGTTCACATTCGGGCTCACTTCGTGCGGTGATCAATAGATCATCGACGTATTGCAGTAAAGCGGTGTTAACTGGCATTTGAATACAATCTAGTTGTCTTTTCAGTGCTTGACTATAGATGCTGGGGCTTTCTGTGAATCCTTGAGGTGCGCGGGAAAATTTGAAGCTTCGTCCATTTAAACTGAATCCGAAGAGATATTGGCTCTCTGGATCAATAGGTACACTGAAGAAAGCGTTCTTGAGATCAATTACAGTAAAGAACGTTGCTTCTGAGTCAATAGCAGTCAATAGGGAAGAGATATCGGGGACCACAGGGTACTGGGGTACAATACATTTATTCAGCTCTCGTAGATCAATCACCAGCCGATATACTGGCGGTGCATTGGGGTCAGTACGTTTAAGAATTGGAATGATGGGTGAATTACAGATATTGGAGTCGGTCTCTACGACCACTCCTTGGGCTATGAGCTCTTCAATGATTTCCAGTAAAGCCACTACAGCATCGGGGGGTAACTTGTATTGTCTGATTCGTGGTAGAACAACTCCTGTCTTGAGTGTAACACGGTATGGTGTGATATGCATACAACCTACATCAGTTGGGCCTTTTGCCCACAGGTGATCTGGTACATTTTTTAATCTGACATCGAATTCTCGCAACACATAATGACCCTTGAAATCCCGTAGAAAGAGTCTAACTCCCTCCGGGGAACAGCAGATTATAGCTCCTAGAGCCTTCAATGTTTTAATTCCTAACAGATTTTCTGGACATGATTTCGTAAGTAACAAGTCTGTAACTCGTGATAATGGACCCACAGCCAGGGGAACTGGTTCAGATACTTCATTTACAATAGGCCGTCCTGAAAAACCAAGGGAAACATTCTGTGAGCCTGAGAGGGGTGCCCCTGGGACTTCATTATGACTGATCGTTGTGCGGCTTGCCCCTGTGTCAATTAAAAACGTTCTATCTTTTCCCAATACTTGACTGTGTACATAAGGACCTTCTTGATCTACAGGAATTTCAATAAGAGGCAAGCCAAACTCCCTCTCTAGGCTGTTTCATGTGTATCGTTGATACTCAGGGTAAGCAGATTGGGCATACTGGTACATCTGTTGGGAAACTTGTTGAGTCGAGGCAGTGGGCTGTGGTACCGCTACTGTCTGTGCTGTATGAGATGTAGCATGCATAGGCTGTGTGTTCTGTATGGGCTGTACATTCTGTGAAGTCTGTTGCTGGACCTGATCTTGTCTAGGTGGATGCGGTCTCTCTTTAGTTTTACCTGTTGCTATGTTATGTTTCAGGACTGGACATTCATGTACGTAGTGACCTGGCTGCTTGCAATATATGCATGTCCCTTTAACAGGACCTGCGGCGTGACTTGTCTGGTTCGTACCCTTTCTGCTTCCGTCGGTATGGACCGACTGGGCTACTAACATTTTCATTTTCGTGTCTTTCATACGTTTCTGTTCCTGATCCTGTTCTTCTCTAATTCTATTCTGATGGTATTGTAACATTTGTAACATCTGGGATGGCGTATTTGCTTGCCATGTACTCTCAACCTTGTATACACGATTTTTGACTGCTAACAGGGAATTCTCAACTAACTTTGATACAAAAAGATGCGGGTACGACTCGCTACTTGGTTTAAGACCACTATTAATAATAAAACATTTCTCGAATCTTGAATAAAAGTCACTAGTATCTTCGTCGGGTTTCTGTTTACATGCTGAAATTGCATCCCAGTCTTCTTTTCTAGTTGTCAATAATCTTGGCAGAACCTGTACTATCAAACCTGGTAATGCTTTAGTTTTGTCCCCAAGGCCTACCCCTGGGACACGTTTGTTCTCTTCGTCTTCTATTTCTGCCCATACAATCTTTTTCTCTCCCACCTCCCATTCTTTTTCCTTCAGTTTCTCGTAGATGCCCGTGGGCAGCAGTACCTTTAACATTTTCATGATATCTTCATATGTGTAATCCCCCATCAGTAACATGTCTTTAAGCTCTCTGTGAAAACCTGCAGGGTCTTTATCATGGCTCGGGACTAGTTTCTTCATTTCTAACAGTTCTAACTTAGTCAGTGGCGTGTGTACATATACACGTTTCAAGAGATGATCCTCACCCATAACTGGGTGCACTTCTCGTAAGGGGTTCTGACTTTCAATGCCACTCAGGCGTTGCATGTGATACATTTTCCTTTCTGGGGGCGGAGCGGGAACATATTCAGAGCTTATGAAAGCGTTATATCTATGTCGTTGTTCTAGAATTATTTGTATTAACTTGGTACTGAGACCTCTCCATCTATCCATGAGTAGTGCTTCTAATGTTTCATGTAAGGGACCTGGATCAGAATGTTGGTTTCTGTATTTCGTGAGGAGGTGCTGAATCATGTATACACCTGCTAATTTCTGCTCGTCTGGGGAGAGGTTCAGAAATGTCTGCGCTACTGTGTCATCATTATACATATCCGGATTTTCAGCCCATAATATGGCTGACCGGGCTAGTTCTTGTTCATCCATAGAATTGAGTATGTGGTACCCCACTCGGTCTCGGAGTCTTTTATCAGTCTCCTGGAACTGATGTTCAGAAGAATTCGGATTTGTTAAGGCAGAGAGAAAAACTCGCTTGCTTTCCGGACGGATACCTTTCCTAAGGTAAGTTCCCTTACCTACATACGCTATAGTATCTGTAGTCTTTTCTGGTTCTTCAAGTTCTTCTTCCTCCTCGGAGGAAGCCTTTTCTTTCTCCTTTTGGTGTATTTCTATCACTGCTTTTCTTATTTTCTTGTACATACTGGCTATGCAAGTCCCCTTGTCGTGTTTTCCTTCAGATATATTTTGACCCCACTTGTTTAGTGCATCTAATTCACTCTGATCTGTCCCAGGCCTGTCTCGTTCTCTTATTAGGCAATTTATGAAAAAACGTAGTATCTGTGCTTGAACGTCAACTTTCTGACGCTCCATGGCCTCCTGAATACTGTCAGGATCTTTCCCCGTCTGAACAAACTCATATATTCTATCTAGGCGCTCCTTCATTCCTGCATAGCACAGCAGGAAATCAGTAGCAGATCTTAACCGTAGTGATGCCATCATCATTATATTGTCTTTACCGGGTACTGGATCATATCTGCAAACTGAAAGGTTTTCTTTGAATATGTCAAGGCGGGGTGACTTGAACGTAAAAGGATTCCGCAAATCCCCGAGCTGTAACCTGCGTGTTAACGGCGGTGTTTGAAGACCCCCGGCCGCACCCCCTGAGGCGGAAGCTTGGGCATTATCTCTCGGCGGAGTCTGTATCTGAACTTGAATTTGTCTTTTAGTAGGATCAGGTAGAAGTGGTTTCGGTAGATCAATTTTAAGTGCAGGAAGTGGTGGAGGTGGTGGAACAGGAGCATTCTGTTGTGGTACTGGCGGAATATGACCTTGGGGCGGGTTACCACCCCCGTCCCTGTCGTTAGGCAGGGCGCGGACAGGGAGGTTGGTGTAAGCGGGTGCTACATCCTCTAGATAGGAATTCAGGAATATGTCTTTAGTAGTCTTATGCATTACTTTAGTTGGAACTAATGGTGTCGGCAGATTTTTCGGTATTTCCGAAATGGCCTCAGGCGAACCCTCGGCCGCGAGATACATACCGTTTACGATGTTATTTCGTGCGCGGTCTACTTGCTCTGATTTTACTCGGATCCCCTCGGTAACTAACTCGTTTTCTTGGGCCTTGTCTGATTCTTTAAGTCTGTCTTCTCTACGTAGTGCTTTTTCAGCACGCTTATGTGATTCCTTACGCCAAAACTCTATGGCGTCTTTCTGAGATTGTCTGGCTTTCTTTTTCCATAGTGCTTCCTCTACCTTCATGATGCACTCGGCATCCCATGTTCCGGTCACAGGCCATCTGTGTCTTTCGTCTAGATGCTTAGTATAGTCGGCCCATAAATCTAGATATAATATGGCATCTATGCCATGCTTGTGGTACATAAAGTTTCCTGGAGTGTCCCTAGGGGGGATAGGAATTGCTTCCTCTAGTATCCCTTTCCTAGTTCCTATCTGCTTTAATTTGTCGAAAAACGGCATCTTGCTTACTTAATACTGAGTGCTCAATCCTTACTACTTAATACTGAATATAGCTGGTTATACAAGAACACAATAATGCACAAAAACAGTCACACTCATACCACGACATTAATCACATGAAAAAAAGACATTTCAGACATATATGACTACCCTCTATACTGGATGTACTGCTAAACAGCACAGATACACTGTCTAAAAAACAGTGCAGACCGGACTTGTGTACCCAAACCCGTCTAGATACGTCCCAGCAATGGTACTCACCGGGAAGCACGGAAACAGAAGGCCTCGGAAAACTCGACTGGACTTGACTCGACACTTCGGAAGACTTCGGAAAACTTCGGAAAAACTGGTGGGCCTCTTGACACCTCGGACCTTGCTTCTTTCGGCTAGGCTCTGGTCGGGATCCTCCGCACTCCTCACCGCCTCGTCTGGGTACTGATCGCAGTCTTCGTCACCTCCGTGGGCCAGAGGGAGATGCAGGAAATCCTGCCGGTACGCGTAGTTTCCGTCTAACTGATGGCAGGGGACAGAGCTTGCAACGCACCAACCGGCGCGTGAGGTGGGGGAGGGGTCCCTGTTCGGGCGCCAAAATGATGTAAATATATAATTTACCGTCTTAATTTCTATGCAGGTAAGTACTTAATCAATAATAACTCAAGTCGGAAAGAAAAAACCAGAGTCCGTGGTGTTAGAGTTCTTAGGGGTTTTATTCCTCAAAAAGGAATGGTCAAGACCAGGATATCATGTTCTTCCCACCACAGGGGTGGAAGAAGGGATAGAGCGCGCTGCTTTTTATTGACAGTACATAGCTTATATACTTAATTTACATCATAGAAAGCAATGCAGTAGGCGTAACAGCTGAGAGAAGACAAGATAACAGTATCCACGTGTTACTAGTACGTAATCAGAAGGCGTGGACTAGGCGTGAACTGGAGGTGTGTGCTAGAAACGTCACAGGTAGGTGTCACAAAAGGGGTGGCACTAACAGAAATGTTGCAATGTCAGCAGAAATCGGAAGCTTGGATGCGCACGCAGCTGCATGACGTGTGATTGACGTGAAACTGGAGGGTGCAGGGGACTTGACATTTACACTGACGGAAAGAGACAGAAGTCTGGCATGTCAGATCAACTTGTACTTCTATCATATCTGATATCTGATGTTTGGGAACCATATTATCTGGACGGGAAAGGTCTCTGGGGCAGAAGCTATTCTATACTGACTGTGAGTGCATGTATATGCGCCTGAGTGTCTGCATGAGAAGCGTGGGGCATGGGGCCTTTCATGGGAGCATGGTAACAGAGGCTATGAATTACTTGCACTGAGACAGGACGGCCCTTTGGCTCTGTAGCTGAGGGGGATGTTTACTGAAGCTAGTAGGCAGGAATGTATTTTCGAGGAGCGGAACAGATAACTCGAAGGTTATAGTCAGTCTTGGCAGGCAGCAGGCTGAGCTGAGCTCGGTGGGCCGCGCTGGGAGTAAGTCAGAGTTCACGGGTACAGAGGCAGCCTGGGCTGAGGCTTTCAGAGTCAGAAGCCAGAAAAAGGCTCGATGGCAGAAATTCAGGGCCTACTTTGCCAGAGCATAAAAACGTGTAAGGTACACTACAAAAAGACGTTGGCATAGCATACTTAGGAACGGACTATTTAACCCGTTCAGGGTGGGTCTGAAAGAGGACATGTTGACGTTGGACGCAAATGTATTTGCGTCTTCATAGCTGGCACAGGAGGGAAGTTACATGCACTTTAAGCTGGTACATGGAGACGGTGGGGTACGCGCTAGGGAACACAACTTGACCATAAAATTTATATTTCCTCAGGGGGAAAGCACCAGGGATGGATCTAATCCCTGCTGACTTGTTCAAAGCTAACCCCGCTCTTTGGGTGCCGTACATAATCAAGATTGCAAATGCAATAGCTAAAGGGGCCAGAATCCCCAAGTCGTGGAAGGGGTAGGAGATGCTCCCAATTTATAAAAAAGGCGACAGGTCCAACCCGGGCAACTATCGCCCGATCAGTCTCATTGACTCCCTCCAAAAAGTCATTGCACGTATGGTTTTGGGCAGAGTACAAGGTTGGATGAAACTAGAGGATATCCTGTCTCCTATGCAAGCGGGCTTCAGATCGGGTACGAGCACCATCGACCAGGTGTTTAGATTCTGTCTAATCTACTGGAAGGTGGTCTTGCTTGGCGGTGGAACCATCTTTGGCGCGTTTATTGATCTGAAGTCCGCTTTCGATCTAGTGCCGAGGGATGAATTGTGGTGTGTTTGGAGGGATTTTGGATTACCAATGGAACTACTTGATATAATAGTTAAAATGCACGAGGACAATTATGCAAGGGTGAGGTGGGGAGGCCAGGGACAAGTGACGGAACCCTTTCCCATGTCTCGAGGAGTCCGTCAGGGGTGTGTCCTGGCGCCAACACTCTTCTTGTTATTTATCGACCAAGTAGTTAAATTCTTCGCAGATACTCCCACTGATGCCCCTTCGTTGGCAGGGACAAGGTTCCCAATGCTTATCTTTGCCGACGACACTTTACTCCTCTCTAAAACACGTAGTGGCCTACAGCAGGCTCTGGACCGCTTTGAGGAGTTCTGTGTCATCAATGACCTTAAGGTAAATGTGGGTAAAACCAAGTTTATGGTCCTCACTAGGAGTCACTTTGTCCGGAGCTCTGTAAGTATGAGTGGAGTCAACTTGGAACAAGTTGAGACCATGACGTACTTGGGGGTTACCCTGGACCGTCGCTTGCGATGGAAAGAGCAAGTAGGTGCTCAACAGCTTAAATTTGCCCGATTAACTGGCTGCCTCTTGAGTGAGCAAAAGAGATCGATTACAAAACGGGTCACCCCAGCGTTAAAGATTTATGACACTAAGATTAATGCTCCAATCCTATATGGTGCAGATCTCTGGGGATACATGGATCTCTCAAGCCTATTCAAAATCCAGTGTAAATTTTTACGGAGCTTGGTAGGGTTACCCCAATCTTCTCCTTCTATAACCCTCTGTCAGGATCTGCGATGTAACCCAATCAATGAGATGGCAAAATTTAGATTGGTGGCCTTTTGGAGGCGCATATGGACCTCCCCTGCCCTTACCCTCTTTGCGAAGGAATTGGCTGAAGTTAGGTCAATTGGGGATTCCGGGAGAATTCCTTGGTTACAAACGGTAAAAACCATTCTGGTTGAAATGGGACTGGAACAGTTGTGGGTATCTCCGAGTACTAATGCCTTTCCCTCAAAACAGGAATTCAAGGCATTGTACTGGGCCTCGGTCCGTCAATCGCTGGTGACTGCTTCCAGCTCTGTTAGTCTAACGGGAAGGTTTCTGACCATTAAGTTGGATCCCTCCCGTGAGACTTACTGGGATATTATCACCAGACCACTGGATAAGAAACTCTACCATCAGTTTCGGGTAGGAGCTCTGCCACTGAATTATTTTACTAAAAATTGGGTTAATGGGGTAACGGAATTTTGCAGTTGGTGCCCAGACCATAAGGAAACCGAGGGTCATTTTTTGTTTGCCTGTCCGACCTACTTAGCGCCACGAACAAAATGGTTAAAACCTCTGTTTCAACGCCTCCCTTTGAGAAGGTCTTCTGAGGCTAGTAGGGTTTTAAAAACTAAAACCTCAGAGGTGTTCGTGGTGAGCATAGCTAAATTTCTAGGGTGGGCTTGGGCCATTAGGGCAAGAAGCAGACAAAACCATTAATAGGGTTTTCAATTTGCCCACTCAAGTATAACATTTTCCCTTAAATGCAGGATAATGTATATTGTATTAGGCATGTTTTTACTCATTTTGTATTTTTACAAAAAAAAAATGTTTGTTTTTAAATTTCTTCCGGTCAGGTTTGTCTTTGTACTTCTTGGATGTTTAATAGCTATTTTTAACCTAAAAAGTGTTTTAAGTCTACTTATAATGAATTAGGACAATGTTACTGCTATCGTAAAATGTTATTATAATGGAATATTGTACAGCTGTCTAAATGTCTTAAATATGTTTTAAATGTTGTCTTTTATGATTTTGTTATCGAAATAAAGACTTTAAAACCTGAAACCTGACTCACTGGGCAGGTTTGTGGTACTGGCACGGAAGTGGGAGGGCCGCAACTTGAACTTCTGTTCTGTTTATATTCCGCTGAGGCGACACGCAGAGACCTTTCCCGAATTAAGCAAAACACTGCTGAGTATGCCACCCAGTGTCATCACAATGGTCAAGGATACGAATGCAGTTATGTCACATGAACTAGACAAAACAACACTGCCATCCCGGGCAGGGGGGTGAAGCCCCTGCTAGATTTCACATCGTCAACGGGTTTGTCGGGTTTGTGGCGACTGCACATCCCGGCCCCCCTGCAAGATATACATATCTCCGAGGCACACAGTAGCGGGTTGTGATTGGAATACATCTTCACACAATGAACACAAGTGGGACACTTCCGGGGGGAACAACAAAGGGCTAGGGGAATATCAGACCATTCCCAGTTTGAAGTCCTGCTGCAGGGCCCTGCTGACGACTTCACCCTCTCGCCGCATAAAGCTCCCTGGCATTTCAAGGACAGAGATTTACAGGACAAGTTCGGGGAAAGTATACAATGCTTTGCAGAAAACACAGGGCCAGTTGAGTCGCATATTACTCTATGGGAGGCTTACCAAGTAGTGGCAATGGGTTATATCCAGGCAGTGCGGGCGGCTGAGGAAGCAGAAACGCTCTAAGTGCGATGAGCTAGAACGTGAGATCGATGCCCTACAACGAGAAGTAAGTCAGAGTGAACCAGACGCTCTCGACTTGGTCCACAGAATACGCCTCAAACAAAGGGGGCTAAGGGACCTAGAGACTGACACAGCAAGACAACATACACTTGTCACAGAACAGACTATATGATCTAGGGGACAAGGCTAGTAAGTGGGAAACATCCTTTACAACGCAACTTTTACCACGCAGTGCCTATACGACCTAACTTTTACAACGCAAACCATTACAACGCATTGCGCTGGGGGGCGCTCTAGGATAGGGAATACGTTTAATTTACTATCCAACACCTTTCCTAGTGTCCACGGGGACTTGGGCTGGAATAGTAAATTAAACTATTCACTATCCAGCACCCCAAAGCACTATGCGTTGTAAAGGTTTTCATTGTAAAAACCGCGTTGTAAAGGCATGCGTGGTAAAAGCATGCGTTGAAATATCATACATCCCTAATAAGCTAATCGCCTGGTTATAAAAACGGGACAGAGAACAGAACTGGGTCTCGGAGATTCAAGTCAGCAATGGGGCACCATGTGGATCTGGGGCAGACATAGCGGAAGCATTTTCCGCCTAATATGAGATGAACAGATGATCTATTAGTCGGTAACTACAATATCGGTGGAGGACAACACCGGACTACTTGCGGGCTTGCCCCTATTGACCATATCGCAGGACGACAGAAAGGTTATAGACCAAGATCTGACGGTGGAAGAAATAGAAGAGGCCATACGAGACTTACCATCCGGGAAAGCGGCAGGCCCGAACGGGCTCCCCACAGAGCACTTCAAATGCGTGGCCAATGGGGTGGCGCAACCAATGCTGGACATGTTCAATGCCACACTGCTGGGTGGTCGATTAGGGTCAGACCTGAGGTTGGCCACAATATTTGTTATCCCAAAAAGGGCAAACCCATGGAGCATTGCAGCTCATAACGGCCCATCTGTTTCTTAAATTTTGAAACTAAAGTGTTGGCAAAAGTGCTAGCCAACCGGCTTGCTCCCATCATTGCCGCTATTATCCACCCAGACCGATCACCGCAGTACCACTCTGAACCTATGACGCCTCTATGGGGTGATGCATGCTACGGCAGCAAACCCAAGCAATTGCAGTTGCAAAACACTCACAAATTATCGCCCTCTTCAAGAGGGTGGTAAAGCACTCTCAAATAGGAAAGGGTACCCAGGGGAACCCTTCCCCTTTGCGAATGCAGAGGAACATATTTTTAGGGGCAGAAAGTGGTCCCAGAGGCAACTGCCTGCCCTTAAAAATTAAACGAAAACGTTTCATTTTTCTTTTTTTAAATGTAGCCCATTTTCCTTCAAGGAAAATGGGCTGCATTTGAAAAACTGTTTATTTGAAAGCAGTCGCAGACATGGAGGTCTGCAGGGCCCCAGCAGGCCACCATCCCTGGCAGGGCCAACAGTTCTTAATGGGGTCACAAATTGTGAGTGCCTCATTAATATGCATGGGGCATGCAATTTGCGACCCCATTAGGAATCGCTAATAGTGTCTCAGACACTGTTGTACATGAACTTTAGTGACTTGCAAATTGCAACTCGCAATTGAGCGCAATTTGCGAGTAGCTAAATGACATGGCCGTACATCTGGCCCCAAGAGCTCGCGTTAGGGTAAATGGGTCGACTTCCAGGCCATTCACCCTCAGCAGAGGCACGCGGCAGGGATGTCCACTCTCCCTCATACTTTTTGCTCTAGTGCTCGAGCCACTTGCAGCATAGATCAGAGGTGACCCCATAATAAGAGGCATCAACATTGGGGGGGGAATGGGAGGAGTGCATCTCGTTATATGCAGACGATTTGCTACTCCATGCGAGCAGACCTCAGCAGACATTCCATAGGCTCATCAATATACTCCAGCTATTCAGCACATACACAGGGTACCAGATAAACCGCGACAAATCCTTGATTTTTAACCTGTCCGGAGTGTTGCCCGAACTAACAACTGACTGTGCGGCACTGACGCAGCTAGATAAATTCAAATACCTAGGCATATGGATTACTAAATCGGCTGAGGAATTCCTCAACTTTAACGTATATCCACAGCTTTCAAGGCTGCGGGATGATGCGCTGAACTGGCGCCAACTGCATATTTCCCTCATGGGTAGGGCCGTGCTATTCAAAATGATGGCTCTCCAACGCTTACTCTATTTGTTGCAAAATACCCGCGTAAGATCTCAGATACCTTCTTTCGGGCTGTTGAAGGGGAACAGGCAACTTACTATGGGAAAGAGGCAGACCACGCATAAGACTCTGCAAACTACAGCGGGGTGTACGAGAGTGGATTAGCCATTCCAGACATCTGGAATTACTACCTAGTGGCCAATCTCATTAACATCAATGGCTGTGTCTTCGCACTCTGCTCAGAACCGGCTAGTACCAGGGCTTTGAATTCTGCCCTTTTGTGCAGTGGTAGCCGGTGAAGATCACGACGGTGGGGAGCAATGTGCTCACGTAGGGTAATACCTGCAACTAGACGCACCGCCGCATTCTGGACCGTCTGAAGGCGATGACAGAGCCCTACAGACAGACCAGTATAGAGGCCATTGGCGTAGTCTAGGTGCGAGGTGATTAACACCTGTACAACGATCTTCCTGGTATTACTGGGTAGAAAGTGAATGAACTTTTTCATCATTCTGGTCTTGGCTAGACATGCAGCGGAGACTGTGTGAACTTGCTGATGAAAAGTGAGGTTGGAGTCCCATTTGACTCCAAGATTCTTCACAGAGTCTTTTGGGAGGGGAGGGGCACTTAAATCAAGAGGCCACCAGATGTTAGGGTCAAGAGGAGAAGGCTGGTGAAAAAAGAGAACCTCCGTTTTCCCTGCATTCAACCTAAGAAAATTATTGTCCATCCATTGAGCAATTGTACGAAGGCATTTTTTTAATGGTTCAAAAGTTGAAGGGAGGATGTTATCAAATGAAAACAGAAGCTGGATATCATCAGCGTAGGAAGTGACCTTTAAGCCAGTTTGGGCGATGATATCGAAAAGTGGGGAAAAGTAGACATTAAATAAAAGAGGGCTCAGCGAGGAGCCCTGAGGGACTCCCCACCGAAGCGGGCAGCTATCTGAGGTAAAAGGGGGGAGGGGGGGGTAAACACTGCCTGGGACCGGTTAGACAGGAAAGAAGAAATCCATTCCAAGGCCGTGCCCCGGATGCCATTCGAGTGGAGGCGTTCAAGGAGGAGGGGGTGGGAAACGGTGTCAAATGCTGCCGACAAATCCAGCAGCACCAACACCGCTCTTGATCCCTCATCCAACCTCCATCTTACTGCGTCTGACATCTAGATTAGGGCCGACTCAGTACTATATCCTGGACTAAAGCCATGCTGAGAGTCGTGAAAAGCACCTGAGGTTTCAAGAAAGCCTGCTAGTTGTCGTTGAGCAAGTCTTTCGAGTACTTTAGCAGGGGCAGGTAGTAAAGAGATTGGCCTGTAGTTAGCAGGCTCACTCGGATCAGCACTAGCCTTCTTAATTATAGGGACCAATCGTGCTTGTTTCCAAGTGTCTGGAAAAAGTCCCAGCTGCAAGGAATCATTCCAGATCCTGTTCAGTGAGGGATTAAGAATGGGAGCTAAAGACTTGTATTGTTTAGCGGGCCATGGGTCCAGCGGAGAGCCAGATTTGATTTTAAGAAGTTCCGCAAGAGATTGTTCCAAAGTAATCTCTGCAAAGCCAGAGAACAGGGACTCAGGGCAAAAAGGAGAGGCGGAAGTAGGACTTTTATTTACAGGAATGTTACTAGTGAAAGAGTCATAGATGGTAGCTATTTTGTTCTCGAAAAAGGCAGAGAGGTTATCACAAAGAGTCTGTGATACCACTGGGGGACGTTTCAGTGCCAGGGGATCTGTAAAAGATCTGACTGTCTCAAATATTTCCCTAGATGAGCCTTGGGAGCAATTAATTTTTTCTTCTAGAAATACTCTTTTGTGTTCAATGATCTTCTTCCTGTAATTTTTTAAGGCAGCTTTATAAAGGGTTTTACGATCAGGTGAGAAGATGGATCTCCAGCGTCTCTCAAGACGTTTACATTCCGATTTGAGATTTTGAAGATCGTTCGAATACCATGGGGCCGAGGGAGCGGAGCGATAGGTTTTTATGTGCCTAACTGGGGCAATGAGATTGATTACAGAAGTAATCCGATCATTATGATTGGTAAGTCGTGTGTCGAGATCTAGATTCGTATCTGAAAAGTCCACCGGTAGAAGATGAGGAGCTAGGCTATCTGGAGAAATCTTGCTCCAATTTCTACCCTATTGTTTAGCCAGACAGATATGTCTGTTTATGCGGTGGCAGGGCAATGTAAAGGGAACAAGCAAGTGATCCGACCACACTATAGGGAGGGGAACAAGGGCATCTAAGCCTTCCAGGTTGGTACAGATTAAATCAAGAGTGTGGCCCGCTTTGTGAGTAGGACAGCTAATGACTTGATTCAGTCCGCCAACTGCTAGAGTGGACAAAAAATTGAGGGAGGCGGTGTCCTCAGTATTATCAACATGGAGATTAAAATCCCCAAGGAGGGTGAAGTTGGCACATCACAGTGAGGCTTGAAGGACGTATTCTAAGAAAGCTGGAAGATGGGATGGTTTAGAATTTGGTGGTCGGTAAACCAGGAGGCCAGAGAGTGTAAAGTTGGACGAGATTTTAATACAGAAAGGGAGCGCTTCAATGCGTTCCACTTGGTTATAAGAAAAGGACGAAATGGTCCTGTGAGTTCTGTATATAATAGCCACTCCACCCCCAGGATGTGGGCTTTGTCTATTGGCGCATAGTATGCTGTAGCCCGGAGGAATTGCTAGATGTAACGCGGGGTTGGTGTTGTCTCCTAACCACGTCTCAGTGAGAAACAATAAGTCCCATTTATCCTCTTCCAAAGTATGGAATACATCAAGAGAGTGTTTTACTAGAGACCGACAGTTTAGTAGGCCAGCTTTTAGTCGTGCCTGTGGGGTAGTTGACTGAAAAAAGAGGCAGTTATGCTTAGCATCGACTGGTAGATCAGAGGAGCATTTCATAATAGGAAAGCTGGGAGTGGCAACTGTACTAGTAGATAATGGTATAGTGCAATGTAAAGGACGCAGAGATTTAATCTTGGCGCTGTCATAGGTAATAAAAGGAGGGGTGCTCTGTGGAACAGTACCTGCGTCTGTGGCCACATCCTGGTCGCGGATGGGCGCAGACGGGCAGGACTCTGGCGCGACTCCGGTGCAGGTCCGGCATGTCCACTGATCGCGTTCACTGCGCGGAGGCATGGACTTCCGTTTTTATAGTGGCCAATCGGGTGCCTTCGAAGGATACCCCACTCCAAGATGGCCGACAGAGTTAATCCAAACACCCAAAACAGCGTTCAGATCGGCTGGGGTGAGTCAGAGTCAAGGTGACGGGGAAGCAAGTTTCTAGCCCGCATATAGCAGGGAGGGGAAAAGAAATAACACTAGCGCTTTTTAATCGAGCGGCTGGAATAACGAGTGCAAACAACTTAGCTTCGTATTCAAGCTAAGTGAGGTGAGCTTAAAAACGTGCAATTTAAAAGTAAAGTAAAGTAACACACTCAAGCAACAACGACCTCCCGAGAATTGTCGAGTCCATGGACGTTTTAGGACTCAAGACCCGCCGAGCCAGGAATTGAACCCTGGTCCCGGGCTGACCTCTGCTTCCAGGTCTGCCTCCTCTAACCAGTGAGCCACACTTCTCCACTGGTGCCGATTGGCAGAAAAAGTGGTGTACAAGAGCAGGGATGCCCCAAAAAGTGGGAAATAATCTGGAGCCCGTGGGAGACATACAGATCCCATTAGGGGGGAAAGGAGACTAGAGTGCAGGAGTATGGGAGCTGGAGGCCCAATGTACAGATGTATCATGTTTAATACTGTCAAACCCTTTTTCTATACATGTATTTCATATGCACTCCATATATCGAAAGCTGTAGTGAACACCCCTGGCTGACCATTTTTCCTTGTCTGATTGGATCGAAGTTGTTCAATAAAAAGATTTCTAAAAAAAAAAAAAATGGCAGGCAAAAAGCACATACTTTGGTCTTAGGATTGAGCTGACGGCCTGTGGTGAGGTGAGATACCACCATTCCCAGTCCTCTTTCATGTGCCTGACTTATTGTCTTAGGGATCTAAAGCATTTGTTTTGAAATAATTCGAATGTTAGGGCCTTGATAACGAGAGACAGGCAGGCTCATTTATTTGTGTCACTAGAGGTGACATTCTTGACTGGCGAAAATGAACCAAAGTAAAAGCATTTGCCAATAATACGCCCATTAATCAATAACAAAAGTTGGAGGTTTGAAGACAATCAGACACCGCTGTATTTCTGTCAATAAATGATGCCAGCTGGAGATCGGGCAGCATAACTCCCATCACCCACTAAGTGGCTTCGAGGAAGCCAAATCATTTGGAACCAGTGAATGGATAATTATGAAGGAGAAACGTAAAACTATTAAAAAAAGGTACCACCAGTAGTGAAGCCTGTCTCTTAATTAGACTAAACACAGGAAACCCCCTAGCCTGGAAGCTGAAAGGATTGACCGATTGAAAGCTCTGTCTTGATTCAGCGGTGGGGGGCCAAGGCTTTCTCAGCCCATGGATTGATGTGTCTGGTTAACTCTGATGGCACATGAGACTCCTCTATGCCAAATAACTAAGTAACACCATTGGTTGGCACTCAACTTCTTAAAGGGACAAGTGACGTTCAGCCATGTGAAATTGAGCAAACACTGGACTGTAATGGCCCGAGATGTTTGGGGCTGCACGTGCTATACTGAGACCATCAGCACGTATCCATCCTACGTCGACACGTGCAGGTAACCAACTGATTCCCATTCTTGGAGGAAATTGGGGTTTGCAATTATTTTTATGAATACAGAAATCACAGTAAGCATGGTTCATAAGCTCTCTTTGGTAAGACCTTGTTTTTTCTGCACATCGCCTGTTGAGAGTACTGATTGGATGGCTTAGTAGGGTCCTTGGATTGTCCCTGCCTGGGGTCAGTAACGTGATCCTGAGAAGGTGATTAAGCTTGACTATCTAAAGGCAGCAATAGTCATAAAAAAATTTCAGTAGGTGAACCTGTGGAAGGAACTTTAATTGGGGGATGTATGACGTTACAACGTATACTTTTACAACGCATACCTTTACAACGCATTTTTTACAACGCAACATCCATTACAACGCATTCCATTACAACGCATTCCATTACAACAAATTTTAAAAAACTACCTTTACAACGCATTCCATTACATCGCATACTACCTTTACAACGCATACCATTACAACGCATAACATTACATTGCATGTAAGGTAAGTATCGGATAGTGTAGGGGTAAACATTACTATTCTAACTCCAGGGGGTGCAACAGTAGGGTAAGTGTTGGATAGTGTAGGGGTTAAAATTACTATTCTAACTCCAGGGGGTGCAACAGTAGGGTAAGTGTTGGATAGTGTATTGGTAAAAAATTACTATTCTAACTCCAGGGGGGTGCAACAGTAGGGTAAGTGTTGGATAGTGTAGGGGTAAAAATTACTATTCTAACTCCAGGGGGTGCAACAGTAGGGTAAGTGTTGGATAGTGTAAGGGTACTATGCGTTGTAATGGTATGTGTTGTAATGACTGTGTTGTAATGACATGCATTATAGTGGTATGCGTTGTAGTGTCATGCGTTGTAATGGTTGCGTTGTAATGGCATGCGTTGTAATGGATGTTGCGTTGTAAAAGTTTCGTTGTAATGGTAGTGCGTTGTAAAAGTTGCTTTGTAAAGGTTGTTTCCCTTAATTGGGTACCTCTCCAAGTGATGGCATGAGCCTGACCTCAGATGCCTCCCAGCAGAACCCAGGTACTCGGCTCAGCCCTGCCCATATGTGGCAGCCGGTGGTCTGCAGCCACTGTGAGCCTGAGGTCTGGGAGTGGGGCCATCTTCTCTCCCTGAGGACCCGACCGGCACCTGAGGGCAAGGATACCCTCAGCCCAAGGCTCTTCTTCATAGGAAATGTTGGTGGAGCGGTGTGCTGGCAGAGGTGTGCGGCAGGGACTGTGGCTGCTGGGTCCGCGCACAAGATGGGGGGGGTGGTGCTTAATGTGATGGAAAGCTTTGGTTGCAGAAGGGTCCCAGATGATGCAGCAGCAGGTCATGTGGCAAGATATGGGTACATTTCCGGGTTAGGAACTCAAGTGTGAGCACAAGCACCCAACTCACCTTTTATTAGCGCCATCACCTGACCTTACGCTTGGGTGGGGGGTCAGCGTATGCGCAGGAGCACCAACTATGCCATCCCTAAAGCAGGGCTGCTGGCTTGTGGCCCATTACTTACCAAGCACTTGAAGCTGTCTGTCAGACAAAACCTGTGTCTGTCTTTACATCTGAGCAACAAAAACAGTCGGTGGCCCCATGGAAGCAGAGGAAGGGAAGGCTTTCAGTGTGAGGCGCATGAAACGGCTTCTGCTGAGCAGCAATTGTTGTAGCCCTGATGGCACAGAAGAGACAATTACTGGAAGTGCCATTTCACTGCCTTCGCACCGGGTCAATTAAATGGCAGATTAGAAAGTACAGCAGTTAGCATTTAATGGCGGCGCTTCAGGGCCTGCGTTAACCTCCGACGCCGCAGCCACTCACTTACCCCTCCTGTCTTCGAGCCTGAAATCTTAATTAGAGCAAAGCTGGGTCTCCTCCAGCTCCCAGAGTAAGCACCCCCTGGTGGTGGCTCATGTGCACACACAAGAGGGACACAAAGTGCCTCTGAAGGCGGAACAAGCACAGCCCTGGCTCAGTCATAGAATGCAAAATGCTGAGAAATTCGGCAAATATCAAGAAATGCAGAATTCACGAGTTTCACAAATTTGCCCGGACCTAATTGTGAGACATTCAACACCATGGAGAGGTAGGTGGAGGTGCGACCGCCTTCATTCTAGCCTCAGAAATGGCAGAGACAAGATGAACTTATTGCAAGAAGAGAACTAACGCTCGACAAAACATATATATATATATATATATATACACACACACATATATATATATATACAGATGTATATACATACACACACATATATATATATATATATATATATATATATATATATATATATATATATATATATATATATATATATATATATATATATATATATATATATATACAGATGTATATACATACATATATATATATATATGTATATATATACATATATATATATTTCCAAAACAAGGTTGCACCCAAGAAGATGCCTCACAAGAAGGGTTGCAGCACAAATCATCCCAGGCAGCAAGCACTCCACCAGAAAGCCAGCCTCCCAATAGCCATACGCGTTACGAGCAGTCTCCCTCCTCTTGTTCACTGGCAAACTGACACACAGGCAGGCTGAGTTAGAACAGTTAATTTCTTTCGTAATAAGTTCCGCCCACATGGCGGCAGGCATTGTGGTACTGATAGTCCAAAATACAAGCCTATGACTTGTCCCAGTTAGATATTGGCAAGTTTACATCATGGAAGGCAGCGCTCTCACCTAACAAGGTATATATTTATACTGACCAAGGCTTGGTATCCACTTGGATAAAAGAACATTGAAGTCATAGGCTTGTATTGTGGACTATCAGTACCACAATGCCTGCCGCCATGTGGGCAGGACTTATTACGAAATAAATTAACTGTTCTAACTCTAACTGCCTGAACTCTGCTGATGAAGGATAACAATCCTGAAACACCGGTCTCCAGAGTTGGCCTGCAACTTTTCATTTACACTTGAGATTCTACGAAAAGCGCACACGCTTCAAAGAACTGCATTTACCATGATGCTCAGGGGTGTACCCGCTGGTGGGTGGAGCAGTGTGCGACCTATGGACTTTCACTTAATATGGCTCCCTCGAGCCACACGAGCTGATGAGCACCTATGGACTTTCATATAACCCAATATGTTTAAAAAAGAAATCAAATTTAGTAAATGAAGCATTAATAAGTAAACTACATAAAATAAAACAAATTAGAAAGAGGTTAAAATATTTTATATGCCAACCCTACCATCCAGGACTTAATTGCAATATCTACGAACTTCACCACACCAGTCATTTGGAAATTCACACCATTAAGAACAAAGATGGTGAGTTGTGTGCCATGCACAACACAAAATATTTTATCAGCCATCTGCGGAAATAGCAAATGTGTATCTGACGGATAAGAGATTCCTCACACTTCTTACACAATCACTTGTGATCGGTAATGACAGTAAAGGTGGGCCAAGCAAGTGTCAGTTCAAACACTGGCAACAATAAAGTAAATCTTTGTAGAAACATAAGTAAGAGGTTTAGTCAGATAAAGCAGCACATTTCCAGAGGCATTGATGGAGCTTTCTGAGTTTGTCGGAAATCATTAAGTTTGGCATTCAGAGACATTGGCATAGATGCATCAAGGTAAAATCCGCTCGCAAAGGGGCAGATTCTCAGAATCTGCCCCTTTGCCACCGGTATTTTTGCATTTGGGATGCATCATCCCAAATGCAAAAATCGCAAATTAAGAAATCGCAAAATTGCTATTACTTTCATTTAAGGAATCTCAAATTGAGATTCCTTAAATACAATGCATTAAAGTTTAAAAAATAGCGAAGTTGAACTTCATGGTAATTTGCAAAAACTTTGAAAAATGCACTAAAGTGCTTTTTTCAAAGTTTCATGTTGCGCACACACATGCCCTAAGGGCATGTGTTTGCGCAACATATGTGCACAGATCAATTTCAGGGGTGCAACAGGGTGTTCTTTGGACACCGCTGCACCCTTGAAATCGCATTCTCAATTTGCGATTCCCTAATTGCGATTCGCAAATTGAGAATGTCTTCCCATTCAATGAATGGGAAGACATTCTCAATTGAATGGGGAGGTATTCCTTAATTGCGACTCGCAATTTGTGAGTCGCAATTAAGGAATTTTAAGAAATTGCTATTTTTGTAGTGATTTCTTCATGCATTGCATTTTGGTTTTCCTAATTAGCGAATCGTTATTTTTTGCTATTAAGGAATAGCAAAATGGGTTCTTGATGCATCTGGGGGATTGACTTTTATCTGGCCTGTAAATGTTTTTGTTTTTAATTCCTGTCTACCAGATCAAAAACTCTTAGGGCCTCATTTATGAGGCCGTGCGTCACTTTTACGCCGCCTGTGTGTCACTTTTTGTGACACACCAGCAGCGTAAAAAGTGTGCCTTGTTGCACCATATTTACAAAGTGACGCATCTAGGTAGATGCGTCACTTTGTAAACCCCTGCGCTACATTATACCTACGCCAGGTATAATGTATGCAGGGGGGACGTTCTGACGCAAGACAGGGTCATAGAAGTGACGCAGTGAAATCTATAAGATTTCACTGCGCCACTTCTAGGATACAAATGCGTCAATTTCTTATGCCTGCCTCACAGCAGGTGTAAGACTGACGCAGGCCCTTTCACATGGGGCTTGCCACATGTGAAAGGACACATTGACACTTTTGTGACACACTCCAGCAATGCGTCCCTTTTGCGCCATACAGATACATCAGAAATACTGACGTATCTGTAACTCCATGCGCCATGATGCGTCATACTGTAAATATGACGCATCATTGGTCTCGCAAAGAGAGCGCAGTGAAATGTGACGCATAGCTGTTTTCATGCAGCGATGCGTCACTTTTCATAAATGAGGCCCTTAGCACTTTGTTATATTTTCTACACATGGACACTTTGAGGGAGCAATTACTTGAACTAGATGGATCACGATGACATATCTACCACGAGGGCAATGGTTATCTATTGTGGATGAGGTGAAGTCATTTTCCAAAGTGCGGTGACTTCTCCAGCTCCAGAATGCCGCTGGTCTGGTTGGGAATGAAGTAATAATCATAAGGCAACAGTAAAATAGACCAGTGCAAGCCACGGAGTTGGGGCCAGGTGGGTAGGACGGTGCGGATATCATCTTCATTGGAGGACTTGAATGCTGAGATCTTCAGTGAAGACAAGGGAGTGGCTCAGGGCAAATAATGGATGTTATAGGCCCGCAGCTCCAACATTCCACTGTCTGTGTTTTTGTTTCTCATTTTTTAAATTAAAAACATTTTAATCTCAGTGGGTGGAATGTTCTAATAGCCTTAACGCTCTTCTACACTGATTTTTAAAGGCTCTCAGCTTTGTTTTAGGCCCGTCTCTTTGGCTCAGCCCTATAGCTTGGCCTCAGGGCCTTAAACAAATGACATAGCCCGAGGCAGTGAGCTGTGATGCTACATTAATTATCATTCATGAAGGGTGCCTCTTGTACCAGCCACATCTGTTCATGATGTACCCATGGTTACAGTCCCCGTTCAGTTTGATGAATGCCAATGCTGATTTTGTCTAAGATTGTCTGAGATTGAGAGATGACCAGAGCACCCTCTGGCACTGGACAGAAATCCTGGTAAAATACTGACAACAGTGGCAAAGGGCCCCGGGGTCAAACCACGTGTCTGCGGCCAGTCCGGCCCTGGGAACACGGATGCCCCACGCTCGCAATCTCGTGGCACAGAAAACAACCCTATCTCCACAAAAGAGGAAATGTGCTGATTGGTCAAATGCGAAGCACTGGCCTCATCCAATATGGCCGCGCAGGAGGAAGAAGCCAGAGCTGGTGCGCTTCTCGCATCAAACAAAGGAGGAAGAACCTGGAGCCCGGAGGGACCTTTGCGGACTCCAGTGTTCTGTTGGTTTGTGATGTCATTTTGCGTTCTACTGTTGGAACTTTTAAGGCTCCTGCTCTGAAGGGGTGATTAAAAGTTGTATGCATAATGCTAGCCTGCTGTCTTGCCATAAAATCAGAAAGGCCACCTCCAGACAAGTGTGATTATTGACCGTTCTGTTGCTATGACTATCCTGCTCTACAGTCTTCTGTATATTAAATGGAGTGATTACGTCATGCCCATAAGCGAAAGAAAAGATATAGAAAACCATGAAATGTCAGCACTGATCAACTAAAGTGGCACTATAACAAAAAGCAATTTCATAAATTTACAGAGGAGTAAAGGACAATATTGACACCCACCCTCCCTCAGCACAGTTGTATTCAAAGCTTGACAAGAAAAAAACATTTTAAGTGCAGTGAACACATTCATTCCATGCCTCTTGAGACAGAGTGTCTCCCCCTCACTAATGCACTCTAATGCCACAGTGAGGCGACGGGCCACAGGGACAGGTGCGTGGCACGTGCTGAATCTCCGTGGGATGAGTCTGGTGGACGCAGTCAAGTTGTGGCTGCGGTGGGGTAACTTGGCCTCCAATCTCAGGACCTTATTATGAGTTAGGGGCTTAATCCTAATCCCTAATCCCTGTTCAAAACTGGTTTCTGTGTTGTTCCAATCACCTTGATATGTGTGGTGCAGCCCAGTGGGGGGTGCTTCTGAAGTTCATCTCAAAATGGAGATGGCGATGGTTCTATTAATTTTTGTTTGCATGTGTTGCTGACCGACACATGGCATGCACTTTCCTTAAAGCTGTCGTGTCTACAGGTGGAAAGTGGGAATGTGTGGTGGAAATTCTGCTTTTTCTCAAGTCCCCTAACACACCGCCATCCCAGTCGAAATGGGGATATATCATCTCCAACGTCAATAATCCCTTGAGTAGAAGGGCAGATGGCGTTGTCGGGAGGGTGAAATCCGCAGTTAGCCAAAAACAAACATATTTATGCCTGTTGAATGTGAAGCAAATGCTCTCCCTCTCTCACTGCTACATGCTCTGGTCTTGACACAAAGGACCGGTAGTGCCTAGAGCAGCTTTTGTTCATGTTGTATCATGGTCAGCTGAAAATCCACCACTGTTGACAATTTAGGGCACTATTATCTTCTCCATAGTTAGGATGGCACCTTTGACAGACTGACCAACAGGCATGGAGGCCAGTTTACACCTAGATGGTGTCTGCTTACAACAAAAATGGAGGCCAGTTTACGCCTAGATGGTCTGTGCTTACCACAGGCATGGAGGCCAGCCTGCACCTGGATGGTGGAGAGGTGTGGTGCAGCGGCCAGGGCAGCTGACTTCAGAGCACAGGGTTCACGGTTCAATCCCCGGCGCCGGTGGCAGCTCAGCTCAGCACTGGATCACTGAAATAATATCGAGGGACAAAATATCGACTTGCCAAAATATCGTGGACAAAATATCGACAGTCAAAATATCGAGTTTGTATCTACAAACAGGTAAGTACAAAAATATCGAGTACAAAATATCGTTAACAATAATATAGATGTAAAAAATATCGACTTTATTAAAAACAGTGTTAAAATAAATTAATATTAAATTTTAATTACTAAAATATACTTAAAAATACTTAAATTAAATTATAATAATTAAATAATAAATGAAAATAATAAAAATAATTTTTTACAATCTTATTTGTTGACCCTGAACCCTAAAATATACCCCTTTACCCAAAAACCCCAAACTGACCCTGAACCCTAAAAATACCCCTTTACCCAAAAACTAAAAACTGACCCTGAACCCTAAAAATGCCCCTTTACCCAAAAACTGAAAACAGGCATGGATGCCAGCATACACCTGGATGGTGTCTGTTCACAAAAGGCATGGGGGCCAGCCTGCACCTAAATGGTGCCTGTCACAACAGGCATGGAGGCCACTCCACAACTGGATGGTGTCTGCTCACAACAGGCATGGGGGCCAGCCTGCACCCTATAGATGGTGCCTGTCACAACAGGCATGTGGCCCAGCCTGCACCTAAATGGTGCCTGTCATAACAGGCATGGCGGTCACCCTACACCAGGATGCCATTTGCTCACAACAGGCATGGAGGCCAGCCTGTTCTAAGGAGGTCACACAATAAAAAGCCATATGTATCAGGAAATAAACCCATAAGTCAAGAAAATAAGTCTTTGCTGTTTCTTTTATTGGACACTGTACTGAATCTGTTTGATGTTTATTGCGTGAATCTGTTTGATGTTTATTGCGTGTGCCAGTTGAGGTTAATTACACCTGATTGGTGTCTGCTTACAACAGGCATGGAGGTCTAAGAAGGGCGGGAACAGCTGCCTACACTTGGAACATATGTATAACCACAGACATGCCTGAGGACTTATTATTATCAATAGAATGCAAATATACTCCGAAGAGACGTGCCACCATGGCAATATTTCCATACGTCTCACTTATTATTGGACCGGGCCCTCTCTGCAGGGTCACCCCCAGCGTTTTTGCCTTCACCCCTCCTGTTTTGCTAAGTTATTTTTGTTGGCTGTAGTACTCTGTGCACTTTACCACCGCTAACCATTGCTCAAGTGTTTGTAGTCGCTCCCTCAAACATGGTCAAAGTGAAACCTAATTTCCACATTTTGTTTATTTCTTAGTCCCTGGTAAATTGCTCTACATGTACCCATGGCTTTTAAATGTAATGCTACTAGTGGGTCTGCTGGTCATAAAGGACAGGTATTCAATTTAGGATGTAGGGGTCTATCGCGGAGAAACATAAGAGCCCTTAAAGCAGCAAGGGATCTGAATGCGTGATCAAGACATTTGATATTTGATATTTGATATTTATTAATTTTTCTATAGCGCGACTATCGCTCCGGAAGGAGCATCTTGGCCATCAGTACCCTACTGTAAGTTTTCCAAAACTGCAACTCTGGACAAGTTTCAGTCCCTGACTCCCCCAGGGCCACATGTCTAATTAATGCATGACACATACCCATACAACCAATAGAACCCCTGAACCCATTGAAGATGCAGGCAGTACCTGTAGTAACGTGTCCCTCCAAAAAAGCCCCCCAGCCCTGAGGAAGACCTTCATTGAAAATATACCAGGCCCAACACAAAGGCCGAAACTCATTGGGGTATCTACAGGTGTGGCCAGGAGTTATCATCAACCTTAAAGATTACACATTAATTTATGTAACATTGATGATGTGAACCATGACATCACCAACTAACAGTTAAAGTGCTCCGACCGACCACCACCACAAAGGCCTGAACTTTTAGGACTATGCATCAGAGGATAGAATAGGTTACAACCCCACACACATTGATTGCAGGGCACTACACATGTTATCTTTATGTCCTTAAATATCTGTTTAAATATTATTTCAATGTAATATCCTGGTTCATGTATGTCTGATTTTTGATTGGTTTACTTATATTGTATCCATATGTATTTATGGGTAATAATGTTGTGTACATCCTGGGTTCATTTAAATGTATATTATTGTTTAAATGTTTATTAAGGAAAATAATATCTAATGACTAACATAATCCCTTGTTTTAACCTCATCTCCTTGGGTGCACAGTTAAATCTGTGGGTGGGATATATTCAGTGCACAGTGGTTAAGATTTTATTAATCACCAGTTGACATTTATTTGACGCACAATAAATAATGGTGTAATGTTTTTCTCTGTGAGGTAATGTAAGATTGATGGTTTAGGGGGTACCTTCTAAGTTAGCGTTGTGGGCCTGCAGCACTCATCAATCAATCAATCAATCAATCGATCAGTCATTTATAGAGCGCCGATAATCACCCGTGAGGGTTTCGAGGCGCTGAGGCTGTTCGCTGTTGCTTGGAGGTGAGTACTCGAACAGCCAGGACTTCAGGTCCTGTCTGAATTGTTGGAGTGACGGCGCGGTCCTGAGATACAGGGGAGGTTGATCCGGGCCTTGGCTGCAGGTGCGAGAAGGATTGTCTTCCGCTGTGGGCTTGACGGGTCCGTGGGGTGTCTGCGATGGACAGTGAGGCTGATCCGAAACGTCTGGATGATCGGTGGAAGGTCAAGTATTGGTTGATGTATGCCTGTCCGTTGTACAGAGCCCTTTAGGCATGGGCCAGTAGCTTGAACTGACATCTCTTCTGAATCTGGAGCCAGTGCAGTTTCCTAAGATGGGGTGTGATGTGGGTCCTTCTGTGGAGGTTGAGTATGTGCCTTGCTAATGTTCATGGTCGGATTATCGTTAATAGGCCCCTGGTTCGCTCATTTTTATAGAATTGTTTAAGGGTATGCTGCTAAACCCAATACACTCCCACACCCCCCTCAAGCAGTGACTCCACCAAACATGCTGAATCGGCATAATTCAAATACGTGTTTGCTGGGTGGAAAGGAGGCGGAGTCGATGAGACCACTCTTGCTACCACTCAAGACAACTGAAGTCTTCAGTACTGGGCCGAAAGTGAAACTTTCATGCCTCTTGCACAAGCTTGCATCCATTCTGGCATCTCACTTTCTGCCTATTATGTGAAACATCGCAATTATACCATTATGCCATACTGCCTGTTCGGGGATAAACACAAGAGAACAAAGAGAACGTGAGGGGGTGCTGTTTGTGTCACGTGCGATCTAAAACTATCTCATTCGTGCAAGATGCCTCGTTTTATTTCACTAAAAAAATAGATCTAAATGCACGGTTTGGAGTTCACACAATTTTGTGAATTTTCCTCAAATTTTGGGTGTCTATGCACAAGAAAATTACAAGAATTTGCCACACCCCTACTCAAAATATCACACCATAACTTGAGCCTCCTAACAATATTCTAGCACCAACTAGGTGATGAAACAACTATTAAAGCAGAAATGTATCTTGGTAATTCCATAATATTGATCTTAGCTTGGCCTGGCTGCGACCACAAGCCACCTTTATTAATGATTGTGATGCAATACAATTCATTGATACAGGTGTTTAAAATGGCGAGTGAACGCACGCGGGATGTCGCCTGCATTGTGTGACGGGAGTACCACCTACATCTTAAGGGCCTTCTTTATGAGGAGTTGGTGTAGGGCAACGCGCCGTGCATCAAAGTGAAAGGGCAGTAATTCAGTGTATTTTGCCCCTGCGCTGGTGTTGTTTTGGCAGTCTAGTGCCAAACCAGGCACCCTTGCACCTGTGTTGTCGGTAAGATTGTTTTTGTTCAGGAAGGGGCTCCTTCCTGCACAAAAACAACCCGTAGAGACGTGTTCCTCTTTCTATGTGTGCTGCACACACGGGAAGAGAAAAATATGAAAAATAAAGATATTTATCCTTGTTACACCTCATCTGGGCAGCCGTATCTTTTTGGCCCATTACCAGGTTTGGATAATCAATATGGGGGGGGGGGGGGGAGAAAGAGATTAGATCCTTTCAGTCTCCTATTGAATTGCTTCTCATCAGTTTGGGGAAAGGATCACTTGTCCTGCGTAAACCAAGGTTTGCAGGTTGGTATCTGGGTGTCTCCCAATAAAATGACCCTCATACACGTGTTTTTGATTATCTCTTTCTTTTGGTAGCGGTATATGATGTGTCCCCGCTTCTTTTAGCACGTGCGTGCGTAATCCTTGGGTCAATTCTTTTGTGTGCACCCTCCACCAGGAGGCTTTACCTTTAGTTGAGGCAGTAGTGATCGTGGAAAAGTGGTCTAGTGATAAGGGAAGTGGTGAATTAATTAAAAATAGTCCAGACAGCCAGTAAATGATAATTGATTAAGTCTGGATTCGGACTATTCTGAAATTAGTAAGTCGTGCTGCTGTGGAATCGGTTATGGATTCTGGCGCACTTTAGTGGTCTGATAAAATGGTCGACATGTTTCAGCCTTAGTTGACAGTTGGTCAGTTGGCTTTCTTCAGGACCAGGGAGTGAAATGGTGAAAATTAGTGAGAGAATAGGTAAAATTATAACCTGATTCTTCAAGAGGTAGGAGGTCATAATGTACCTCTTAGCTTGTAAGTTATTACTTCATCAGGGAAAGGGGGACATGAAGAGGGAGGTTTTGCTTCAGCCTTCGCCTCTCCGCTTGCAGCATGTGCTGTCTCTGCCGCGATTCACCCGGAATTGGTGAAGGGAGTTAGACCGGTTGTTTTTAACCAGCTCAACTAAAGGTAAAGCCTCCTGGTGGAGGGTGCACACAAAAGACTTGACCCAAGGATTACGCACGCACGTGTTAAAAGAAGCGGGGACACATCATATACCGCTACCAAAAGAAAGAGATAATCAAAAACACGTGTATGAGGGTCATTTTATTGGGAGACACCCAGTTACCAACCTGCAAACCTTGGTTTACGCAGGACAAGTGATCCTTTCCCCAAACTGATGAGAAACCATTACCAGGTTTACCAGTTTTTGTTAAATGTGGGGCAGAATCCAAACCTATGGGTGTTGTGTGAGGACCCCCATTGCAAAGCGCATGGAACGCCCCCCTTGCACAGAGCCAGGCAATAAAGCCATATGCGCTGCCTGACCTCACTCCGTATGTATGAGGCCATTCACAGCCACGCAAAGCGGCGTTGCGTGGCTTCACAAACCTGACTTAGAACCTTAGGTCATGCATGTAGCACTTGGCGCAGTGCAAACGTGACTCAAGCCGCTAAAAATATGTCCTGGGCCCCCAGTACAGCAGACACACAGACACCTGGTCGGAAGCTGCCCATCCATTTTAATCGGTTCCTGCTCCCTGGTGCCCTGGTTGCATCTTTCCATAACCTTCTGGCATGGTTCGGATGTGGAGGCAAGGTTTGCACCGCACTGGACCCCAGCAGGTCATCTTCAAATCCCCTCCACACGGACAGTCAATAGTGCGTTGTGTTGCAGTAGTAAGGAGCCGAGCTTCTGTGTAAGTGTTACACCAGGACCGGAGGAGCCCCCCACCACTGGCTTGCCAAACACTGCAAAATATCTGGGTTACAATTTAGAAGTGTGCACAATGGGTGATTGTTGAGCGAAATATGCATAATTTAATGAAATTATGCATATTATGTTAAATATATTTTGCCGGTGCTTCGAGAAGCTTTTCTCGAGAAGAATACACTTGGCGCGTAAAAGTAATGCAAGTTGGAACCAGGACCCTGGCTCTAAGGCAATGTGGCTCATTAGATGAGCAAACCTCTCTTGGTGAGACATTTCCACTCAAATCCGCCTTCTGTGCGCAAACATTAAAAAAAAATCACGTTATGCGAAATGGTAATATTTCGCATAACATAGAATTCGAGTATTAAGTTAGATTACGGTGCATAACAACAATTTTGCACAGTCCTAATGACATTCTCTTTTCACAATGCTTTTTTTCTCTAAACTGAATTTTTGCAGCAGGACAGAAGAAGCAACAAGAACGGAGCTCCCCTCTGTCCGAGAAAAGATGGGGACCTCAGAGAAGTCCTGCACGAGCTCTGTGGCCCTTGCGGTGGGGACCGAATGTGGCCTGCGAAGGGGCAGGGGTTGCTGCAGACTTATGTAAGATATTTAGGGTTTGAACAAACACGTCGACCAGGCTAGACGTGGGGTGATGCGCAAGTGTCCCTACCCCCACGATATCCACACTTTGCAGACAAAGGATAAGAGGGAAAAAGCAGGGGGGCCGGAAGGAGCTAAAATTCAGCTCTGGGAAGAGAGTTTCAAAGTCCAAATAAAATATTGGAGAATCTGGAAAGTTTAAACACCAAAGCAAAGCATTTATCTAAGAACCCTAACCTATTAATCCTGCCTCCTGTTTTTAACATGGGTTCAAGCCCTCCAGGTGAGAGGGACATTTCACCCCAGACTTGCTCCTGTCCTGGACAGTCATCACGAATCTGATTAATCCGATAATTAAGAATGGCCGCCATCTTGAACTTCTATATCGGAATCACATGCATAAACCAGGAGCTGCTGCGTCACCCAGAACTATTCACGCACACTTCTGGCCGAATGAGATGAACTTTTACAAAATATCATAAACCCTCTAAAAGAGTCACTGACGCCCACAGGCCCGCTTCATTCAAGCGTCAGAAATCACCCCACTGAAAAAAAACACAAAAAAAAAACTTCACGTCCAAGCGACCTTGCTGACCAATTGAAAGAAACTGAAGACAAAATTAGTGTT
Organism: Lissotriton vulgaris; assembly: GCF_964263255.1. Taxonomy (NCBI): domain Eukaryota; kingdom Metazoa; phylum Chordata; class Amphibia; order Caudata; family Salamandridae; genus Lissotriton; species Lissotriton vulgaris. The sequence continues at coordinate 31,638,837 of NC_141699.1, read as the reverse complement.
TTTTTTATATAACCAAAAAAGTATTTGGCAAAGTAAGTCCAAATAATGTTCCTACGACACATGGGTGGATGACGTGTCTTAAAGAGTCTCCCTGGGCTTCAGTGCGTCTTTCATTGGTTCGTACAATAACTGCAGAGCAGCTTAAGTGTGACTGTTTGTGCCAGCGAAGAGATGACGTAACATCGGCAACAAGTCTCCTAAAATCTGATTTAAATGTTCTCCATGGATCTACGAAAGTAATGTTGAAAGTGACACATTTTCAAATCCAAACCTTACAATGTTTGTTAATACACTGTTTTTATGTCTAGGTGTGAGCTTGCAGTTTTCTCAACAAGTACTTCTTTTTGTCAGAAAATGCCAGTCCTCAACATTAACATGTTAATGTTTCAATTTGAAGAATATATCAGCTGTCTATGTTCATAATACAATAGGTTTGTTCATAAAATGCAGCTTTTCGTGTTTAAGAAATACCCAGCCCCACCCCCGCACACCTACTTGTCGCATCTTGTGCCTAGAAGCACATTGTCCTAAATACGTACATGCTAAATTACTAGATTTGCTGTCAAATTCCAAACTTTAATTTTAGTTTAAATATGTCCCTTAATATTAGTTTGCCAGTCTAAAGACTCCCTGTTGTTTTTTACTACACATGCGCTTCCGCAGTGTGGTTCGGCGGATTGTTGTGTTGAGTAAATTCGACCTCTCTCAGTCATTCACTTCACTTGTATTTCAAACCCTCCCCTTGGTTTTTAAACGTCCATATGAATCACGACCAATCAATCGTACTAAATAAGTCAACTGGTGGCACCAAGACTGAGCTCTTCCGTACCCCAACCCGGTCCTCCTCACTCTCTCCCATGAAATAGTAAATCTGGGGGGGGCAGGAGGTTTCCTGGACTGGGTTCAAGACTGTGGAATTAACTCCCTTCAGGGATCCGATATGAACAATATTTTTGGCCTTTCAGAAAGGACTTCAAAACTGACTTCTGAAAGTTGATTCATGTTCTTAATTGCCTATTAGCCTCCTCTCCCCAGTATGGATTTGGGGGAGTCGTGGACTGAGGCACGTAAGTCAGTCACGAGCGACGTACCACAAAGGCTTGAGTGGGAGATCCTAGACTCAACGCTTCCACGTCAATGCACAGAAGAGCATCTCCCGGTGAAGGGCTTCTGATGCATCAGCACCGAGCCCTGGACTTATGTCACTGACCCCTTGGTATAGATGTGGCTGTGTATTGTGGAGGATCTTAAATTGGCCGGACAGCGGTGCTTACACGCTTCCTCCGGCTAAGGATGTCAAGCTTCTAGGGATGACTGTGGATTAAAGGCGCTCCATAAACGCCAATTACTACTGTCAAGGAGAGGCGTCCGGCTCAGAGATGACAGGCGAGGATGTGAGCGTACTGCTCCCTGGGCATCGACTGTGAAACAACGACTGCCGACCAGCAACACGCGCAGCGGCGAGAAGATCCGGGGCCATAAGCGGGGCAAGTGCCCGCGTCATTATGGGCTTTTCCAGACATCTGAAAACAATGAGTCTTGACAGCAGGATATTCATGCAAAGTCTACGGTAATCCCTGCACTGCACCGCACTGCACATAATATCGCGCCGCATGCTATGGCCAGGATTTGTAGTAAGTCACAAGCTCTCCCCTGAGTAGAGTATTCCAGGAAAGTACTTTGAGGTAATGAGGCTCAGCCCTTGTCCAATGGGAAGGTCGGACGAGCTTCTCGAATACAAGGGCAGGTGCTAAGGCTCTGAGACAGACAGGGGTATGAACAGTGCAGTCACTTCTCACTTGGCATAAAATGCATTGATGATTTATAAAGGTGGACATTAAATTGATGAATCTATGCATTACTGCTCTTTGCAAAAGGTAATTCAGTGAACAGGTTGAAGCGGTTTGTGGTGATACAGGACAGCAGAAGCTAAGTTGGAGAACACAATGCAGTTTATTGTTTCCAGTATAAACAAGTCACAGCTGTACATTTTCACCATCTGTTTCCAACCGTCCACCACCATAGCCCACTCAACCAATCAATTAAAACTTTGGAAAATATTAGCAACGCTTTGAGATAAATATTGCAAAGCGTGCTTAACGAGTATTTTTTCATTGCTGACTATCGCTGGATTCCATCGCCGAGATAGGATGTTATTAGCAACGGCTATCTCCACGGCGATGGAAAACCCAGAGATAGAGGCAAAAAGCGGGAATATCGCATGAATTACACCGATAATAACCCAGCGTTAGGGGGGTGGTTGCTGATAGGCAATGGTGGTCTCAGCCACACAATCCACCCCCCAATTGAGTTGAATGGACAAGTCAGGTTTTGAGCAGGTGCAAAAAACCTGTGATAACCGCGGTTAGCACGACTTTCAACATCTCTAACCGGGTCCCAGGGTCGCATTGATGATAGGAGTTAGGTGTGTTTGCGAGTGAATTCCTGTTGTTTTCGTGGGGCATGCCTACTTTGCATGTCATTAGCGATAAATATCGCTGACATGCAACATGGCAAGGGAAACAGTCGCTGTCACCGGAAAGCGACAGCTTGTTAATTGGGAAATATTAATATTACCGCTTTAGCGGCAGAAAGTGCCGCTAAAGCGGAGTAAATGCCCTTGCTAATATGCCCCTTTATTCGGTTACGATTAGAACAATAAAAGTACCACATATTGACATATAAGAAGTACATTACAAAACTGAAACTCTACAAAATATACAGCATAATTAATTGATCCGGGTACCTGAAGCTCATGACAGCTGATAAAAAACATATAAGATAAAAAATGACAAATTAATCTGATAAAAGCTCTAAAAACAAAAAAGCGGGTCGAACTTTGGAAAAATCCAATGCTTTCAATAATTGGACAATAAACATTCCCCTGGGTACGTCATAATAGCTTCAAAAGGTAGTAAAATGTTTTGTATCCTGCAGAGACACATTGTCGCAGCCACAAGGACCCGGAGACCCAGACTGGTGCCAGCCTCTGGGATTGGCAGGCCGAACATGCAGCATGGTGAGTCTAAACCTGGTGAGCAGGACACTAGCCCAATTATTTTTCAGTTAACAAATAGGGTTCCCTAAAATGAGTATTTTCAGCTGGATCCACCCTCGTACAGATGGTTTGTACAGTTTACTCTGCTCTCCATCCAACATGTTGCTATACAAGAACAGAATCTCTCCCCCTTTTCAACTCTGTTTTTACTCTGTTCTCAGGGTTAATAATGATTCCCCCCCCTCCACAAACCTTTGAGCGCCTCCTTGATGTATGGAAGCCATGGGACCTTGGATGCAGAACCAAGTGATAAACAATCCTTTAAGATCGACCTGTTCAGATGGGACCCGCCCTCGTCCACACCTAGAGCCGGGGGATATCAAGGCACGGAGGATCTTGACGCCCAATTCTTCGGTGCGCAGACTGATGGGTGCTTTAGACGACACTCAACCGACCCCTTAAACATTTGTTCCCAACATCTGCAGGAGTCCAACACCCACATAGCCCCAGATATCACGGCCATAAGGTACCTTAGAAATACACCGTGCTGGCAAATCTTTACTAGGGCCGGTGGCGGTCCGCTTCCTAGCCTTGAGTCAAAGCTAGGTACGGCCGTGTTGCCCCTTATGAACCCCTGTTTCATGCTTATAATTAAGGCTTTCCGATTCATGGTGAATAGAACCCCAAGGTAGGGGAGGCCACCACCTTAGATAAGGTGTGGTTACAAGCTGTGGGTCCTGGCTCTACTAGGTCAAAATAAGTTTTTGACCTAGTAGAGGCAGGACTCACCACCACGATGAAGGGTTTAGTTAAACTAGCAGACAGATCCAAACTAGGCGTGAAAGCCACAAATGTATTCAAAAGCAACTGTAAGACTGCTTCAGTGCTAGCCATCAAGACTGCATGGACTGTGAAAAGCAGCACCCGAAATGAATGCGTACCAATCTGGGAACTGTCCGCCTGAGCGGCCAATGAAGCTTGTTCTAACCCGTTTATACATAAGGTGGACAGAAATGGGACAAGGTCGCACCCTTGACGGACCCCCCTGCCTGTTTTGAAATAATGGGCGAATGCGGAATCATTGTTGTAATGGACAGATGCTGTGGTGTCGGTATGGAGGTCTCTCAACAAATAAACATTGTCCAAGTCCACCCCCATTTAGAAAAACATGCCACAATTAGTCTGAATTGACCCTATCGAAAGCTGATATAAGGACCATGAACGACAGATGAATTGATCCGGACCGGGCTGCTGTATATTTGTTGATGATCATATACAGATTCAGGCATTGGTCAATCATGTATTTACCAGGCCTCAAGCCACATTGCTAATCAGAGATTATATTATTCTGGTCTGCCCGTGAAGACAATCTATCCAACAGCACCCTGCTCAACACCTTACCAACGGAATCAATCAAGTATATCGGTCTGTAACTTTCTGGGTTACCTTTATCCCTTTTTTTATACACGGGGACTATAGGTGATGTAGGCCAAGAAGACGTGGAATCCTTCGTGACTGCAGCATTTAACATCAAAGTTAAGGCTGGGCCCCACCTCTCGATGTCACTAATAAACATGTCGGGGGGGGGGGGGATCCCGTCAGGGCCCATAGCCTTATTTCTCAACTGGCCTAAGAGTCCCTGGTTAACTTCGTCTAATGTCAATACAAGGTTAGACCTCCCTTCCACAGATATCCCTAATTTGCAATCTGAAGTAGGCATGCAATTGTAAACTCCTTCAAAGTGAGTAACCCATTGGCTGTGATGGCAGAATCAGGTACATTTCCTAGTGCGAAATAGGGCTGATTAATAACATGCCAGAACATGGTACTGTTTTTGCTAATACTTGCTTGCGCCAAGTCAACCCAGGCTGTCTCTTTAAGGGGGATTTCACGCTTGTTGAGTTCCAGTTTATAAAACCAACGATGCGCTACTATGTACTCTCCAACGCTGGGTGCATATTTTAAGGCTTCCTTTAAACTTTGTAGCGCCTTAGAGCAGTTATGGTCAAACCATTTTGGGTCAAGTGATGCAAGCCTAGCTGCTGGGAGATGAACTAATGCTGCCACCTTATGAGAGAGGTTATACAAGGCAACTAAGCTAGCCTTATTATTAGTGCGTAAATCTAGGCCAGAAGAAAACTCTTCCAAACAACCAGAAAATAATGAATATCTGAATTACTCAGGCTATCTTAAATCCAGTGGCCAGTGGGGGTGAGTGTTTGATTTGCTAAAACGCTCCGTCCATCATCCCCTTTAGTATCACTTTGTTCGCCCTAAGTTGGCAGGGTATGCTCAGACGTGAGTCCCTTGCTCACTTGGCCACTGGATTCAAGATAGCCTGGCTGATGAGGATTAGGAATCCGAAACCGGTCCCAGGATGCTTGTTTCCGGTCCTGGGAAGACATGGCTTTGCAGTTCGGGCTGGACTGTTCCCATGAGGCACAGGGTCAGACTGATTTGCATATGGCCATGTCTGAACTGGGGTGGCTGAGTGAGGTAAAGAATGGTGATGGATTAAACCCAGATCAGTTGACTTGGGGTGAGTGTTTGATTGGCTCAAACGCTCCGTCCATCATCCTCTTTTGTATCCCTTGGTGTAATACAAAGGCTATTTTTACATATAACTTTGTGTGGAGTTTCCTTTGTGGTGGGCCTTGGGTGTTGTTTGTGCACATTAGATGGTCCTCGCTCCAGAGGCGGGGCTTGAGTTAGGAGACTAAAAGCATGAATGGACATTACCCCTTACAGGGTGAAACTGGGAGATCTCGGGGAAACATTCCAGCCTGGCTGCGGGCCAGTTCCGTAGTTGTGTATCGTGGACAGTTCCAACCAACACATTAATTGGAGGGGTGGGGGGGGGGTTCAGCTCGGAGACGAACGTTCACTTCATTCTAAGCAGGTGGAACCCCCTTATCTGAAGGTGTTAGAACCCCCCTGGCTTGCTTGACGCCAGCTCTGGGGTGATAAAACTGCGCGAGATTTTAGGGATTAATTCAGTTTGAGAGTAGACAGTCAGTGGTGACCCCTTGCTAAGTTCCTTTAAGGACTGCTCGGTGCAACTGAAGCCACATTCAAAACCTCAAAGTTCACCATAATTCGGACCTCTAGGTAAAGATGAAGATTCCCACGCGGCTTGGGACTTTGCAACAAGGAGCAGGAAGAGATGAATCCATGGAAAGAGCGCCCCGCTCCTGAGAGCTCGTGCCAGGATTAACTTTTGACGTGGCCACTCCTTTTTTACGGCTTGAGTGATGGAGGGCGGGGCTCTATAATGGGGTCTATAGCAGACTCTGTCACGGTTTCCTTCTTTTGGGGGTGGGGGTAGTCCCTGCTGGCAAGCTTTGAGTCTCGCCCCCACCTGCCCCCCTAGGATTTCATCTCCATTGTGACACTATGCTGAGGTTGTGAGATCATGCCAAGGTTATTACCCTTCCAAACGCTGTCTTGAGCACAGTACAGCAAGGAGTACATAAGAGAAATTACAACACAGTTGCTGCATGCGTTGTTATGATGACCCCGCCACTGAATCAGGACTCACAGCACTTTGTCATCAAGGAGCAAGTGATGGCTCCCTGCATGTGACAAGTGCTGAAGGACCATCCAAAAGAATGCTTTGATGGAAGGGCAGATGTCACATCTGCTGCTTCTTCTTAGTTACCCAGATGTGGGTATCCAAGGAAACAGAAGTCTCTCCAACACAGGGAACGATCTTTGCAGGAACTCACCTGGTTTTTTAAAGCAGCAAATTTAACATTTTGTGGGGGTCTTTGTTGAAACGTCCCAAAGAGAGACACATATGTTGGGGCCCTACCAGCTCAATGTCATGTGCAATGAGGCCTCCCCAGAGGATGTGCCATCTTCTGAGGCAATGCACTCAGCAAGAGATTTAGACCAATAAGAAGGCCCAGCCTAGCTTTCTAAATGGGTGTGTAATGGTGCTCTTATAAAGTATGAATGTCACCCATGGTGGACTTACTTGAATAGCATGTTAGCCATGGCGGGCTTCCCTGGTTACAAGGATACCCATGGTGGGTTAACATGGATAGAATGTTACCCATGGTGTGATTACCTGATTACAAGGTTTCCCATGGTGGACTTACTTGGATAGAAGGTTTCCTATGATAAGCTTACCTTCATAGAAGGTTACCCTTGGTGGGCTTACCTGGACAGAAGGTTACCCAAGGTGGGCTTACCTAGTTACAAGGTTACCTATGGTGGGCATACCTGGACAGAAGGCTACCCATGGTGGACTTACCTGGACAGAAGGTCACCCATGGTGAGCTTACCTGGTTACACGGCTACCAATGGTGGGCTTACCTGGATAGAAGGCTACCCATGGCGGGCTTACCTGGTTACAAGGTAACCCATTGTGGGTTTACCTGGATATAAGGTTACTCATCGTGTGATTACCTGGTTACAAGGTTACCCAGGTGTACTCAACATCTGCGGGAAAAACCTACTCCAGCTCTTCAGATGGAATTGTTTCAGTGCTTGGAGGATGCTGAGGAAGGGCTAAGAGATAAAGTGGATCAGTACAAAGGAAAGTCACTTTGTGTCTGGCAGCTGTAAAGGTACACAGCTGAGGTGGCAACGCATGTTGGATCTACACACAGTCTATGTATCTTCACTGACAGTGTACGAAGGGAGAGTGCTACGGTTAAAACCGGTAGGGTGTCCGGCAGAAACCGACATCTACCCCCCTCAGCAAGTAGTGACTGGGGGCAGCAATCCCTTGGTAGTTATTTGTGTTGTGGGCACCTGTGATCCCGGCAGCGCGTGGATGTCCATGTGGCATCGCCACTGTGCGCGGTAAGCAGTTCTCAGTCTCCATGACATGGGTTGGGGCGATAGGAGCTATGATTGGTTGAGCACTGGATCCCGAGAAGTATCTGTGGTGATTGCAGACTCAAGAGGAGACGTGCTCTGAATGTAATAATCCAGCAGGGTCCTCTCACTGCATCTCTGTCCTTTTCATTGTCCACTCATCCCTTCAGGGTGTATCACCCTCTCCATGTTCACACTCCACTAGTGTCAGGTGTTCACCAACAGGCTCAACCAATCACAAAGCCGTGCATTCTGGGATGAGGAATCAGACAAGGGAGGGGGTCAAATATCACTGACATAGTGGTGATATGCGTTGGAAGTGGTTTTGTTTATCCACTGACATGATTAAGTCAAACAAATACATTATGGTTTAATATATTAAACAAGGGTCATATTGCCAAAAGTGTCCTGGGGTGTAATCAGCCTGGGTGCCCTCTTTTTGCCTCCCTCCAGCATTTTGGTTTTACTGAAGGGGCCACAGACGCTTGTGCAGACCCTTCTGTAATATATCTCGCACCAGTGCCCCATTGGCACTAGTGCCATCTCAAAGGGAGCCCCCCCCCCCTTGACAGGGTCCAATGAGCTCTAAGTGCCAGACATACAATATATGAGGGGTTCAGTGGTCGGCTTTGAAGGCTGCTGGAAACAAATAACATCCACTTTGAGAAGCAAATTGAGGTTAAAAAAAGGAATAGTATATATATATTATGAAGTAATTTTATTTAGAAAGTGTATGAATTGAAAAATAAGGCCAAGCAGAATTTATGTTCTGTATAAACTGTTCCATACAGATGTCAATTTATCTTTTCCAGTTTAAAAGATGTAGGGCCTAATTTAGAGTTTAAACGCAAACACAACAAGGTGCTGTATGGAATACTTGGATTACTTCAGCCACTGGCAATCCCTTGGGGCTTTATCCCAATCCTTCATTTTTTGCTCGCCATGCCACCTCAGTTTGTACCCAGCCATATGCAAATCAGTCTTGACCCTGCTCCTCATGGGAACAGTCCAACCCAAGTTGCCAGACTAGGTCCTCCCTGAACCAGACCACAAGCAACCCAGGACCGGTTTCACTCATATTAGGGCTCTTCAGCTGGGTGTAGATTGGTTCCAGTGGCACAGAGTCTGGGACTGAGGTCTTGGCATACCTGGCACACTTAGGGCATCAAACGCAAAAACAACAAAGTGATGGATGGAATGCTTGAAATAATCTCAGACACTGCCGATCCCTCAGAGCTGCAATACAATCAAATGTTTTTTCACCCATCTCAGTTTGTACCCAGCCATATGCAAATCAGTCTTGACCCTGATCCTCATGGGATCAATCCAGTCCAAACTTCCAGGCCAGGACCTCCCTGAACCGCAACATCAGCAACTCATGGCCGGGCATTATCGTCCAGGGTTGCTTGTGATTCAGTTCAAGGTGCTTCAAGGAGGTTCAGGGAGGGCCTGGCCCGGCAGTTCGGTCTGGACTGTTCTCATTGGAGCCGGGCCAAGACTGATTTCCATATGGCTGAGTCCATACTGAAGCATTTTCATTCTTTCGTAGGCGTAGACATTTCCGGCTTCTCTGCAGCCTGGCAGCCCCAGGCTTCGCTTCCCATGAGGACTTGGCACACCGTCCTGTCTTTGATGAATAGGTTAGACACAAAGACGCTCTAGACGCCATCTTCGCCACCGATTAAATTACGTTTCTGTCTTTATGATGGAGTGTTGTGATGTACATCACTGTGTGTGAGGCACAAATTACTTCCAAGTGGGATCCATTGTAGTTGAAATGTCTTTGCTCTCACAGAAGGCTCAGACACATTTACCAGATTGTGTCTGAGTCAAGACGCGCAGGCGTTCTTTGGAGTGGTGAAGCGCTTTACGCTAAGAGATGTGTCATTGTCTTCTGAGATGTATAGAGTGCCACAGTCCCAGAGTACTGTCCCATCACAATGACAACACTCGCGAGATGTTTAGAGCCGACATAAAACCATGTGCATACATTGAACGTCTTACCATGGCCAAGGGGATGACTCCGGCAAGGTCCTTCGGGTTGATGTAGACTCCAGGGGCGTCTTCCTCAGATGTGGGTTCCCCGGGATAGTCCACCCGCCACGTGATCTGTGTCCCTGAAGCTTCACTCAGATCAGCAATCTCAAAATCCATCTGGAAGACCTCGTGGAAAGGTCCATTGGTGCTGGAAGGAAAAGGGAGCGAGGTCATTAGAGGTCATTGGTCAAACCCAACAATAGCGCCAACCACAAGGTGACCAAGCAAGTCATGCAGCCAGGAAGTCTTTTTCAAACCTTGTGATTACTAGAGTTATGGTTTTGCTGTTAATGTTGTGAATCAGTGTTAATAATTTGACTCATCGTTCTGGATTACATAATTGTTAGTCACGCTGATAATTTTTTTTTAAAGATTGGATAAATCAAACCTTTGCACGAGCCAGACGAACAGATCCCAGCAACTCGAAATACAGAGGGTGAGTCATTATGGTGATTGCTTTATGACATTTTTAAAAAGTGGTCGAAATTATATTTATTTAATTATTTTTTATTAAAGCGAAATATTGTCGAGAGATAGTAAGATACTATACAGGCGGATTATGACAATGGCCGATGTCACTCTGCGACTTATGAGGCAATTGTATTTTACCTAAAATCAATAAATACAAGGGGGCAAATTTACATGCCCCTGGTGACACTTTTGCGCTGCCGTTACGTCACTTTTGTGATGCACCTGCGGCGTAAAAAACACTACCAATTTACAACATGACCCATCTAGGGAGATGTGTCATGTTGTAAAGTCCTGTATCACATTACACCTGTGCCAGGTATGATGTATGCAGGGTGGGCGTTCCCACGCAGGAAAGCTGTGTAAAAGTGACCCAGTGAAATCTACAAGATTTCACTGCATCACTTCAAAAAATGTTACGCCTGCTTGAAGCAGGCGTAAGGAGTGACACAGTGTAGTGGGAATAGGCTGCAACACGCATTTCTGGAGTTGCGTCGTGCTTGCGACACAACTCCAGCAATGGGTGACTTTTCCGTCAACAGATGCATCAGAATTTCTGACGCATCTGCAAATCCTTGCGCCATGGTGCGCCTTATCGTAAATACGGCGCATCCATGGTGACGTAAGGGTTTTGCATGGTGGCGCAGGGAAAGTGAAGCATCAGCTGTTATCGTAGCCTCTTCAGTTACTCTCTGTTTTGAATATTCCGGCACCGCAGAAAAGTGTGAATAAATAAAAATCAAATACATCTGTTGTTTACAGAGTTCCGTGACAGCTGCCGGTGGTAGTAGGCGCTATGCAAACACTAATTATTACAATTAACATATTTCCCTGATTGACGCCGTGTTTATATGAATTCGCAGCGTTGGTGTATACATTTATGAACGTGAAGCAACGTGATCAAATGTGACTCGTGGTTTAAAGGGATGAAAGTTTTGGAAGCCGTAAGAGCTTGATCGACACAAACGGAGAATGAGTGAACCCCAGTCGGGCGGGCAGGGGCCGCCTTTGGAATACTCGCCCTTTAGGAATGAAAAGGATTCCTGCACAATATCTTCACACGAGCACAAAGCGTCCTTTCAACGGTGGCTCCTCTGTTCCGAGAGCAGGAGGGGCTCTTTGGACCTGAAGGCCCCCACTGGGGAGCTGGGGGCCCAGAGCTGCGCGACGGAGCCATAAAGAGGCCGGAGGGTCATGGGTGACACCGGGGCCTCTCTCTGGGGCCTCCGAAGGCGCGAGAGGCCGAGGGATAAAACTAAAGACCACAGACACATCCAGGGATGCGAGAGGCCTCTTCCCTCAGAGGGGCCGGCCCCTCCTCCCAGGAACAAACGACATTTCAAGTAACAATACCAGGCCAGCCCCAGAGGTACCGCGCAGCGCCCAGAGGCCCGAGACAGAAATAGCGCAGACAGGCAGTCAGCTCGTATAAGTGCTTGTGAGCACCTCTTTACCTTTGTGTCTAGGCGTGAGGTACAGCCCATCAGGCTGCTTGTGAGCCCCTCTTTGCCGCTGTGTCTAGGCGTGAGGTACAGCTCACAGCAGTGCTTGTGAGCCCCTCTTTGCCGCTGTGTCTAGGCGTGAGGTACAGCTCATCAGGCTGCTTGTGAGCCCCTCTTTGCCGCTGTGTCTAGGCGTGAGGTACAGCTCATCAGGCTGCTTGTGAGCCCCTCTTTGCCGCTGTGTCTAGGCGTGAGGTACAGCTCACAGCAGTGCTTGTGAGCCCCTCTTTGCCGCTGTGTCTAGGCGTGAGGTACAGCTCATCAGGCTGCTTGTGAGCCCCTCTTTGCCGCTGTGTCTAGGCGTGAGGTACAGCTCACAGCAGTGCTTGTGAGCCCCTCTTTACCGCTGTGTCTAGGCGTGAGGTACAGCTCACAGCAGTGTTTGTGAGCCCCTCTTTACCTCTGTGTCTTGGCGTGAGGTACAGCCCATCAGGCTGCTTGTGAGCAGTTCTTCGCTGCTGTCTGTACTTGAGGTACAGCTCAATATACAGTTCTTGCACCTCTCCTCGCTGCTGTGTGTGGGCGTGAGGTCCAGGGTCTGCAGTTTGTGATCACGGCCTCCTCCCCAGCCCCTCCTGTGCCCCTCCTTCCTGCGAGGCACGGCGCTGAGACTCTACTGCAAGAACCCTGTGCAGCCTTTAAAATGCTGCCTCCCTCAAATACAACCGGAAACCTGATTAGGGGGATGGAGTCGCAGGCCCCAGAAAACACCCACTCGTCTATGAAATGTCAAATTTAAAAGCTCTCTCTGTGCAGCGCTCAGAGGTATTAGTGCAGCTGAAGGCGCTGCGAGGAGAGAGGCAGCAGTGTGCGAGCAGCCGGAGAAACACTGAAAAGGCGATTCCTGGGTCAATATCTCTCGAAGCCTCAACACAGTCCTGCCTCGCTGATGGCTGTGGAGCTGGGACAGCTTACTTACACCCCGGGCAGACTAGGACACGCCACTACACCCTGTGGAGCTCTACTACACTATGAGCATGAGAGGGGGTACTTACTATTCTTAGCAGACTAGATTATTGTAACGCCTGCTCTGGAGTCTCTGAAATTTCTTCTGGATAGACTGCAGAGGATTCAGTCAGCGGCAGCCAAGTTAGCGCTAGGCTGGCCCAGAAGGTCCTCTTCCTCCTCGGCCGAGTGCGACAGAGTTCAGTTTAAATCTCTTTGTTTAGTGTTTAAGGCTCTGCATGGGCTAAGCCTGTCTCTTTGTAAAGAAAGTTTGAGTGGTATGCTCCTGTGAGAATTCTTCAGTCTTCATTGGCGAGACTGGTGAAGATACCTAGATTCAGGAAAGTTAGGTCAGGTGGTAAAACCTTTGGGGTAACAGCTGCCGCCAAACTTTGGAATGCACTCCCACTGGAGCTCAGACCTCCTTCTTTTTAGAAGGAGATTAAAAACGTGGTTGTTTCCCAAGACTTAGCTGGTTGTCAGCAGTGGGGCACACCTTTTATTCTGCACTTTGAGTTGCCAGCGCCAGGATGCGTGTCAGGTGACAGTGCGCTTTATAAATAAAATAAATATATATAAAAAAAAAATAATAATAATAAGGGGGCCTCATTTTTTTGGCACGTTTCGGGACGTAGGAGCCTGTTTCAGATTTATCGAGCAGCACTAAACCACTTTTTTTGCTTAATGCTGCCTCGTAAATATCAATCTCATTAATGCAGTGTTCTGCGTTAAAGGGGCGTGCACTGGATGTCGCTGGGGGCGTTCATGAAACATCCATGGCTTTTTGACACAGCCCCTGATTTACGAGAAATAGTAACTGTGAGACAGCGCCAAAAACGTACGCCTCTGAGGGACAATGAGGAGAAATATCTTTATTTCTCCTCGTTTTTCTTTTTCTCTGTGTGCTGCAGTGTGGAATGCAGCACACACAGACGGTGGAAATAGGATCCTGTGTTCGTTTTTGTAGATGAAGGTTTCCCTTCCTGCACACAAATAATCATCCCCGCAATGCAGGCACCCTTGCACCATGGTGAAAAGGCGCCTGCGTTGATGCATGGCAGCCCATTGTACGCCGGCGCAGGGGACAAGGACAGGAATGTGTCGTATCTGATAGATACTGTGCATTCCTGCACTTTTCTTTTGCCGTAGGGCAGCTCAGGAGGAAGGCCTGTGGCGCTGCCCTACAGCCAACCTCATAAATGAGACCCTGGGGGCTTATTTATGAGACCATTGTGCTGCCGCCGGTGGTCACCTTTTGTAACGCACCGGCTGCATAAAATATGCACCATACTGCAACATATTCACAAAGTGACACATCTAAGCAGATGCATCACTTTGTAAACCCCTGTGCTACATTATACCCTTGTAAGGTATGATGTATGCAGCCTTGATGTTCCCACGCAAAAAAGACTCATAGAAATGGTGCAGTGAAATCAATCAGGTTTCACTACGCCACTTCTAGGACGCCACTGCGCCAAATCCTTACACCGGCCTCACAGCAGGCGTAAGACTGAGGCAGGCATTTTCACATAGGACTTGCCCCATATGAAAGGACATGTTGCTTGAGTTGCCTCTGTTTTCAGACACACTTCAGTATTGACCCCACCTCTGACTTAGGGAGTCCTTTAAGAGAGGTCTCTGGATAAAATAGGTTGAACCAGGGTACTAAAATTACCTTAAGGTAAACCAAAATATTTATTTTTATTGAGGATATGCCAGGGTAAGATTACAAGAGGAGCGTTGATGTGTAATAAATGCTTTCGACTCATACTTCACTGAGAGTGCCGACATGTTTCAACCTGTTTTCATCCCCAGATGAGTCAAAGGATTTCCTCAGGGCAAGTGTAAATCCATGACTGCTACATGTACTCATTCATATGAAAGCATTTCTCTGTTAGAAGTGATTCATACAAATTAGTACATTTATCATACTGATTTATCCTTTCTGAACAATACATGCACTCATTTACACATGTCACCCCTAAAAGAGAAATGTTTTCATATGAATGAGTAAATGTAATAATGATATAGGGATCTATAGTAGCCCTGAAGAAAGTCTTTGACCCGCCTCAGTGCGAAAACAGGCTGAAATATGTTGGCACTTTCAGGGATGTATGAGCCATAAGCACTCATTACACATCCACTCTCCTTCTTACCCAGGCTACCCTCACCCTCAATAAAACAAATACTTTGGGTTTATCTTAAGGTAATTTTAGTGACCTGATCCCCTTTGTCTTATCCAAAAGCCTCTTCTAAAGGACTCCCTAAATCAGAGGGGCAGTCTGTCTCGGTTGACCTATCTGACCAGGACTGGATAAGGGTCCCAATGATGACACAGATAAGTGGGAGAGGTATCTTTATTCATAAACATCTGTTTCTCTCAGCTGCATTGTTACTGCTGGCAACTGTCACACTCGTTTGGGTGACCACATCTGGAGGTTTGAACACACGTGTTACAGACTAGAGGTCCCTCATACACCCCTGACACAGTAGTGAGCTCCCTACTACACAGTCCCTCTAGGAAGCCACCTCTGCATGCCATAGAGACTTCCTGAACACCTGGTGCATAGTGTCCCAGTCACATTACTACTCCACAGACACATTAAGGAACTTTCCTGCACAACTGATAAACAGTGGACCCCCTTTCACCCGTGCACACTTGGGGAGTTCCCCTATGCCCCTGCACACTATGGTGATTTCACACATCATTGACACAACAGGAACTTCCCTACACTCAGGCACTCTAGGAAATGTTCCTACATCCCTGGCTATCTATAGAACTAATCCACACCTCTGGCTCACTGGGGACCCTGCCTTCATCCTTACAAAGTAGGTGGCTCCTCTATGCCCCAGTACAAGAACGGAGGTTTCATGCACCCATGACACACAGGAAAGCTCCCGTACACCTTTCACAAGGCAGGAACCTTTCCTACACAGCTCTGCATTGCAGAGCATTACTGCACCCTTGGCACACTGGGATGCCCTATGTCCTTGGCATACTATGTGGCTCCCTACACCCCTGACACACCAGACAGCCGTTCTACTCCTTTTCTACACCTCTGGCACACTGAGGTGGTCTCCTAAACCCCTGGCACACCAAGGAACTCTCAACACCTCTGAAACACTTGAAAGATGTCCATATCCATGGAGGGGAGTTCCTCTGAGACCCTGGCACCGTAGAGCGTTGCCGTTAGCGATGGGCACTTGAGGCTCTTGTATATCCACAACACACTATAAAGCTTTGCTACGCTTGGCACACTGGGAAGCTCCCATGAGCCATTGGCACACCCGGGAGCCCTCTTGCACTTCTGCACACTTGGCTTCCTTTCCACACCCTGAAACACTAGGGAGCTGTCGTTCGACTCTCCATCACACTGAAAACCACATAGAAGCTAACTTTCAAAGTGCAGGTATGTATGCATGTGTTACAACATGGGTTCTGCCTATTTAATATGCCCAAATATGTTGCTTTTTGGATTACTTGGTTTTGGACTTTTTACAGTGGGCGAGTCTCACTATATTTGTTTCCCCCATAGCACTCACATGGTAAATGCACTGCACGTGTTTACTGCCAGTGTCCGTCTTCATGAAAAGTCTGCTGTAATGCAGCTAGGATAAGGAACACTTGGCTGGTTACATGTGAACACATGTCCACACAGATGTGCACACATGAGTGAGCTGTGCATGTGAGCCTGCCATCATAAATAAAGTCTTTGTGATTTACTGTTTTGTCTGTGGTGACACTGTATTATACACACAGGAGGAAATGTGCCTTAGAGGGCTTCCCTTCGGCCTGACTTCAAAGTCCCTTGAGGTATGAAACTGGGGTGGAAAAGATGCACCCAGTTCATGTGAGCAGTTCCCAAGTCCATTCATGAAACTGTTAGGGGTGATCTAGAATTGTCATATTTCTTGCCTCAGCTCATGATGAGTCCAGGCCTTTTGTCACACTGCTTGGCCAAGTTAATTACTCTGCTCTCTGCATCTCTTAATTACCTGTGATGCTGTACAAGGCCTGGGGACAGCCCAGGTCCACCGGAGCTGCCCCCAGAGGAGGCAGCCCAGACAGCAGAAAGCAACACAGAAGGGGGGAAGGGGACACTCATTGACGTTTTGGTGGTAAAGGCCCTCTTAAGTTTGTCAGCGAGGGGCGGACCAGAGACCCCAAGAACAGATGTGACCAGTGACTCCTTGATGATGCTGTCTTGAACTGTCCCAGCATGCTCTGCAGGAGGGTTGGAACAGGGGTGGAAAGGTGATGTGGCACCCTAGGATTAGCCTGGAGGACCTGGCTTCTAGAACTTTTAAAAACTCTTGCACAAGGGAGAGAGGGTGTTTGGGGCTCTGCTGCATACCCTTTCCGTTATCCCTGGGGTGGGCAACCCAGTGGCCAGCACAAGGATTATTTATTTATTTTTACCCAGGGAGGGGGGTGCATGGGGCTTCCTCCCCAGGCTCACTATTACCACATGGGGCTTCCATCTCCCCTGGGTGCTGACACAAAGCAAATACGAAGCCCCAGGAACCCACCCACTGTCCCTGAGCAACAGAATGGCCTCAGAGTGCTTACTCCGCCCCTGTGCCCATGCCTGGGGGTGAGGAGGGACCACAGTAGACATCCTTCCACCCAGATAGAGAGTGGACGGGAGAAGAGGGACAGGCTCTCTCCGTTGTGCTGGCTGAGGAAGGAGGCCAATTGTAGGGATTAGGCCAGGGTCACCAGGGCCGGACTGGGAACCAAAACCGGACCAGGCAAAGTGATCAGCCCCCCCCTCCCCCCGGGGGTTGTTGGGGGCCACCGAGCTCTTTGCCAGGGTTAGTTTTCGGCCGATTTTGTTACAGGTCCGATTTTGCAGCTATGCTGCAAAAACAACCCTGTTACAAAAACGGCCCCAGGGGCCCCAAACCGGCCCCCCACCCGTGCGGCGCACTGGGAGATTGCCCAGTGCCCGCTACAGCCAGTCCGGCCTGAGGGTCACGGGTGCCGTGGGGCCCCTCCCCCTGACTCCACCCCTTCACTTAGGTTGGGCATATCTGAGGCGGGACTGGGGACCCCACATAGAAAGAAACCTGCGGCACAAGGCTGCTTATCTGCAGTACGGCTCTCCTGAAAACAGTGGGAGAGCCGACAATTACATATTCACTGCTTCCCGGCAGGAGCGCTCCATAATGCTCTTTGGGGCTAATTTGCATATGTTTCTTTCCTCCTTTGGTAGCCCCAAGAAGACAGGAGCACCAACAACAAGCTAAGAAAGAGTGGGGGAGGATACAGGAAAGCAGCATCTCCGCCAGAATGTATAAAAAAATATAATGCTATGTTGGCAGGATCTTAAAATGTAGCAAGGTTGCCCGGAAGTTTTGTCTGGTTTTCCAAAGCACTCCCGAGGCTGGAGCTTTGGCTTGACAGCTGGGAGAGCAGGGCTCTCTAGGCGCTGGTTCTATGGTTGTTTTTTAATGTGACCTGAATGTGCATAAAAAGATCCCGACACCTCAGGTGTTGGGCACTCTGGGGGCAGAGTCTCTGGTAGTATTTGTTGTGCTTGAAAGTGGTGGGCTGTGTAAGGATTGCATTTTATGTGGCCTAAAAGAATATATAAACTACAGACATGTTAAGGACATTTTAGAATGCTTTATGAACATAACGTTGACAGGGATTACTGATCAAGGTTGATATGTTTCATTGATCTTCATTGCTGCTTTTTAACAAGGTTATTATTAATTATTGCTGTTGCGCCAAAAATGATGGTGTTTTTAACATGTGGTTTGTAGATATTGTAAAATGGTTAACCCTTGATAAAGCAAATAGGTCTGTTTTACCTGAAGTGATATCCCTCATATTGTAATGTGTTGTCTGGTATATGTGGGGCGGCTCTGTGATTTTGAGAGTTATGACCATTTGTGGTCCATGGGGCTTTCATAATGTAACCCAGGGGGGCATATTTATGAGAGGAGGAGCGGAGTGTGGCGTTAACCTCATCGGTCTAAAGCTGCACTCTACCACTTCCGAAACTCAGGGCTGCACCGTATTTACAAGAATACGGTGCAGACCTGCATTTCCCCCCGCACTGGTGCTAATTTAGTTGCCTAGCACCAATGCAGGCTCCCTTCACCATAGTGCAAGAGTGTCTGTAAAGCAGGAGAGTGATTGTTTATGTGCAGGAAGGTGTCCCTTTCTGCACATAAACAATCAGCAATGGCGCTTTTATACTTCTGTGTGGGCTGCTTAATGCAGCAAATATATATTCTGCGAAACGTCATTTTTTTTCAATGATTGTTTATCTGCAGAAA
The DNA here is from genome assembly GCF_964263255.1 of Lissotriton vulgaris. Classification (NCBI taxonomy): domain Eukaryota; kingdom Metazoa; phylum Chordata; class Amphibia; order Caudata; family Salamandridae; genus Lissotriton; species Lissotriton vulgaris. Next base: position 31,619,775 of record NC_141699.1, on the reverse strand, counting down.
GGTTCACCTTGAGCATCAGCGCGGTGACACATTCAATGAACAATTATGGTATGTTAATGCGTAAGTACAGAGGTGAATATTTGGATATCAAGAAACAAACCCAGACTACTCAAATCCACACATTTATGTTGTACCTATAGTATCCCCTACTCCTATATGCCCTAAGGAAGACCGCCACATAAATGACAGGTCGAAACGTGTTAGTGTATTTTTCAAGGATTTGAGGGCAACGAGCATCCACTGCTAGGAACTTGTCAGTTCTTCAACGTTGAATGTGAGCCCAAACCTCTCATTGGGCCTTCCGCCAGTTGCTGGATCACCTTGATGTAGATTTATTTGCGTAGTTTGGCTATAAATAAAACAAAGGAAAAAGACAAATTCACTGTACATATATATGTATAAAAAAGTATGATACATATATTGTACACTTATCAATGTTTTTTTTCAATGTTTTTTGGTTGTTAAATATTCAGTTGTTGTTGTTGACTGAGATCCAAAGTCTTGAAGAGTCACGTCATGTATATGTCTGTGATGTACTGTCTTCCACTTTTTTATATATATTAATATAATCCCTGAAGGTGTAATAGTAGTTTTCGGAGTACAAAGTCTTCTTGTGGTCTTCAGTGTAAAAAAAAACAAAAAAAGTGTGTGCCTTTGACTTTTCAATGTACACATTCTATGTGGTCTAAATGCAAGAAAGTGTGAAAAGTGGAGAAGTGTGGCTCAGGGGTTAGAGGCGGCAGACCCGGAAGCTGAGATCGGTCCTGGACCACGGGTCAATTCCCCGCCTCGGCGGGTCTTGGGCTCAAAGTTCCACGAACTCGACAATTCTCGCTCCGGTGCCTACTCGACTCACGGATTCACACTCTGCGACTCTGGGCAATAGCTTGCTTAATCTCTACAACGGCCCCTCGCGGTGGGATGCCTGGCTTTCACCTTGTGGATACCCTGTCGGGGTTATCTCACAGGGGAATACCAGGACGGGTTCCCTAAGCAAGCGCTTAGATACCGGGTCGGTGATTTGCGCTATATAAATACATTTACATTACATTACATTAGTGTGAGGATTTTTATTCAAAAGACAGAGCAACGGTAATAAGAAAATTCACTACTGCCCCAGGGAAATGTATCCAAGCACCCCCACCTCCAGCTCATTCACTTAGGAGAGTTCACCATTGGTAAGAATAATGACTAGTGCCCCCAGAGAATATATATGAGCCCCCCCCCCCCCAATACCCCACAGCTCATTCGCTCTTCAGGAGGAGTTCAGCAGTGCTAATAATATTGAGTTCACCAGTGGTATGAATATTGAGTTTGCGAGTGGTAAGAGTATTGAGTTCACCAGTGGTAAGAAGATTGACTAGTACCACCAGGGGAATGTTTTTGAGCACCCCCCACCTCATTTACGGTGTGAACTTATACCTCCAATCGAGCAGTATGTGTTTGACATCATGGTCACAGGTTAGAATCCTACCGGGTCCCGCAGTCTTTCATCTTTCTGAGGTTGATAAAATGAGTATCACTGAGTTGAGTTTCTTACTTCTGTGGTTGATAAAATGAGGACAAATTAGCTGAATAACAGTAAGACCACCAAGATGTCCTGAGGGGTGAATGTGCGCTTTACAAATATATGTTTTGTTATCTCCTGCTTTGGTGGCTGACCTGCTGATGCAGCTGCGATGGCAGATGCTGATAGTTCTGCGAAGTCACACCTAGGCACACCTTGGCAACTGGTGCAAGGTAGAATGACAGAGATCAACACGTTAAGAGGGGGGTAAAGGCATGTGCTGCTTGCACCAACATAACACACACCCCACAATGTTATAAACAGTGCCCTTTGAGCAGGCGTACACTTTTGTGCTGTAAAATAGATTTTAAGACTTCCATTGGGCACTATGGGCCAGACGTACAACCCTTTTTTGCGGCCGCAAATGAGAAATCCTCACATTTGCGACGGCAAAAAAGGATAATGGCATGTACAAATGCTATTTTGCAAGTCACTGGCTCACAAAATAGCATTTGCGACTCCAGCAATTAGGAAGGGGCGTCCCTTCCTAAGAGCAAGTCACCATGCCATGTACAATTGTTTTGCCACCTCATTTGCAGCTGCAAAACACTCGCTGTTTACCACCTACTTCAATTAGGTGGTAAGCCACTTGCAAACGGGAAAGGGTCTCCAGGGGACCCCTTCCCCTTTGTGAGTGTGTGAGAAAATATTTTTAGAGCAGGCAGGAACTGCCTGTCCTTAAAAAAATGAAACTGAAAAGTTAAATTTTTCTTTTTTAAATGCATGCAGCTTTCCTTTAAGGAAAACGGGCTGCATTTAAAAAAACAGACTGCTTTATTTAAAAGCAGTCTCAGTCATGGTGGTCTGCTGACCCCAGCAGGCCACAAACCCTGTGAGTGCTAGCCATTCCAAATGGGGTCCTAAATTGCGACAGCCTCATTAATATTCATGAGGCCTGCAATTTGCGACCCCATTAGGAAACGCTAACAGTGTCTGACACACTGTTATACATACCAATTTGCTAGTCGCAAATTGGTGGGTCGTACATCTCGCCATTTGTTTCACTTCTGGTACATCAGAGCACTACTTTACTAATCGGAAATTGTAATGGCTGCACTGTCAATATTTGGTGGCAATTGAAGGGACTGATGCTGGTATGGTCCGTTGTAAAAAGAGCGGCCGGTGAAGGAACTACTTCAGCCCCTTCCTCCAGTGTGAAGTTTCAAACCCCGCCCCATGTGCAAGACCTCACCCTGTGTCACTAGTGAGCGATTCTGACCCCAATTCCAGTGAAAGTTTTTTTACTTTGCCCTCATTATGACACAATGACCTTTGTGTCTATACTTTGGCCCATATTTATCAGTTTTATGACGTTTCAACGCATGCTTTTACAACACATGCCATTACAACGCAACTTTTACAACGCAAGTCGTTACAACGACTTGCGTTGGGGGGCGCTGGATAGTGAATAGTTTAATTTACTATTCCAACTCCAGTCCCTGTGGATAGTAGGGAAGGTGTTGGATAGTAAATTAAACTATCCCCTATCCTTGCATTGTAAAAGTTGCGTCGTAATGGTAGTGCGTTGTAAAAGTTGTGTTGTAAAGGATGTTTCCCATATTTACCTAGATCTTGCGTCACACTTGCACCATGCAAGGCAACATATGGCAATGTAAAACCTAGAATGGAATTTCTTCAAGACAAACAAGAACACCGTGCGTGGCTCTGTGTGGCGCTGTATGGCTCTGCGTAGCTCTGCATGGCTCTGCGTGGCTCTGCGTGGCTCTGCATGGCTCTGCATGGCTCTGCGTGGCTCTGCGTGGCTCCACGTAGCTCTGCATGGCTCTGCGTGGCTTGGTAAATCTGGGATAACACAAGGTTGAGCGAGACGCTGCGTTGAGTTACTCCGCCCCAGGGTGGTGTTTCATGGATGGAGCAAGGGTGTTTACACACATCCACCCATGGATTTTGAAGCTTTACCAGATTTTCCAACACTGGGTGGCCTGGGAATGTATCAGAATTTTACACTTTTCCACCAAAGGCACAATGTGGAGAAATATATTTATTTGTCCTCGTAGTTTACTCTTTTTAAGTGTGCTTCATCTTGCAGCACTCTTAGGGAGAGGAGAATGCTTCCAAGGATTGTTTGTGTGCAGGCAGGTGTCCCTTCCTGCACAAAAGCAATCCTGCTTGTAACGCAGGCACCTTTGCTCCATGACGCAAGCGTGCCTGCGTTGGCACTAGGCTGTTGATTCCAAATCAGTGCTGGCAGAGGACAGGAATGCGCCATTTCTTGGTAGATATGGGCCATTCCTGCCTTCTCCCTTCTCCCTTTCACTCAGCGCTGAGTGTCAAGCTGTCTTGCTGTGTTGCGTTGCATGAAAACATTTGAAATAGGCCATTTGATCATATTTCTTGTATAGCACACACTCTAAAACTGAATTGCTTCTAGGCATTTGAATCAGGAAATGAGAATAAATGTCAAGAAGGGTTCCATTTGATGTTTCTAATGCCCTACTTTTAGGTTTTGGTTACACGGTCCCTGTCCATCCAGTGTCCATGAGAGTGGTGTCAAGCAAAATGATTGTCCCCCCCTGCAGAATATGAAGAGAAGCCCCTGAGCCCCCCCCATATCTCAGATATCCATTGGGCATGGGCTCACTGGGGGGCCCTGGTCCGTGAGGCCAAGTCTGCTTCCGGTGGCCAGGATGGATGGCCACCGTTGTACGGGACATTGTCCGGAGGCTCAGGATGGACAGTTGTGGCTACAACCACCAAGTCCCCTTGTTGGTTTTTAGTTTATTAGACATTATAAGACTGCAGCGTACTTGGTGGAGGGTTATATGGGGTTAGACATGTGAGTATTAAGCTCTGTTCTGAACTGTACCAAGGGTTGGGGGTGGGGGTGGTGGATTTCTCAGGTTAGGTGTTCCAGAGGTGAAGCGCTGCCATTGAGAACTGTTGGTCACCCCTGGGTTGGCATCCGGGGTTGGAGGTCACTAGGAGATGCTCATCAGTTTATTGTAGATTGCTCATGGGAGTTCAACGTATAGGATTTTCATGCAGGAATTTCTGAGCTGACCCTTCAAAGTCCTCGAGGCACAGAATCTCGAATGTCCTTCCGTCTCTTCTGCAGAGCCTGCGCAGTGCTCTGAGATGGGGGCTAGGGGTTCATGCTTTCTGACCCAAAGCTCACATTTGCTGCTGTATTTTTTACCTTTTGAACTCTTTTAACTGGTTCATTTAATAGTCCAAACTACAAAGCTTTTCTGTCATGTAGTCCTGAGTTTTTCAAAGCAACTACTATCGCGGAGCAGCGTCGCGGTGGCAGGGATGGAGGGTGACTACTACCGCGGAGCAGCGTCGCGGTGGCAGGGATGGAGGGTGACTACTACCGCAGAGCAGCGTCGCGGTGGCAGGGATGGAGGGTGACTACTACCGCGGAGCAGCGGTGCGGTGGCTGGGATGGAGGGTTTACTCAGGCATCTGATTTGGTGAAAGGAAGCAGCTCCTACTCTTGAGTTCAGACTGAAGTTGGCATTCCATAGCACTCACATGTTTTAACTGCACTGCTGACAGGAACAGACTAGGAGTGGGTGAATAATTCTGCTCCGGGGGTGCAGATCGCAGTTTTGCCCACTCTGTGATCCTTTGGGACGTGGAGTTCTGGCAAAACTCCACCAACCGCAGCAAGGCAGATTTTTTTCCCACACCTGGCTTGCCAACATTACATTGGCAAGCATAAGCAGGAATGTGCATCCCCCAGTGTAATTTTCAGGTGCTAGAACGCCCCCTGGAAAGATTTTTTAATGCGGGAAGCTGCAGCAGGTCTCAATCATTCACGCTGAGAAAGCTGGGGCTCGAGGAGAAACTCTACTTGAGTGGCAGAAAGAAGCAGGACCCTCTGGGGCGCTGTGAGGTGATGTTTGTGCTAGTTTTACGGCGTGGAACAAGCGTGGGTGCTAAAAATCAGCACGAGCAGCAAGACGTGCTGAATTCCGCCCGCTCATAGAACTTCACAGAATCTCGCAGAGTTTTTATGTAACTCCATGGATTTTAGTGGAATAATGTTATATGTTATGTTATAGATTGTTTATATAGCGCCTATCACCGCCGGTCTTTAAGCGCTTAACAGAGGAACATAACACACTGGTATCCCAAACCCTCAGCTGTTCCACCACTTAAGCTGGAGTCATTGCCTTCCTGAATAGGTGGGTTTTCAGTTTTTTTTCTGAAGGGCAGTAGCTGTGATTCTTCCTTCAGAGTGGCCGGGAGCTCATTCCACAGTTGGGGGAGAAGCACAGACAGGGCCCTGCCTCCTTTGGTTTTTAGTTTGAACCTGGGTTGAAACAGATTGGAGGTTTTTCCTGAACGCAGAGGTCTCCCAGGAACAAACCTCTTCAAACGTTGCTTAATGTACTCTGGGGCTTTACCAAAGAGTGCCTTATGGGCCACACAGAGACACTTGAACTGAACTCGAAATTTCACTGGTAGCCAGTGCAGCTTCTGAAGCAGGGGAGTTGCGTGCGAGTTTCTGGGCAGGGAGTAGATCAGCCTTGCTGCGTCATTCTGTACTACCTGCAGCTTCCTCAACAGCTTCTGTGGCAAGCCGAGATATAAGGCATTGCCAAAGTCGAGTCTCAAAATGACTGTGGCAGATACGATCGATTGCAGGGTGGAGGCTGATAAGATGGGGACTAGCTTTCGTAATTCCCTCAACACACCTATGCAAGAGCCAACCACAGCTGAAACTTGAGGGGCCATCGATAGGTCTGCATCGATCCTCAGACCCAGGCTTTTTACCACCAGCCCTGGAGAAGGAGTAGTTCCTAACTCTGGGGGCCAATACCGGTCACTCCAGGGATTCTCTCGGTTGCTGATCACCAGCACCTCCGTTTTATCAGCGCTCACTTTCAACAGATTGTTGGTCTGCAACAGGGATACCTATTACAAAGAGTCGACAGGGCAGAAGGAAGAGGAGGAGGCTTAGGAATTCTATACAAAAATCACTACCAATGCAGGATCAATGCAGGCTCAATATCAAATTGCGAAAGCATGCAATTCTCCCTCGACCTCTCTCCTACGGCGACTTTCTCAGGCATACTCATCTACCGCCCACCAAACCAAATGGGGGATTTTCTCGATTCTCTACAACTCAAAGTCGCTGATTTAGCTGTTATTAGCCCACATCTCACCATACTAGGTGATGTTAATATACATCTGGATAATCCAGATGATCCCTCAACTAAAGCCTTGTTAGAAAATTTAGAAGCTATCCAACTCACACAGAGGGGCTTCGAACCCACACATGAGAAAGGACACCTTCTGGATGGAGTGTTTAGTAACGACCACAGGCTAGTGGTAGGAACCCCTGTGGCCCTCACATGGTCTGACCACTATTTGGTCCCGCTACGGTGGCTACACACTGCCTCCGCTCCACCACCCCCGCGTACATCGCTTCAAGGAAGAGAATGGACTAAGCTCTCTGTCGATAAGTGGACAGATGCCCTACTCACCACCACCCCACAAGCTACGGATGACCCAACACTACTATATGATAATTACTCCCAATGGATCTCCAAGGCCCTTGACTCTGTGTTACCAATAACAACACTAAGGGAAAAAACTAAATCTAAGGCATCACCATGGTACACTTCCAAACTTAAAGATATGAAAAGACACTGCAGGAAGCTAGAAAGATCTTGGAGGGCTTCTCGCAGCAGCTCAGCCAAAACAAACCATCATGATGCCATAAAAGAATACAAAGCAGAGATTAATTCAACCAAAGCCCGCTTCTTTGAAGACAAAATTAATAACGCTCATAACTGTCCCAGAGAAATATTCCAAATAGCCAAATCTTTAATTGACACCCCATCCACTCCCCAGGACCCCAGCAAAGCACAATTCCGATGTAAAAATCAAGCGGAATATTTTTATAAAAAAATACAACTAATCTCTTCAGCATTTGTAGCTCCAGATTTAGCTGACCTTGAAGCAACCATGCCACCCGGCATCACACCTCACAGACTAGAAGAGTTCCCCCCAATAGGAGCAGACGATTTGGAGCACATAATAAGGAAAGTTAAATCTGGATCCCCTAGTGATCCTGCACCGCCTTGCCACCTAAAAAAGATCACAGACACAATACGGCCAGTTATTCTCAACATCCTCAACAACTCCATCATTACCGGCATAGTCCCTGCGGCCTGGAAGGAAGCCCAAGTACGAGCTCTCCTGAAAAAACCCTCCCTGGATCCAGATAATATGGCCAACTACCGCCCTATATCCCTGCTCCCATGGGTCAGTAAACTGCTCGAGAGACACATCAACACATCTCTCACTCAATACCTAGAATCAAACAATATACTTCATGATTCTCAGGCAGGTTTCCGCCCCAGGCTGGGTACGGAAGCAGCTCTTCTGACTGTGATTGAGCTAGCTAGGAAACAGATGGACGCAGGCGGCACTACAGCAATTATTTTGCTTGATCTGAGTGCCGCTTTCGACACTGTGAACACCATCATCCTCATCCATCGTCTCAAGCAAATCGGAGTATCAGGAACAGCCATTCGCTGGCTACAATCCTTCCTGGAAAACCGCTCCTTCCGAGTAGTCGAGGGTACCACACAATCTAGGATATGGCCTCTTGATCAGGGTGTACCTCAGGGCTCGTCCCTGAGCCCCACCCTTTTTAATATATATATGCTCCCTTTGGCAGACATCGTCCATTCATTTGGCCTGGAGTTAGTCACATATGCTGACGATACTCAATTGATCGTCTCCATGAACCAAACCACCGCCTCCCCACCTAGGCTTGAGAAATGTCTAGTGGCAGTTAATAAATGGATGGCCAGCTCCCACCTGAAACTTAATGGTGATAAAACGGAGCTTATGATTCTGGGAAACCCAAACATTTCCTGTCCGCTCCCGAACTGGCCCCCATGCATGGGCACCCAACCCCAATCCAAACCCCAAATAAAGAGCCTAGGCATTTGGCTTGATGCTAATCTCAATTTTAACCATCAAGCAACGACCGTATCGGCCACCTGTTTCGGCATGATGCGCATGCTCAGGAAAGTACTACCACTCCTCCCCCCACAAGCCCGTAGGATCATGGTGCAAGCCATTATTCTGTCCCGTTTAGATTACGGGAATGCATTGTACCTAGGGGCCCCGGCGACTACAACAAAAAAGCTCCAAGTCACGCAGAACGCAGCAGCCCGCCTCCTGCTGGGCCTTAACCGGCGGGACTCAGGGACTGCTGCTCTAAAACAACTCCACTGGCTACCCATCAAGGCCAGAACACTGTTTAAATCAATGTGCTTTATGCACAAGGCTATGTGGAAGGAAGCGCCTGCAATGATCTGCTCTTTGGCCACCCCATACCTCCCCCGCAGGTCGCTGCGCTCCAGCACAGCCTTTCTGGCCACCGAGAACAAAGTCAAACGTGCCAGATGGGGAGGCCGTTCCTTTTCTTGGAATGCAGCTAAGGCGTGGAATGCTTTGCCAGTCTTCCTGCGTGGTGAACCCAACCTCCTAAAATTCCGTAAGAAACTAAAAACCCTCCTTTTCACGTAAATTTCCCTACCCTCACCTGTCTCCCCAGTCACACTCAGCGCTACGAGGCCTCCGGGTAGTCTGCGCTTAATAAAACCCAATTAATAAATAATAATAATCCAGTTGACCGTGAAACTGAGCAGGTTCCTCACTGATTCCTGGGCCTCTTTAGTGTCTTCCAGCTGAACCAATAGCTGGGTATCGTCTGCGTAATTGAAGATTTCGCAGTTCATACGCATGAGCTCCTTCACCGACGGTTGTAGATAGATATTGAAAAGCAGGGGGGATAGAGCTGACCCATGTGGCACCCCCCAAGTCACCTCACTGATCCCGGACTGCTGGTCTCCTAGCTGCACTCTCTGGGTTCGACCTGACAGGAAGGATTCCAGCCACTTTAGCACCTGGCCTGTGATCCCCAGCTTCGCGATACGGTCCAGCAAGATGGTGTGGCTGACCGTATCAAAAGCAGCCGATAAGTCTAGGAGAATCAGGGCGCATGGCTGTTTATTGTCTGCCCTGACTCTCAGCTCGACCGAGGCCATGACTAATTCTGTGCTATGTAGGGGCCGAAACCCAGCCTGCCTGGCATGAAGGAGATGGTGTTCCTCCAGATGACCGGCTAATGTGCCCAGGACGTGTTTTTCTAGGATCTTACTCAGGAATGGTAACTGCGAGATAGGCCTATAGTTTTTTAAGGCTTTCGTGTCCGTTCCTGCTTTCTTTAGAAGTGGGGAGACCCTAGCTTCCTTCTTCTGAGTTGGCAGATAACCTGCTTTCAGTGAGTTGTTCAATAGACTCAGCACCTGGGGCTGGATGCCTGGCAAGGACATTTTGAAAATTTTTGGGGGGCATGGGTCTATGTTAGAGCCGGATTTGATTTGTCCAACAAGTTCCGCTAAGCGCTTGTCGTCGATGGGGGGGAAACTGTTCATAGTCCTAGACGGCACCTGAGCAACCTGACTGGGCAGCATGGTTGTAACTGGCCGTGCGTTGATATCAGTAATGATATCCTGTACCTTCTGAAGAAATAAATTTTGGAAGGAGTCACAGTCTGGTTGATCACACATAGAAATTTTCCCATCCCGTTGCGTGAGCTCCCTTAATATCATAAAGGTCTCTCGCTGTATGTTTATCGCCTCCCTAATTCTTCCCTCATAGAAAGCTGACTTTCTCTCCAAGATGTCTGCCTTATATTTTGAGAGTAGGGTTTTAAAAGTTTCAGCCTCTATTTGACAGTAATGGAGTCTCCACCTTATCTCTGCCTTATGGAGGGCTTGCTTCTTCTCTTTCAATGAGGCATCAAACCATGGTGCTCCCTTCCCATTGGATCTAGTCCTCTCCGAGAGATTAGCTTCAAACTCTATCTCAGTAGGGTCTCTGGGTACCTTGTCCCAGTGGTAATTAAAGTCGCCTATCACCAGAAGGGACTTATATCTGGAGGCCAAATCCGTCAGAAGCTCAAAAAGGATATCATTGAAATCCGGTGAGCTCTGCGGCGGGCGATATACTACCAGTATCACAATGCATGAGGATTTAAGGGAGACTTTAATCCCTAACAGCTCCGCGCAGGCACATATTTCTGCTATGATCTGTTTTACTGCAAGACATTTTTTGAACAAAAAGGCCACACCCCCTCCCCCCCCCCTTTACAGCCATTTGGGCGATTATACCAAATCGCGTCATACTCGGGAGGTAGGGCGGCCAGAATGTCTGGCGTTGATGCTGTGCCGAGCCATGTCTCAGAGAGGGCAAGAATATCAATCTCACCATCAAGCAGTAGGGAAAAGACCTTTAAGTGATGCTTTTGCAAAGAGCGCGTGTTAAGTGTCGCTATATTTAGGCCGTGAGACTGCCGGGAAGTGAGTGTAGGGTAAATCCTGGATGCCCCAGTTATCATAAATCTGCCCCTTAGTTGCTGTGTTCATCTCAAAGTTAGACAAACAATACTACCATGTAGCAGATTGCCATATGAGTTGGTTTTGAGAATTAAGTGCCAGTGTCAACCCCCCCAAACCACAGGCTCAAATTAAGCACTGTATAAGCCCATATTCAAACGATTCTTAAAACAGCGAAAATATTTCCATTTCAATAGTCCTATGTGTCACTTTACCTATCCTGCCATGCTCTCTCTCTGTTTATGTTTTAGGGCACTTTGCCATCACCTGGAGATGGGTTGGTCCTTAGAAGGGTGGGAAGAGGTGAGGCTGGGAGGGTAGGAAGAAGTGAGGATGTGAGGGTAGGAAGAAGTGAGGATGTGAGGGTTTGAGGGATTGGTGGTGTGAGGGAGTGCCCCATATAGAGACCAAGGGGCAGATTCATGTTGGGAATGCGCCACGTTTGCGTCACGCAACTGCAGCGTAAACATGGCGCATCCCTACGACCCATTTACAACGTGACGCATCTAGGCAGATGCGTCACGTTGTAAAGCCCTGCGCCACTTGTGGGCATTCCGGCGCAGGGTGGGCGTTCCGGGGCAGGTGTGCCTCGCAAAAGTGGCTGAGTGAAATCTATAAGATTGCACTCAGTCACTTTCAGGCCAATGCTGCATCAAAACCCTGCGCCTGCTTGAAGCAGGCGTAAGGCTTGACGCAGCATTGGACAGATAGGGCACCCCGAGCCTTGCTGGAGCTGCGTCGCGCTTGCGACGCAACTCCAGCAATGCGCCACCTTTACATCTGTGCCGTTTTTGCCCCATGGTGTGCCGCATTGTAAATGCGGCGCACCATGGGTGGCGGAGCAGTGGCGCAAAATAACTGCCGCATCCCTGGGGATGCGCGAGTTATCATAAATCTGCCCCCAAATCTCTGGGGTACTCGTGTCGGGGTTACCACTAAAGGCAATGATTCCTCAGTCATCGGGGCCAAAGTTTAGAAAGCACTGACCCACGCACTGATCAATTTCCTGGGGATAGAGTATAAAGTCAGTAATTAGTTTCAACCTCACTATCTGAAGAGCATCATTTGCATAATTAAAAAACTAAAAACTAAAGACTGATTGGGTCATCTTCACCACAAGAATCTCCTAAAGCACTGCCCTGTACGTCCACCTGAACCCGTGCCCTGTACGTCCACCTGAACCCCTGCCCTGTACGTCCACCCGAATCCCTGCCCTTTTTCTCCACCTGCATCCCTGTCCTGTTCCTCCACCCGAATCCCTTCCCTGTACCTCCACCTGGATTTCTGCCCTGTGTCTCCACCTGTCACCCTGCCCTGTGCGTCCTTCTGGAGCTCTGCCTGCATCATCCTTACGGTGCCAGGAATGCCACTGGCCTTTGTTTCACGTGACCCTACCTGGCACAGATTACTTCCTGGGGCAGCATTTGCTGTTTACATACGTGGTGTCTGCAGCTAATGGCCAGCCGAGGGGCACTTCCCCAACACGCCCACAATATTAACAGCTTCCATCGTAAAGAGCCATCCCTTCGCCCGGAGAGCCTTATAGAGGCACGGAGAGAAGCACCCAGCAGGTGACGTGGCCCAAATAAAGTACACAATCTTAATAGCAATGATAAGATAACACTGCGGCCCAGTTCCACATTCATTTAGGTCAGAGTCCTGGATACCCCGGCAGCCGCGTGCCAGGCGAGGAGGCGCGCGCTCTGCCAACTTATGTTGAACGATTTAGAGACTGCGCCAAACATACACCTCAGTCATTTAAACTATTTCCGAGGGTGTCAGTCACTGCCTGAGCAGAAAGGGTGCTGACGTCATTGTAAGTGTGCAGCATCTATGAAGATGAACACCATAGCAACAGAGAGAAAGATGGACTCACGCTTAAGTGCATAGCGCATAGATGCGGGGCACCAGCAGCACACAGCACTGGGGTCAGGACACGTTTATATTTCTTGATCTGGGGGTCTATTCCTCGCAGGAGCAGCCAATCTCAGCCAATCACAAGGCGTTCTCCCTCAAAGGTGCTCCCCTGTGCACATGGACGGAAAGAACCTGCTGACTCACACCAAGTTTCACTGCCCTGCTCTCTACTCTTTTGGCGTTCAAGGATTGCTTTCTAAGTGTATCAGCATCCAACTAGTGAACCTAAAACACACTGCAGCATTTCTGCCGCATGCTATGCTATAGATGCAGATTCCATAAAGACCCACTGGCAATATATTACACAGTGGCGTCCGCCACTGGGAAGTTATCGTTCGAAACGGGTTTCCATAGGAAGCTGTTTTTTTTTCATTTGCAAATAACGTTGCTGCCATGTGACAAATCTTCACAAAACTTTTCACAAAAATGTGTAGGCCAACTCAGCTCCTTCCTGGAAAGTTTCACAGTGATCCATCAATCGGGTGGTGGGGTGGGCTGGAGGACGCAGAGGGTGAGAAATACGGTGCGACCCAAAACACATTTTCTCCATGCAATTTTCCTTAGGAATTGAACAGTGCTACAGCCAAAACGACTGAGCGGAATTACACCAAACTTGGAAGAAAACTAGGGGTCATATTTACAATGCCCCTGTGGCACTTTTATGCCATAGGAGTACCACTTTTGAGACGTTCCAGAGGCACAGTGTGCCCCCCCATATCTATCAGGCCACATAAAGCCACCCTGCATGGCGTTTCATGTCCTTCTAACTATGGAGTGGGGCAATGCCTTGCTCTCTGTGACAGGGGCATCCATGGGTGTTGCTGTGGGTGTTCCCGTGCAACATCCATGGTTTTTGACACGGCCTCAGATTCACAAGATAGCATAAATCTGGTGCAGCACCAAAGCTAACGGCTTCCCAAAGCAGGCGAGAAATGTTTACATTTCTCCTTGTTTTTTCCTCTTTCCATATGTGTTGCATTCTGCAGCGCACAGAGAATGAGGAAAGTCTTCTTTGATGTTTTGTGTGCACGAAGATGGCCGTTCCTGCGCAAAATCAGTCCTGCCAACAACAGACACCGTTGCACCAGGCTACAATGATGCCTGCGTTGGTGCTCGGCTGAAGTTTGCCCACTGACAGAAAGGACAGGAATGCCCCTTATCCTATAGATACGGCGCAATCCTGCCCTTTTCTTTTGATGTACAGCAATGCAGCTAGAAGGCTTGCAGCGCTGCCCTATGCCAAAATATTGGAAATAAACCCCATGATCTTTACACAGAAAATGTTCCTTTCGTTGTTTGGTGTAACTATATTTAGTAGTTTTTGAAAAACTAATTAAAAAATATATATAGCGAGAGGGACACTGTAGTACTGCTGGAGTGGCAGACCTTAAGATAGGATCTTTTTGGCTGTCTCACATCTAAAAAGATGATTGACAGCTATTTTAAGACTTGTAGACTCAGTCCCAGTGTTCTAGGTCCACAAATTAGAAAACATATAAGGGCAGGACAGAGACACTCTGGCCCTGAGGCCTTTTGCAGGGTTCACAAAGGGACCCCCCCCTCCCCCCCAAGAGATCAAAAACGAAACAAATTGTGATACCACAGTAGTGCGTTGGTAACACGTGTGACTGGGACACCCAGATTTTAAATAAAAACATTAACTAAGTTGCTTCGTGTCTGCACCAATCCAGAAGTGGTGAGGCCGCCAATAAAATATTCACTGCTCACTCCAGGGGGGCTCCCATAATTCTCTGCTGGGGCTTTGTTTTCAAATATTCTACTTGTGGTGGGGTCCCAAGGAGGGCCAGGTGCACCTTCAACAATTTATAAATGGGTGGGGAGAAGCTGCAATGAGCACAACAGCCCACCAGGAATGTTTTTTTTAATTGTAGGTTTCCTGTGTCATTTAATGACCCCGGGAGAGTTAATCAGCGCTTTTTACCCTTCGAGTTGAAGCTCTGTGCTCTTCAGCTGGAGTGCAGGAACCCCTTGAGATTGGTCCTATGGCTGCATTTTGTGGTCTGATGAATGTTAAAAAAGACTCAAATGCATGTTTATGGTTGTTTGAATTAAAACCACTTTATTTTAAATCTTTCATAATAACATTTATTCTTAACCTTTTAATTTGTATTTATAAGGAACACATTGAAACTTAGTTATTGAATGTTCTATAACATCATTGATAAAATCACTGATGAGATCTGAAATGATATCTTTGATGACAACATTGAGCAGGGCGGGGCAGGAGTTATAGTTACTTCACAGGTTGCTTCATAGGTGGAAATGTTTCAGCACTTGACAGCTCCTTGCACAGGTGGTGATGGCTCAGGACAGCTTCTAGCATGGGTGAATAATGGTGTGTAATGTGTCTGCATTGGACAGCTCCCTTCATAAAAGAGATGTTCGGCATTGGACAGCTCCCTTCATAAAGGAGATGGTTCAGCATTGGAATGCTCCCTTTATAAAGGAGATGTTCTGCATTGGACAGCTCCCTCCATAAAGGAGATGGTTCAGCACTGGACAGCTCCCTTCATCAAGGAGATGGTTCAGCATTGGACAGCTCCCTCCATAAAGGAGATGGTTCAGCATTGGGCAGCTCCCTTCATAAAGGAGATGTTCTGCATTGGACAGCTCCCTCCATAAAGGAGATGGTTCAGCACTGGACAGCTCCCTTCATCAAGGAGATGGTTCAGCATTGGACAGCTCCCTCCATAAAGGAGATGGTTCAGCATTGGACAGCTCCCTCCATAAAGGAGATGGTTCAGCACTGGACAGCTCCCTTTATAAAGGCGATTGTTCAGCATTGGAAAGCTCCCTCATAAAGGAGATGGTTCAGCATTGGACGGCTCCCTTCATAAAGGAGATGGTTCAGCATTGGACAGCTCCCTTATAAAGGCGATGGTTCAGCATTGGACAGCTCCCTTCATAAAGGAGACGGTTCAGCATTGGGCAGCTCCCTTTATAAAGGAGATGGTTCAGCATTGAACAGCTCCCTTTATAAAGGAGATGGTTCAGCATTGGGCAGCTCCCTTTATAAAGGAGATGGTTCAGCATTGGACAGCTCCCTTCATCAAGGAGATGGTTCAGCACTGGACAGCTCCCTTCATCAAGGAGATGTTCAGCATTGGACAGCTCCCATTATAAAGGAGATGGTTCAGCATTGGACGGCTCCCTTCATAAAGGAGATGGTTCAGCATTGAACAGCTCCCTTTATAAAGGCGATGGTTCAGCATTGGAAAGCTCCCTCATAAAGGAGACAATTCAGAATTGGGCAGCTCCCTTTATAAAGGAGATGGTTCAGCATTGGACAGCTCCCTTTATAAAGGAGATGGTTTAGCATTGGGCAGCTCCCTTTATAAAGGAGATGGTTCAGCATTGGACAGCTCCTTTCATAAAGGAGGTGGTTCAGCATCGGACGGCTCCCTTCATAAAGGAGATGGTTCAGCATTGGACAGCTCCCTTTATAAGGGAGATGGTTCAGCATTGGACAGCTCCCTTTATAAAGGGAGATGTTCAGCATGGGACAGCTCCCTTCATAAAGGAGATGTTCGGCATTGGACAGCTCCCTTCATAAAGGAGATGTTCAGCATTGGAAAGTTCCCTCCATAAACGAGATGGCTCAGCATTGGGCAGCTCCCTTTATAAAGGAGATGGTTCAGCATTGGACAGCTCCTTTCATAAAGGAGGTGGTTCAGCATCGGACGGCTCCCTTCATAAAGGAGATGGTTCAGCATGGGACAGCTCCCTTTATAAGGGAGATGGTTCAGCATTGGACAGCTCCCTTTATAAAGGAGATGTTCAGCATGGGACAGCTCCCTTCATAAAGGAGATGTTCAGCATTGGACAGCTCCCTTCATAAAGGAGATGTTCAGCATTGGAAAGTTCCCTCCATAAACGAGATGGTTCAGCATTGGACAGCTCCCTTCATAAAGGAGATGGTTCAGCATCGGACGGCTCCCTTCATAAAGGAGATGGTTCAGCATTGGACAGCTCCCTTTATAATAGAGATGTTCAGCATTGGACAGCTCCCTTCATAAAGGAGATGTTCAGCATTGGACAACTCCCTTCATAAAAGAGATGTTCAGCATTGGACAGCTCCCTTCATAAAGGAGATGGTTCAGCATTGGAATTCTCCCTTCATAAAGGAGATGGTTCAGCACTGGACAGCTCCCTTTATAAAAGAGATGTTCAGCATTGGACAGCTCCCTTCATAAAGGAGATGTTCAGCATTGGACAGCTCCCTTCATAAAAGAGATGTTCAGCATTGGACAGCTCCCTTCATAAAGGAGATGGTTCAGCATTGGACAGCTCCCTTCATAAAGGAGAAGGTTCAGCATTGGACAGCTCCCTTCATAAAGGAGATGGTTCAGCATTGGAAAGCTCCCTCATAAAGCAGACAATTCAGAATTGGGCAGCTCCCTTTATAAAGGAGATGGTTCAGCATTGGACAGCTCCCTTTATAAAGGAGATGGTTTAGCATTGGGCAGCTCCCTTTATAAAGGAGATGGTTCAGCATTGGACAGCTCCTTTCATAAAGGAGGTGGTTCAGCATCGGACAGCTCCTTTCATAAAGGAGGTGGTTCAGCATCGGACGGCTCCCTTCATAAAGGAGATGGTTCAGCATGGGACAGCTCCCTTTATAAGGGAGATGGTTCGGCATTGGACAGCTCCCTTTATAAAGGAGATGTTCAGCATGGGACAGCTCCCTTCATAAAGGAGATGTTCAGCATTGGACAGCTCCCTTCATAAAGGAGATGTTCAGCATTGGAAAGTTCCCTCCATAAACGAGATGGCTCAGCATTGGGCAGCTCCCTTTATAAAGGAGATGGTTCAAGGAGATGGTTCAGCATTGGACAGCTCCCTTCATAAAGGAGATGGTTCAGCATTGGAATGCTCCCTTCATAAAGGAGATGTTCAGCATTGGGCAGCTCCCTTTATAAAGGAGATGGTTCAGCATTGGACAGCTCCCTTCATAAAGGAGATGGTTCAGCATCGGACGGCTCCCTTCATAAAGGAGATGGTTCAGCATTGGACGGCTCCCTTCATAAAGGAGATGGTTCAGCATTGGACAGCTCCCTTTATAATAGAGATGTTCAGCATTGGACAGCTCCCTTCATAAAGGAGATGTTCAGCATTGGACAACTCCCTTCATAAAAGAGATGTTCAGCATTGGACAGCTCCCTTCATAAAGGAGATGGTTCAGCATTGGAATTCTCCCTTCATAAAGGAGATGGTTCAGCACTGGACAGCTCCCCTTATAAAAGAGATGTTCAGCATTGGACAGCTCCCTTCATAAAGGAGATGTTCAGCATTGGACAGCTCCCTTCATAAAGGAGATGGTTCAGCATTGGACAGCTCCCTTATAAAGGAATAGGTTCAGCATTGGACGGCTCCCTTCATAAAGGAATAGGTTCAGCATTGGACGGCTCGCTTCATAAAGGAGATGGTTCAGCATTTGAATTCTCCCTTCATAAAGGAGATGGTTCAGCATTGGACAGCTACCTTCATAAAGGAATAGGTTCAGCATTGGACGGCTCCCTTCATAAAGGAGATGGTTCAGCATTGGACGGCTCCCTTCATAAAGGAGATGGTTCAGCATTGGACAGCTCCCTTTATAAAGGAGATGGTTCAGCATTTGACAGCTCCCTTCATAAAGGAGATGTTCTGCATTGGGTAGCTCCCTTCATAAAGGAGATGTTCAGCATCGGACGGCTCCCTTCATAAAGGAGATGGTTCAGCATCGGACGGCTCCCTTCATAAAGGAGATGGTTCAGCATCGGACGGCTCCCTTCATAAAGGAGATGGTTCAACATTGGAGGGCTCCCTTCATAAAGGAGATGTTCAGCATTGGACAGCTCCCTTCATAAAGGAGTTGGTTCAGCATTGGACGGCTCCCTCATAAAGGAGATGTTCAGCATTGGACAGCTCCCTTCATAAAGGAGATGTTCAGCATTGGACAGCTCCCTCATAAAGGAGATGTTCAGCATTGGACAGCTCCCTCATAAAGGAGATGTTCAGCATTGGACAGCTCCCTTCATAAAGGAGATGTTCAGCATTGGACAGCTCCCTTCATGAAGGAGATGTTCAGCATTGGACAGCTCCCTTCATAAAGGAGATGGTTCAGTATTGGACAGCTCCCTCATAAAGGAGATGTTCAGCATTTGACGGCTCCCTCCTTGAAGGAGATGTTCAGCATTGGACAGCTCCCTCCATTAAGGAGATGTTCAGCATTGGACAGCTCCCTCATAAAGGAGATGGTCAGCATTGGGCAGCTCCCTCATAAAGGAGATGTTCAGCGTTGGACAGCTCCCTCCATAAGTAGAGACGGTGCAGGAGAGCTCCCTCTCCAGATGGAGAACTAGGTGGACATTGTTCAGTGCTGGGCAGCACTCTTCATAGGTGGATAATGAGGTGGAAATGGACAGCTCCCTGCGAGTTTCCTGCATAGGTGGATCTTTTCTTTTGGGGGAAGGGAGGTGTATTATTCAGCGCAAACTAGAACCGAAGGTATCAAAGCGCTTTATCTGAGCAGCAGCTGCGTTACAGATGGACACCTTCATTTTTTATTTTATTTTTGCCAGGCACGGGGAGATTAAGTGATTTGCCCAGAATCAAAGAATGTTGAGAGTCCCGGCCGAGACTTGAACCCGGTTACCCAGCTCTGAGATCGACCGCCGTTGCCGATAGGCCACATTCTCCCCCCTCTTCAGCAGTGGCAGCTTCCTCAGTAGGCGGTGATGGTGCAGGACAGACCCCTGTCCGGATGCACAATTAGTTGGGGATTGCTCAGCGCTGGACAGCACCTTGCATAGGTGAATAATGAAGTGGAGATGCAGCTGAATGGAACTCTTCATAGGTGGCAGATGAGGTGGAGATGTTTGGGCGCTGGACTGATTCTTGGATAGCGGGATACTGAGGGGGAGATGGTTCAGCGCTGAACAGCTCCCTCCATAGGTAGAGTTGGAGCAAGACCGCTCCCTGTCCAGATGGATCAGCTGTTAAAACTGTTTTCAGGCTGGCAATGGCACCTCTTTCAGCTGTTGGTATTTCTGTGTGAGATAGGCAATTCCATGCAGTACTGGTAAGGATGATTTGGCTGGTGCTGAAAATGTGATCTACCTTTAGACTGAGTATGGCTTGTTGGGTGGCATTTGACTAAGAGTGTACAGGGGGCTGGTATTCAAGTTATATTATGTTAACAAGTTTGTAAAGCGCCTGGTTACTCCATTCGGAGGGTCCAAGCACTAGGATTCGTGCCTCAAAGTGGTAGCTAACACATAGCTATGCAGATTTAAGATTGTCTAAAAACCAGGTTCCAAGTTTCTTTCAATATACCACCTCTAAGTGTTCCTCTCACAGATCGACTGGGAGGCTGATCCACAGCTAAGCAGCCAGAAAACTGAATGAGTGACCTCCGGTTCATATTCATTGCCAAGACTCGAACCCAGTTCCCCGATTCAAAGTCGACTGCCCTAGCTGCTAGCCCAACTCCTCTCCCATCTAGTCCATCTGTGGTGCTCCTCATTTTCAGATATACATGACGTTGTTACCAGCACCTTTCCCTCAGGTGAATGTGATGTCAAGCTCCTTCTGTAGTAAAGCGTTTCTCAGCTTATGGTAATGCCCCATGTTATTGATATGTTGAGCACACACCGTGGCCCTAACACAAGAGCCATATTCACCGGTAGAGATTGAACAATGGTGCAGGCCATTGGCCAAGGGTTAGTCAACGAAGAGACGAGAGGGCCCCTCACACAAGTGACCAACTTCCTGCATAGGAGGGAATGAGCTGGAGAGAAGGCGGTGTCTAAGAAACTCTTGGAAGACAGCTTTGGTGCGGTGTGAAGACCCCATTCCTTGCAGCTCTCATGGTGGTACCCAGGCTGTAGAGCTGAGACCAGCATCTCTAAGCATCTTTGTGAAGCGCCTCCTGCATCCATCTGGACGCTTCTCTGGTACCGCACTGCGTGCAGCTCTCATGGTGGTCCCCAGGCTCTTGAGCCAAGACAAGCATCCCTAAGCATCTTTGTGAAGCGCCTCCTGCATCCATCTGGGCGTCTCTCTTGGACCCCACTCCGTGCAGCTCTCATGGTGGTACCCAGGCAGTGGAGCCGAGAGCAGCATCTCTAAGCATCTTTATAAAGCGCTTCCTGAATCCGTCTGGGCGCTTCTCTGGGACCCCACTCCGTGCAGCTCTTATAGTGGTACCCAAGCTCTTGAGCCAAGGCCGGCATCTCTAAGCATCTTTGTGAAGCGCCTCCTGCATCCGTCTGGGCGCTTCTCTGGGACCCCACTGTGTGCAGCTCCTGTAGTGGTACCCAGGGTGTGGAGCAGAGAGCAGCATCCCTAAGCATCTTTGTGAAGCTGCCTCCTGCATCCGTCTGGGCGCTTCTCTGTGACCACACGGATGAATCTGCTACCAGAGGTTTACAGTATGAATGGTCACAGCTGTCTACCTGAAATCTGAAAGCGTCAGTTATGGATGTCGAGGAGTTGAAACCAGGGCATAATCTTGTTTTTTCAAGTCGGTCAGTGCGCAATTAAAACGGATAACTTGCTTTATCCCCCAGAAATATGGTAGTAGCGTAAATAACAGACTATTACACGCCTCAATTATGGTCAATTTATTCATTAAGAAATATAACTAGATTTTAGTTTATTCCAAAATTATTTATCTTAATTGCTATTAAATTCCGAGTGGGAATTCCAATATTAAGCGTTTATCACAAAGGTTTTTTTTTATATATATATTACTTTTCCTTTTAACATCATATTTTTACACAAATGCAATCATTTAAAGTAAAACGTTTCATATCTATTTCTGATGATTACTTCTGTGAACCGACCGCAGAGGAGAGAAACATTCTTTTTTTAAAGTAGGGCAGAAAATCTAGGCCAAATTTGGACTCTTAAGGAATTCATATAGAAAAAAATTAGGGGGTTTTGTTGCTACTTTTCAAAATAGGTTGTAATTATCTCCTCCCCCTATTGGCACAATTTCATAGATTAAATGTCCACAAGGATATTGCATCCTATTTCACACAACTTAAAAATAAGCTCGATAGATTTTAAACAAGGGTTTCCTTTTCCAATAAAAGTTAACCAATCACACAGAAGTTTTTTTTTTCCATTTTCAAACGTGAGGTATTGGGTAAATCTAGGACACCATCTGCTCGCGGCGTTACTTATTTCATAACTGGCAAGTGAGGGAAAAATCCATTTACTAACTTCTCCAGGCTCAACATTTGCACATGTAATTATTTTCAGTTTTCTGCTGCCTACTGTAGTGAACTGGACTGTGTTGCTGTACCCTCCCCCCCCTTCACACACACATTTGCATGGTGTCTGGTGCAACATTGACTGAAAGTGTACTGGGGTCCTTCTCTAACCAGTTCTCCAGTACCAGTGTTATTTCCCTAAACTGTATGCTTGTTCCACAATTGGCACACCACTTTATGATCCCTTTAAGTCCCTCGTAAGTGGTACTTCTGGTAAAGAGGGCACCTAGGAGCTGCTGCATGAATTGTGCCCCCCGAAGGGACCACTCATCAAGCCCACACAAAATGCCTTTGCAGCCTGCGTGTATTGGTGCAGAGAAAAATGAAGAGTCAACATGGAACACATCTCTGTGCGCCATGACTACCAAGCACTGCATGTGGTATAGGTAAGTCACCCTTACGGCAGTCCTTCCAGCCTTAAGGCAGGGTGCACTATTCCCGTGTGTGGGCACATCTGCATGAGTAGATGTGTCCCCGTGATACCACAGTCAATTCTTAGGTACCACAAGTGCACAGGGAAGCCATGTTGAGTACATGAGCCAGACACTCCTGGTTACGAGTTCCCCAGCGACATGATTGCGTCACTGTACCTCAGGGTGTTAGTTACCAAACACCCCATCTTAATAAACCCACACTGATGCCACAGCTGGATTTATTAATAGCTGCACCCAGAGAGAACCTTAGAGGTACCCCCTGAAAAACTACTGACTGCTAGTGTACTGACTGACTGGTCTCGACCAGCCAGCTACACCAGACAGGTTTCTGACCTCCTGAGGTTAAAGCATTCACACTCTGATGCCAGGAACAAAGCCTGCGCTGGGTGAAGGTGTTCACACCTCTCCCACACAGGATGTACGTTCCAGGATGGGAAGCTTCAAAGGCCCTGCCGCCTTTGTTGGGGACCCAGGCCTATCCAGATAGCGGAGATGCCAACCCCTGTCCCGATTCCACGTTGTGGCCACAAGACAGGTGGGAACATTAGTAAGATTAGGAGATGTGCCCACATTCAGCGAGCATCACCCCTAGGGCGGGTCAGCTGATGTGTTGCCCCCACTTTTCAGAATCTGCCATCTTGGTTTGGATGGAATTAAAATTCTAGGGTCAGTGTTATGCCTACTTCCCACAGGAAGTGGTTGCATAACGAGTGTAAACACCCTAAAGGTAATCATTCCATTGGCTACTACCTGTTACTCCCCTTAACACCTCTAAATTGAGTATTTAGACGGTACTCCTGAACCCAAGAACTCAGATTTGACGGATAAAGAGAATATGGAAAAAGAAAAGTCACTTCCTGGCGAAAACTGAAGCAGATCTGTGGACTTTGGAGAGAAACCCTGCCGTCCTCAGCCCTCTCTCGACAATCATGACAGACTGACTGGTCCTGTGAGCTGGAGGACTACCAAATCCTTTCGTAGCCTGCCAGCACTTTGAAAATCACCTACAGTCTCTCTTGGAGTAGAGGAGCTACTCCCCAGCAGTCCGCAGTCACTGACCAGCACAATCAGGCCCACCATCTTGCAGCTCCCCAGCCAGACCGATGCCGCAGAGGACCTGGTGAAGGTAATCATGCATTGGAAGGTCAGATCTGTCTCTCCACCAAGTGTGAAGACTCCAGGAATAACCAGAAAGGTGCTGTACCAACCCCTGGGGACACCCTGCACCAAACACCTATAGTGAGTGCCCAATCTGGATCCACACTACACAAGCACCAAGCAGCCATCGACAGACGTCAGCATCACGGAGACCCACTTTGTGAGTGGCCCGGCTGCCTTGATTTCTCCTCTGCCAGAGGTTTGTCCCTGACCGTTGGGTGCATCTTTGCGCACCCAGCTCAGCCAACTAAACCACTCTGCACCAGAGTCGCCCGGCCCAGGACCCAATGAACTGGCTGTGCCCCCTTGCTTCAAGAACCATTGTGACCTAAGCCCCCATTTCGGAGCTCCCAGACTGCTCGCACGTCCCTCTGTGCAGCCAGTTTTTAGGTGGCCCCCTTAATCGTAGCGCACCAGTCACCAGCCTCACCAGCACCCTGCTCGCAGTAGAATCCGGATGGCTCCTGAAGAACTGCTGGTAGTTCTGTGGGCCTTGGCCCCCTACAACTCAGAACCCTGAAGGTGAACCCCTGAAACCGACTGTACCCACCTTATTCAGCTTTGACTTTTCCTCCCTTTGGATTGCATTTGTATAAAAAGGCGCAGGTTTGAACGTTTTACTCACCTGTGAATATTTCTAATGAAAACAGTACTTACGTTTGAACGAAGTTCTTGGTTTTGAAAAATAAATAAAAATAAGTGTTATTTTCCTAATTTGGCCTTGGATTTATTCTTGAGTGTGTCTCATTTATTGCCTTATTGAGTACAAAAAATGCTTAGCACTACCCTCTGAGAAGCCTAACACACAATACCACAAATAGAGCCTTAGTATTATCTACTTTAGCCTCTGTGAGCCCCTGGGGACTCATTGGACTCTCTGCAGTGCACAGTGACCTTTTTTTCTTGTGCACTTTATAGAGAGCCAGCGCCCTACACCCACAGATCGCCTTGAGAACTATTTGAAGGGTGAGGACCGAGTGCAGACTGGTAGGAGAGGAGCGCTTTACATCAGCACCGGTTACAAACCTAGGGCCTCATTTATGAAAAGTGACGCATCGCTGCGTGAAAACAGTGATGCGTCACTTTTCAGTGCGCACTGCTTGCGACACCAATGATGTGTCATATTTACAGTATGACGTATCATGTCGCAAGGAGTTACAGATACATCAGTATTTCTGACGTATCTGTAGGCGCAAAAATGACGCATTGCTGGAGTGTGTCACAAAAGTGACGCAACTCCAGCAATATGTCCTTTTACATGGAGCAAGCCCCATGTGAAAGGGCCTGCGTCACTCTTACGTCTGCTGTGAGGCAGGCGTAAGATTTTGACGATTTTGTGTCCTAGAAGTGACGCAGTGAAATCTCATAAATTTCACTGTGTCACTTCCCTGACCCTTTCTTGCGTCAAAACGCCCCCCTTGCATACATTACACCTGGCGCAGGTATAATGTGGCGCAGGGGTTTACAAAGTGACGCATCTACCTAGATGCGTCACTTTGTAAATATGGCGCAACAAGGCGCATTTTTTACGCCACTGGTGTGTCACAAAAAGTGACACACCGGCGGCGTAAAAGTGACGTGCGGCCTTATAATTGAGGCCCCTAGTTCCCTAGCTCCAAAGTCAGCAGCTCTGGCCACTGCACCACATTGAGGGTTATTGCTTACATTAAGGCCATCATGGAGTCAAGTGGACAGACAACACATGTGATATGGGTGACAGCGTTACAATAAGGCCAGAGCAGGGTGATGTGTTCAAACAACACATGCTATGGTCATGTGGATGTCAGGGTTAAACTGAGGCCAGGGTGGTGTGATGTAGTCGCGCTACACATGTGATGTGGTGTCAGGGTTACATCGAGGCCAGGGTGGGGTGATGTGGTCACACTGCATATGTGATGTGGGTGTCAGGGTTGCATTGAGACCAGGGTGGGGTGTGGTGGGTTGGGGTGGTGTGGTCGCACTACATCCGTGATGTGAGTGTCAGGGTTACATTGAGGTAAGGATGTGGTGAGATAGTCACCCTGCAACGAGCACAAATAGTGCAAGCAGAGAGCCCGTGCAGGGCTGCATGTTACCCCAAAGCATGAATCAGTGTTGCACAGTGAACACAGCTTACACTTGGATGCGGTGCTTATTTTGTGCTGGAGGTTTCTGGTGCTCGGCACCTGCACTTTACAGTCAAAACCCTACTTATGACAGTCTGATCATCTAATTTAGAGATGGTTAGTGGGTCTTTTGGAAGCAATGACAGGTGCAAGGGGTGGTGCAGGCTGCAGAGGCCTCCTGGTCAGGGCCCCGGCACTTAATATTTTACAAATTAAGCACTGCTTGGACGGCTGTCATTGAGTGAAAAGGTGTCCTGGAGAGAACACGTCACACAAGACACCACTCCTCAACCTGTTTGCCATGATTCGATGCTTATCGTCCTGCAAAAGCAACTTTGCGTGAGTGCAGCTGATGACGCCCCATCATGCAGCTCGGCAGGTTTTCACGCAGCACTGGGCGCGGACTGATTTCCAGGAGATCTGTGCCGAATTTCTCTTCTTTTACAAAAAAATTAATCACTGTCACCTCTGGAGTCCCGTTACTTGGTGCCAGAGAAACTGCGCGTCACTCTGGTCACTGGAGTCAGCCCCAGGGGCGGCTGGGAACTTCTGCTGCTTGTGAAGAAAGTGCAGAGCTTGCAGTAAAAGTGCTGTGGGTCTGGTCGAAGGGCTGAGCTTGCAGTAAAAGTGCTGAGCTTGCAGTAAAAGTGCTGTGGGTCTGTTCGAAGGGCTGAGCTTGCAGTAAAAGTGCTGTGGGTCTGGTCTAAGGGCTGAGCTTGGAGTAAAAGTGCTGTGGGTCTGGTCGAAGGGCTGAGCTTACAGTAAAAGTGCTGTGGGTCTGGTCGAAGGGCCGAGCTTACAGTAAAAGTGCTGTGGTTCTGGTTGAAGGGCTGAGCTTACAGTAAAAGTGCTGTGGGTCTGCTCTAAGGGCTGAGCTTGCAGTAAAAGTGCTGTGGGTCTGGTCGAAGGGCTGAGCTTGCAGTAAACGTGCTGTGGGTCTGCTCTAAGGGCTGAGCTTGCAGTAAAAGTGCTGTGGGTCTGGTCGAAGGGCTGAGCTTGCAGTAAAAGTGCTGTGGGTCTGCTCTAAGGGCTGCGCTTGCAGTAAAAGTGCTGTGGGTCTGGTCGACGGGCTAAGCTTGCAGTAAACGTGCTGTGGGTCTGCTCTAAGGGCTGCGCTTGCAGTAAAAGTGCTGTGGGTCTGGTCGATGGGCTAAGCTTGCAGTAAACGTGCTGTGGGTCTGCTCTAAGGGCTGAGCTTGCAGTAATAGTGCTGTGGGTCTGGTCGAAGGGCTGAGCTTGCAGTAAAAGTGCTGTGGGTCTGGTCGAAGGGCTGAGCTTGCAGTAAAAGTGCTGTGGGTCTGGTCTAAGGGCTGAGCTTGCAGTGAAAGTGCTGTGGGTCTGGTCGAAGGGCTGAGCTTTCAGTAAAAGTGCTGTGGGTCTGCTCTAAGGGCTGAGCTTGCAGTAAAAGTGCTGTGGGTCTGGTCGACGGGCTAAGCTTGCAGTAAACGTGCTGTGGGTCTGCTCTAAGGGCTGAGCTTGCAGTAAAAGTGCTGTGGGTCTGGTCGACGGGCTAAGCTTGCAGTAAACGTGCTGTGGGTCTGCTCTAAGGGCTGAGCTTGCAGTAAAAGTGCTGTGGGTCTGGTCGAATGGCTGAGCTTGCAGTAAAAGTGCTGTGGGTCTGGTCGACGGGCTAAGCTTGCAGTAAAAGTGCTGTGGGTCTGGTCGACGGGCTAAGCTTGCAATAAAAGTGCTGTGGGTCTGACCGAAGGGCTGGGCTTGCAGTAAAAGTGCTGTGGGTCTGATCGAAGGGCTGAGCTTGCAGTAAAAGTGCTGTGGGTCTGGTCGACGGGCTAAGCTTGCAGTAAAAGTGAGTGGGTCTGACCGAAGGGCTGGGCTTGAGAGGCACGTGCTGTGGGTGTTTGGAAAGGCCTCGGGTAGGTGGATTGGACGTGTGCTTGGAGCCACCCCCGCCTGCTCTCAGCGCCACACACCTCGCTGTCCCTTTAAGGCGCCTCCTGCCTCCCACCGTCCAGCCACTGACAACGAAAATCTCTAAAACCCTTCTTTTGGTTTTATTAAAAGGTATATTGATCCGGACCAAAGAAGAGAAAAAAACTAATTATTATTACCGGGGAAAGCGTAAATTCTAAAAAAAAAAATCGTTGCTAGTTTCACTGGGTTTATAAATCATTTTTATTCCGGCGCCGACGCTAATTGAAGATCGATGCTTAACTCGAGGCATCTCGAGTGCGGCCTCCGCGGGGCGCGAACCGCGGGTATTTCTGGAAGCGGCAGCGGGGACCGGGCATGAGGGCACGTGACGCACGTGCGAGCCCTGAGCCATGCTCTGGGGGAGAGCACGGCATATCCATGCACGAGCCGTGCTTTGGGGTGAGTGTACGGGCGTACATCAGTGCACTGAGCATGCTCAAGAGTGAGTGTACGGGCTGCACATGCATGATGGTATGTGTGTGTGTGTACGGGCAGCACTCGTGTGTGTGTGTGTACGGGCTACACATGCATGCTGTTACTCGTGTGTGTGTATACAGGTTGCACAAGCATGCTGTTACTCATGCTCATGGGTACCTATACGTACTACACATGCATGATGGTACTCATGGGTGTCAGGGCGGCTCTAGGCTCATGGCGGCCCTGGCCAGGCAGCGTAGGTAGAGGGCCCGGAAGAGGGCCCCGGAAGAGGCGTGGAGGCCAGTGAAGAGGGGGGGGTCAGAGTTTTTGGAAGTGGAACAGAGCCGGAGGCCGCCAAATCCCTGCCAGGGACTGCCACGCAAATATGTATCCATCCTCAGAGGATATTATATAAAGGATATACATTGGCGTGGCGGCCCTGGGCTTTGGAGGCCCTGTGCAGGTGCACAGCTTGCACATGCCTAAGGCCAACCCTGTGGGTGTGTGTACAGGCTGCGCATTATGCTGTTTCTCATGCTCACCGGTGTGTGTACGGGCTGTACACGCATGCTGTTACTCGTGCTCACAGGTGTGTGCACGGGCTGTGCATGCATGCTGTTACTCATGCTCACGGGTGTGTGTACGGGCTGCACACGCCTGCTGTCACTCATGCTCACGGGTGTGTGTACGGGCTGCACACGCATGCTGTTACTCATGCTCACGGGTGTGTGCACGGGTTGTGCTGTTACTCGTGCTCGTCAGTGCCTGTACATACTGCATCATTCAAAGTCAGTGTTTATTGAGACTGGAATTCCTCTTTCCCTGCCACCACTCTTTGCCTCCACAGGAGATGTCAGTGCAGTGACATCTGAGTGCCTTATTTCTCTTTCATCCAAAGTTCAGTGAGGTGGCCCTGGCATGATTGGTGACCACCGGAGTGACATCCCTGCTTCCCTCACACGGCCCCCTACCCTTCAACACCACCCTCGCTGATTGGCTGCCAGCCACTATGCCATGGTCTCCATGTGAAGGGTGAATGTGTTAAGGATGCTGTCCTGTGTAGTTTCCCCAGTTTGGTCCAGTTAGGGCCTGGAAAGGTCACTGGCCTGAAACTCTGCCCACTGTGACCCAGTCATTGCAGTACCAACAAAAGCCGCCATTACACAGGCGAGTATCAGCCCTTGCACTCCAGAATGCTTCAGTACTGATGGGGATGGAAGTGGAAAGACAGAGGGGACCTAATGTTAAAGGGAAACTAGGGTATCCCTACGTTATTTTATTCAACAGTCTCAGTTAACTTTGATTATAAGCGCCTCATCTGTGGCCTAGAATTTTAGCTCTGAGATTCCTTTGCATTTTATTCAACTAGCCAGAGAGGCAGTATCCCGTCACCCATCAGAAAGTTCTCTCTATCCTTCCCAGACAAATCCAGGTGCATCTGGGGTAGTGGGTGGTTGATAGATCATCTTTCATCTGCTTATAGACAGTAATGTTTCCCAGTTTTGCAGCACACCTGGAAAGTACATGCCCAGGTGAAACCAAAGAAGGTCGTTGTTACGACCCGCAAGCACGTACGTCACATGAACACGCATGCAGGATTCAAAGGGGCTACAACAGCCTGGACGCTCACGGGTTGATGCTCTGACCCAAGCTCAGGGTGGGACAGTCAACCCTTGAGGCACTCAGCCAAAGCCTTGGTTTATGCAACAGCGGGGGCTCACAGCACTGACCCTTGGCTGGGAGGACCCGGGACAGAAGGACATCTCACCAGGGTGTTCACAATATTTCACCAGCATGGGGTGTATTTTAATCTCTAAATCAGGACAAACATTTGAAAAAGAATCAACAATGAGTATTTTTCTACATTCTCTACAGCTGGACCAAGGCTTCTTTGCATATGGGGGCTCCTTTGTCGGCAAAGCAATGTTGGACAGGACAGCTTACTACAATAACAGACAGGGCTGCAATCATTGACGCGGTCACCCATCAGCTTTTGTTTCTTCTCACTCAAACTCCCTAAGTGTGATGGCTAGGCCCAGTAGTTACTGTGTAACATGTACCCCATTGAGGAGCCCCAAAACAGCTGAGTCCAGCCTGGGGCGGCTTGTGTTTCTGCTGAGAGTGGACCTGGCGTGACATGGATGGACTGTCCCTATCTGACCAAGACAAACACTGTTATGCATAAGATTGTTCCCAGACAGTAATGACAGTGAATAAAAACATGGACTGGAATTCCACCCAAGTAACACCCAATGACTGAGATTCATTCAAACATTTCTCCCATCACTTGTTATTTTTCCTAGTAAAACAAAAGTCTCCACTAATGTCTTGGAGCACAATGTTCAGCTGTTTTGTCTCTTGTGACATTAAAAAAAACCTGGGGCAATAAAAGTGAGAAAGCAAGGGTGAACATGAAGGCAATGTAAGCTAAGTGTGTGTAGGACGTGGGAAACTGGAATACTCGATAGTTCTGCTGTTCGGTGTATCCAGTGACTCAAACATATCACATGTGGGGTGCAATAAGTTAGATATTGCACAGTTTCAATAAATCATTGCTACTAAAAACATTTGGTTGTCTTTTTGCCAAGCACACATGATTCGCTACTGCTTCACACCAACAGAGCAGATCTTCGTTGAAGGGACCGGGCTGCGCTCACTCTGGAAGTCACTGTGTAGGAAATGTTGGAAGGAGTTTGCAGACAGTTAGATTGGGATCTGGACATCAAGCCCCGTGGCTTGAAGTCAGGAAGTAACTGACACAAGTTATTTTTTGAACTTCATAAGTATTTGAAGTCAACCCTGAGGGGCTCTCCCCGTGCCTTTACAGAGATTAATCATGTCTCTGAGGTCCAACAGCGTCACAGTCCTCTCCTTGACCTCACAGTGATGGACCATGGGTACGAGGCCCAGGGTAAAGGGGGGGGGGAGCCAGCACCGCAGGATATTGCAGCTCTGGGCCACAGTTGGGAGCCCTCAATGACAAGAAAGGACCCCAGCCCCCAGTCACTGAGCTCTAAAGGTGAATAACGAGCTCCCTACTTCCCTGACCCCATCCTTATGCCCCCTTCCCTGTCTGGTACTCGGGTTTCCATCCCCATTTCCTGTGGCAGCTGCACATGTGAGGGGTCTCACCAAGGAGACGTTTATAGGTGGGTTAGCAATAGTTGCTGAGTCAATTTCATTCCATGCCAGCATATTCTAAATTAGGCCCCTCATCTATTTAACAGATCCACATTTTGCTATTGTGGGAACGGTATTGATTTTAAAAGAAGCAGGCTTGCATTGCACTCTTGGTTGTCCAACCAGAATACATTGTTTCATCATGGGAAAATCATTTACTCACTGGGCCTGCGTCCCTTTTGCTCCCCTCACAGCTCATTGGCTGACTGGCCATCATCCTAATGTAAAGGATTTTGGATGGGCACATTCTGGCTTAGGGCTGCTTCATTCTCAGGACCATATTACGACTTTGGCGGTCCAACAGCAGACAGTGCAATGCGCCATCTGCTGTAGGACCGCCAAAGCTGTTGTGATACCGCCCGCCATATTAGGACTTATGTCGTGGTCTGTTAGGTTCATAGAAGAGCCGAACATGCAGACCACAGCTGCCAGAGCGCCACCTGCACCAATTTATGCTTCTGCTTCTCGCCAGAAATCAGTGGGGCAACGCTCCTCCGCCCACATGGAGGAGCCACCCCTGAATAATGGTAAGATAACTCTCGAGGTTAAAGTATTTGCTGGAGAGATCTGTGTTTTCTTTAGTCCCAGTTTTGAATCAAAGTAGCACAGAGGGTTAATATGTCTCCTGCAAAGCACATCATGTGACAGGCAGTTGACAGTTTTTTTATGTAGATGGGTAAATGCGTTACTGCTTTTAATACAGAGACCCTCTAGTTACTTGCAGTTCATAAATTGTAGTCCATCTAATATAGAACAGTGAGCTGTGAAGGACATGTGATTCCCTCACCTTGTAACCCTTACTGTCTGATGTAACTCATACTGTACATTGATTTATACACACATGAATTATTGTCAATGTTTAATGTATATGTGTGATGTAAAGCGCTCTGACACTCTGCAATGGGATGAGTTGCCCTACAGAGCTGTAAAAGACAAAGAGGTATTTAAATTGTTCTTTGTGTAAATACTGAGACAGCCCACACATCTGACATTCTCATGGTACATGTATATCTCTTATATAAAGGGACTGAACAAAGTTACAAGCATTTCTCTGTTAAGTACCTGTGAAGTGATAGGATGTGAGGCTTTCTTTCCTTTCCATTTCATTTAGGTATAAGGCTCCTGATAGCTCCCACCCAGGATACTCCAAAACAAGGAGCTCAAGGAACCATTAAACTCAGCCTTTGCATACGGCTGGGTCCAAACTGGGGTGGCGTAGTGAGCAAAGGAACAATGGATTAAACCCAGATCCCTTGACTGGGTGGTTGAAAAGTTTTAGCGCTCCGTCCATCATCTTGTTGTGTTTGCTATGTTCACCCTAAGCGGCCAAGGGTATGCCCAGACGTGGGTCCCTTGCTCGTTGTTCCACTGTAGTCAAAGTAGCCTGGCTGATGAGGGGTGATACCCCAAAACTGGTCCCAGAATGCTTGTTTCCGGTTCAGGGAGGACCTGGCCTGGCAGTTCGGACTGAACTGTTCTCATGAGGAGCAGGGTCAAGACTGATTTGCATATGGCTGCGTCCAAACGGGGTGGCGAAGTGAGTAAAAGAACAATGGATCAAACCCAGATCTCTCGACTGGGGGTGAGTGGTTGAAAAGTATCAGCACTCCGTCCATCATCTTGCTTTGTTATGGGCCCAGCTGGAATATAATAAGCCGGCTCGCCTGCATGTTGCTGCTGGAAAATGGAAAGAAGACAAGTGCAGACACTGCTGAATGTCCCCTGGTGTCTGAAAATTACACCAGGACATGTATGACACTTTTCTGTGGGACCCACCCTCTTGGCAGGGTAGACGGCGTCCATACTGTGAAAAGAGTGGTTAGACGCTGTCTACCAGCGTGTACCCTCGATTTGTGCCCTGCTTTCATTGCTCGTGAACTGCTGAGAGGCCGTAGACATTACCCAAGAGCACAATCGAACCAATTAGAACATAACATAACACAGCAGAAGATATATCTGTGGAAAGTTGCTCAGTGTTTATCATGGCATTTGGTGCACACATTTCCTGGAAGAGCAGAGGCGTGCACTCAAGTGAAAACAATGAAGTGCCACTTCCGGTTCACTGGTCACACCGCGAGACATGTCAGGGCAGAGAACCAGCGATCACTTAGACAGACATATCAAGCAAAGGGTGTGTGACCTCTCCTCTTCAGACAGCTGAGGGTTGGCTGTCAGAGCTCCATTAGGGAGGGTTGTCAGGCACAATGTTGTGAGAGACTTTAAGAGAGAACGAGCAGTGAGGGAAGGAACAAGGGACTGGGGAGAGAGAGAGCTAGAGGGAGGGAGGGAAGGAGGAGGAGGAGTGAGCGATTGTGAGAAAGCTAGAGAGAGATAAGAGTTAGAGAGAAAGACACAGAAGGGGCAGGTGAATATGGAAAGAGAGGGAGCGGGACAGAAAAAGAGTCAAGTAGAGGCAATTAGAAATACAGATAGATGCAGAAAGATGGATGGATGGATGGATGGATGGAGGGCTGGATGGATGGGTGGATGGATGATGGATGGAGGGGTGGGTGGAGGGATGATGGATGGAGGGATGGGTGGATGTGTGGATGGATGATGGATAGAGGGGTTGGTGGAGGGATGATGGATGGAAGGATGGGTGGATGTGTGGATGTGTGGATGGATGATGGATGGAGGGATGGGGAGGGATTATGGATGGAGGGATGGTGGGTTGGTGGATGGATGGATGGATCTGTGATTCCAATTGGATGAGGCTGCTGGCATGTGGAAGTGATTCTTCCATTATTTCTTTCTAGCTGGGTTCTGCAGCCAGGTCAGCAAGAGCAGGCCTGCGAATCACCTTCCTTCCTTAAATGTTAACACCTGAACATTAAGCAATGCAAGGATCATGATTGGAGCTGGACCCCTGGCCAGCTCCTCAGTGAGCTGAATACCAAATGGGCCTTTTGAGCCAGTCACATAATGAACCACAGTGACCTGTGCTGCCCGGACCCTGCACGTCACACTGCTCGTCTCCCCCAGGATGGAAGCGCTGTGATTGAACCCACCGTACACCCTCAACAGGGCCAACCACAGGCAGATACCCCAGGCCTTGCCCCAATAGGAGCAGTCCAGCTGGAACAGGCCCAGCAGGTGCCCTCTGTAGATGCAACACCCTGTGAGCAACAGATGTGCCCAGAGGTTGGACCTGCAATTACAGGTCTCAAGCCATACCTCACTGTGGAGGGATAAGCACTCTGGGGGTGCTCGTTTGTCCATTCGGTAGGGACACGGTCTGGTAGTTTGCATTGGATTGTTCCTATTGTAAAAGGGCCACAGATGTGCCCAGAGGTTGGCCCTATAATCATTCTGCCGCAGGTCTCAAGTCAAACCTCACGCAGGAGGGATAAACACTCTGGGGGTGCTTGTTTTTCCATTCACTGGGGACATGGCTTTGCATTGGATTGTTCCTATTGGACAAAGGACCTGGGTTGAATGGGCTGGTTCTTTATCAGAGGGGATTTGGGGGAGGGGATAGCAGACTGCGATGCATCCCTGAGTAGTTACAGGGCTGAGATTCATTCAAACATTCCACCCGTTCCATTGTGTCCATCTGTGCCACTGACACTCACACGGGAACTAGAGCCATGAGGCTCTTTCACTCTTTCACTGACTAATCAATATCCATGAGCAGAACTTCTCCCACTAAGTGTCTCTCTAATGAAGGACATTCCATCCCACCGACTCTAATTTAGAGATGGGCAAAATTTGCATAATTTGTTTTCACATGTTTATGTGCATTTTTAGCAAAGCTGCTTGTAATTAAGAAAAATGCGCGGCCAGTTTGCTTTATTTGTTGCTCTAAAATGTGTCCCTGTGTCAGTTTTCGACGTGAGGATGCACTAGGCTACAGAATGCAAAAAAACACACAAAAGCAAAGATAACAACAGCTGCTTCTTGTCTGTTGTTCCTGTGCAATCACAGTAAACTTATACCGGAAATGCTGAGTTTGATTTGAAGTTTTGCTGCAAATGGTACGTAATCCTGCGAAGATGATTAGTGGCGTAATTTCAGCGCAAGTGTAAAGCGAAATTCATGAAATGACACAAATGTTGGCAGCTTCATTTAAATTTCACCCAGGCTCATTCTAAATCAGAATTGACAGAATGGATACAAACAGGCTAATGGGCGCTCTACAACATATTATCAGGGTATATTTTAGAGTATATCACATTTGGTGCATCTAAGAGGGTGAATGTGTATCCAACATTCACAAGTCCCGCATGTGCAGAAACGAACAAAAACAATACCCTCTGAGCACACTATTATTAATTTTCTCTGTAGATATAGCACCAGTTTTATTGGCAAATGTCACTTTTCAGTATACTGAAAAGTGACATTTGCCAATAAGACTGGTGCTATATCTACAGAGAGAAATAATAATAGTGTGCTCAGAGGGTATTGTTTTCATTCTAAATCAGCCCTAAGTCTCGGTGCTGAGCACTTAAAGTTCAGCACTTATATTCAACTTTAGAA
Source organism: Lissotriton vulgaris (assembly GCF_964263255.1). Classification (NCBI taxonomy): domain Eukaryota; kingdom Metazoa; phylum Chordata; class Amphibia; order Caudata; family Salamandridae; genus Lissotriton; species Lissotriton vulgaris. The sequence continues at coordinate 31,583,919 of NC_141699.1, read as the reverse complement.
AAGCTCAAGGTTCCAGGAGCTCGTGTCAACCGCATTGAACGGTTTTATCACAGATTCACAATAAGGCGCAATCATCAAAATAACAATTGGGTCCACTGTGCAATCCTATGGGACAGGGAGCGTACGTCCCCTACCGGCTCTGTGTACCTCTGCCTTCAGTTCTCTACAGTGAGAAATGTTTCTCAATTAATACACTTATCATACAGCAGGTGGTAGAAAATCTGCCATAAATGTACGAAAAAATTTAAAATCTGCCACTAAAAATTCAACTGGGATTCCAATACTACAAACATCAGCTTCCATTGGCCAAAGAAATGGGTCCTGAAGCCAACCTTTCCTTGCCCGGATGGCAGGTCCACTTGTGATCCAGTGGTCAGTGGAGGGGTCAGGTGGGGGGTGGAGGTTGGGGGTTGGGGGAGGGTCAGTAATCGCGGTTCAGTGAAGACCAGCTCATCTGCACCTGGTCTCAAAGTCAGTGCTCCAGCACGCAGAGCTCTAGTCACAGCCATGCACTGTGTGCTGCAGAGACCCCTCGGGGAGCAACCTTAAGGGTCTGCATCTTTCAAGCAGATGCTTTTGGGTGAAATGCTGCAGGGCAGGACCCCTGATGGACTTGGAGGCAGCATTGGGCAAATTGGCTGCCACCAGCGAATGAGGAACCCAGCTTTCAGAATATGAGCCACGGCAGAGATTTTAAAAGCAATGTTTATGTTTAGGATTTGTAAAGCGCACGGCTACCCGAGGGCTTCCCCGAGCTGATGAGAGCACTGAACAGAGTGACTATGCTGCATAAGAGGTACTGGGGAAATAATCAGCAATGCTATGGTACTAGCCTATCACAGCTCACCTTTTATGGAAATCGGCAATGTTATGGCACCAGAATATTGTAATTATGCCTCAGCATAGTTTGAGGAGTTTTGCTATGAGGAACTCCGCAAAGTTACCAAAAAACTCTGTGAAGTTCCGCAAGTGGTGGAGTGCAGTGCGAACTGCTGTGGTTCACACTGGTCTTCTCGTGAGGCAGCTCGCGCTCAAGTACCTACCGTTCGTGAGCGAGAGCAGGGAAAAAATTCCGCTGCACTACGCGAAGCAGAGTTTTCCGCACTCTGAGAGCTCCGAAGAAGTGCAAACAACTCCAAGAACTCAGCAAATGGAGCGGCGTTCAACGCCCAGACCTAATTGTAACTAGAATATTATAATCTAAACATCTTCTAGAAATATATCAGCTTTGTGAAGTTATTAATTGAAAATCTGCATCCAATTGGGTGATCTTTTTCTAAGTGCTCAATATTTGTGTCTTACACTTTTATTGCTAATTACATTCTGATATATAACCAACAGAACACCTTTAGCCCCATAGGTAGCACTGTCCAAAACACTTCTGGAATCAGGTCAAACTCGCGAGCTAAGGGAACTGTCCCGTAGATCTAGGGTAAAAGGGGGTGCCCGGTGTCCCTTGTGCTGCACAGAGGGTCATCAGATCAGGGTCCCTTGTCCTGCACGTTTAGAAGGGTCATCAGATCTTACTTAAAATTCATTAGCAGGATTGTTCTTTTAGAATGAAGTTTATTCACCTGAATGACACAAACTCAGCTGATGCTCAAGCAACATTTGGCTCACAAAATCTAAGCACAAACCGACGTTTCTTTCCTCAGTGATGGAAATGTACCCAACACATGGCTTCTCAAGCAATAAAGACAGTTCAATCAATAAATCGGTATTTGTGTAGTGCAACACTGTCCCCCCTAGGAGTATCTGGGCGCTGAGGGTGCCAGGTCTCCGTCGAAGACCCAGGTCTTGAGTCTTCTTCTGGAGTCCGTCAGGGACGGTGGTGTTTGGAGGTGGAGGGACAGGTTGTTCCAGGACTTGGCCGCGATGTAGGAGAAGGAGCGGTCCCCTCTGCAACTGCAACGAATGAGGTTGTGGTATGCGTGGGTGATCGAGGAGGAGCGCTGGTGTCTCGCAGGTAGATGGAAGTTTAGTCAGTGGTTGATGTCGGATGGTCCTTGATCGTGCACGGCCTTCTAAGCCTGGATCTCTGGGCATTCATTAATCACAGACCTCCCTCCTGGTAGAATTGATAACATTGGCAAGACAGTGCATTCTCCCCACTGCAGGTGCAACCTTGAGAAACATTTGCCAAGACTGCAATGAGAACATCATGTCTCTCTCGGTAGCCTCCCATGACAGCAGCGGTTCAGCTCCGCAAAATACCCTTTCATTGTTAGTCCTGGCGCCTCGGCGCGTGTCTGTGTTGCAGCACTGCGCTCACCTGATTAATGCAAGGTAAGTGAGTGGGCGGGGCTGCTCTGCTCTTTGAGCAGGGCAGGGGCGGAGTGGTTTACCCACTCAAGTGTGCATGACTGGTTTGGGTGGCATTAATATGTGTTGGTTTCAGACTCCCGGGTCGGCTTTGCTTTGGTATTCCACTCCATGGAGTCTGAAATCGACACATATGAATGTGTCCCTACCTCTTCTCACAACAATGATGAGGCACAACATTTGCCCTCAAAATATGAGGACTCATTGACTCAGAGTTTACCACACACACTTAGATTCCACATCGATTATGGATGTACGTTGTTACAACGCATGCTTTTACGATGCATGCCTTTACAATGCAGGTTTTTCAACGCAAGTCATTACAACGACTTGCATTGGGGGGTGCTGGATAGTGAATCATTTAATTTACTATTCCAACTCCTGTCCCCGTGGATAGTAGGGAAGGTGTTGGATAGTAAATTAAACTATTACCTATCCTACAGCGCCCCCAGCGCAATTCGTCGTAATGATTTGCGCTGAAAAACCTGCGTTGTAAAGGCACTGCGTGGTAAAAGTTGCGTCGTAAAGGATGTTTCCCATCGATTATAAGTATACGTTGAAGGTTAGTTCTCGAGCCCTGATGAAGCTCACATGTTGTGAACGAAACGCGTTGGCTACTCTTTTCCATTTATAGGGAAAATAAAGAGTGCTTTGGACGTTAAAGATGGAATTGGACCAACATTTGTAAACACCCATTGTGCAGTGCACTTCACATACATTGGTAGCGATGCAACATGCCTAGCACTGTGTGGACTGCAGCCGGACCTGTTCTATTCTCTGCTGTGAATCTTATAAGCGCCTAGCTACCCAAAGGCCTCACAGCGCTAGAACAGCCATCATTATTGCCAGCTCACCAGCACAAACTAATAATTATTGTAGAGCCAGGTTTTCAAGTCATTGCGAAATGAGAGCTGATTGGACAGCTGGCGTAGTTCGACGGGTTTGGGGTGTTCCAAAGTTTTGGGGCCTGATAGGACAGCAGCCGTGCGTGCTGGTACCCCCATGGTTCATGGAGGAAATAAGAGGGGTGAAGAGAACCAGTGTTTCCACAGTCCAAGGGATGCACTCGAGAAGGCGCTGCATGTTATCCTGTCATACGTTTTTTGCTTCTTTAGAAAGCCAATTACATTAAACAAACATTTGCATGTTTCTGATGATTTCTTCATGGTTGTGTGTTTGCAATGAGAAGGTCTCGCATCAATAGGACGCACACAGAGGTGCATGTTTGCTTTCTTTCTGAGTACTGTGAATTGCTTCGTGTCTCTGCCACATGTTAATTATGAATGAGAAGCTGATGTGGTGATAGCAATGTTTGGGAATCGCTTAAAGAAAGAACTCACCCCTTACATACTCGACTTTTAATTAATTAATGGTATACTTGTAAAGCGCACAGCTACCCACACCGAGGTGTCCCGGCGCTGTGTACCGCTGAGGAACCCGTCCTGGCTTTCCCTGTGAGATGGTCCCTCCTGGGCACCCCCAAGGTGGAGCCAGGCATCCCCAGCGTTGAAGGGGCCGTTGTGAAGATTAAGCAAGCTATTGCCCAGAGTTGCAGAGTGGGACCCATGATTAGAGTAGGTGCCAAAGCGAGAATTATCGAGTCCGCTGACCCTGACCCAAGACCCTGCCACGTTGGGAATTGAACCCTGGTCCTGGGCCGATCGGGTCTGCCGCCTCTAACCACTGAGCCACACTGCTCCACTTTTTCTAGGAAGTCTTATGAATCATGTACTAACGTATTTGCCCAAGATCACAAAAGAATGCCAAGTACTAGGGGAGCTGGGATTTGATTCATAGTTGACATCGAAGCTACTGTCCACATCTGAAGTGACTGCTTTGACTCTGTCAGAGCGGGGTGGACACTTGGCAGCTGTTCTCACAGAAATTCTGTTGCTGAGGTCCCCCCAAATACTAGGAGAGGCTCGACTGCGCCAGGACCGTCTTGATATGCATTGACTCACGCATGCATTCACTCAGTTCCCTAACGTCATCGTAGCTTACGGTGCAGGGTGAGAGAAACAGTGCGTTTGACTGTCTATGCATTTATGTATTCATTTGTTGACTCAGTCCCTCGCTCATTCACTCTTTCGCGTTGTTAAGCGAAAGGCCAGGACTCCCCGGGTGTGGGTGAACGGAGATCCAGGGCAGCTCGTGTGCTCACCCCTTGCTCCCCACTGACACCCCTTGGGCACTCACCACACACGTGGCACTCTCAGAGATGCAGACCAGGTGACATCTTGTGCCCTCTCGTCGTTATAGAAGGCCCAAATCTCACCTTAAGTTTGCCTTCACTGCAGTTCCACAGTCTATTGCTGTGGCCGTGCACCCTGCAGACTCAGCCTGAGCTCGGCCCACCCCCTGCACACTCCACCTGAGCTCGGCCTGCCCCCTGCAGACTCCACCTGAGCTCCGCCCGCCCCCTGCAGACTCCACCTGAGCTCCGCACGCCCCCTGCAGACTCCACCTGAGCTCTGCACGCCCCCCTGCAGACTCCACCTGAGCTCGGCCCGCCCCCTGCAGACTCCACCTGAGCTCCGCATGCCCCCTGCAGACTCCACCTGAGCTCCGCATGCCCCCTGCAGACTCCACCTGAGCTCGGCCTGCCCCCTGCAGACTCCACCTGAGCTCCGCCCGCCCCCTGCAGACTCCACCTGAGCTCGGCCCGCCCCCTGCAGACTCAGCCTGAGCTCGGCCCACCCCCTGCAGACTCCACCTGAGCTCCGCACGCCCCATGCAGACTCCACCTGAGCTCCGCCCGCCCCCTGCAGACTCCACCTGAGCTCGGCCTGCCCCCTGCAGACTCCACCTGAGCTCCGCCCGCCCCCTGCAGACTCCACCTGAGCTCCGCATGCACCCTGCAGACTCAGCCTGAGCTCGGCCCACCCCCTGCAGACTCCACCTGAGCTCCGCACGCCCCATGCAGACTCCACCTGAGCTCCGCCCGCCCCCTGCAGACTCCACCTGAGCTCCGCATGCACCCTGCAGACTCAGCCTGAGCTCGGCCCACCCCCTGCAGACTCCACCTGAGCTCGGCCTGCCCCCTGCAGACTCCACCTGAGCTCCGCCCGCCCCCTGCAGACTCCACCTGAGCTCCGCACGCCCCCTGCAGACTCCACCTGAGCTCTGCACGCCCCTGCAGACTCTGCCTGAGCTCGGCCCGCCCCCTGCAGACTCCACCTGAGCTCCGCCCGCCCCCTGCAGACTCCACCTGAGCTCCGCACGCCCCCTGCAGACTCCACCTGAGCTCCGCACGACCCCCTGCAGACTCTCCCTTAGCTCGGCCCGCCCCCTGCAGACTCCACCGGAGCTCTGTACGCCCCCTGCAGACTCCACCTGAGCTCCGCACGCCCCCTGCAGACTCCACCTGAGCTCCGCACGACCCCCTGCAGATTCTCCCTTAGCTCGGCCCGCCCCCTGCAGACTCCACCGGAGCTCTGTACGCCCCCTGCAGACTCCACCTGAGCTCTGCACGCCCCCTGCAGAGTCCACCTGAGCTCTGCACGCCCCCTGCAGACTCCACCTGAGCTCCGCACGCCCCCTGCAGACTCCACCTCAGCTCCGCACGACCCCCTGCAGACTCTCCCTTAGCTCAGCCCGCCCCCTGCAGACTCCACCGGAGCTCTGTACGCCCCCTGCAGACTCCACCTGAGCTCCGCACGCCCCCTGCAGACTCCACCTGAGCTCCGCACGCCCCCTGCAGACTCCACCTGAGCTCCGCACGCCCCCTGCAGACTCCACCTGAGCTCCGCACGCCCCCTGCAGACTCCACCTGAGCTCCGCACGCCCCCTGCAGACTCCACCTGAGCTCTGCACGCCCCCTGCAGACTCCACCTGAGCTCCGCACGCTCCCTGGAGACTCCACCTGAGCTCTGCACGCCCCCTGCAGACTCCACCTGAGCTCCGCACGCCCCCTGCAGACTCCACCTGAGCTCTGCACGCCCCCTGCAGAGTCCACCTGAGCTCTGCACGCCCCCTGCAGACTCCACCTGAGCGCCGCACGCCCCCTGGAGACTCCACCTGAGCTCTGCACGCCCCCTGCAGACTCCACCTGAGCTCTGCACGCCCCCTGCAGACTCCACCTGAGCTCCGCACGCCCCCTGCAGACTCCACCTGAGCTCCGCACGCCCCCTGCAGACTCCACCTGAGCTCCGCACGCCCCCTGCAGACTCCACCTGAGCTCTGCACGCCCCCTGCAAACTCCACCTGAGCTCCGCACGCTCCCTGGAGACTCCACCTGAGCTCTGCACGCCCCCTGCAGACTCCACCTGAGCTCCACACGCCCCCTGCAGACTCCACCTGAGCTCTGCACGCCCCCTGCAGAGTCCACCTGAGCTCTGCACGCCCCCTGCAGACTCCACCTGAGCGCCGCACGCCCCCTGGAGACTCCACCTGAGCTCTGCACGCCCCCTGCAGACTCCACCTGAGCTCCTCACTCCCCCTGCAGACTCCACCTGAGCTCTGCACGCCCCCTGCAGACTCTCCCTGAGCTCGGCCTGCCCCCTGCAGACTCCACCTGAGCTCTGCACGCCCCTGCAAACTCCACCTGAGCTCCGCACGCCCCCTGCAGACTCCACCTGAGCTCTGCACGCCCCCTGCAGACTCCACCTGAGCTCCGCACACCCCTGCAGACTCCACCTGAGCTCTGTACGCCCCCTGCAGACTCCACCTGAGCTCTGCACGCCCCCCTGCAGACTCCACCTGAGCTCCGCACGCCCCCTGGAGACTCCACCTGAGCTCTGCACGCCCCCTGCAGACTCCACCTGAGCTCCGCACGCCCCCTGCAGACTCCACCTGAGCTCTGCACGCCCCCTGCAGACTCCACCTGAGCTCTGCACGCCCCCTGCAGACTCCACCTGAGCTCCGCACGCCCCCTGCAGACTCCACCTGAGCTCTGCACGCCCCCTGCAGACTCCACCTGAGCTCTGCACGCCCCCTGCAGACTCCACCTGAGCTCCGCACGCCCCCTGCAGACTCTCCCTGAGCTCGGCCTGCCCCCTGCAGACTCCACCTGAGCTCTGCACGCCCCTGCAGACTCCACCTGAGCTCCGCACGCCCCCTGCAGACTCCACCTGAGCTCTGCACGCCCCCTGCAGACTCCACCTGAGCTCCGCACGCCCCCTGCAGACTCCACCTGAGCTCCGCATGCCCCCTGCAGACTCCACCTGAGCTCCGCACGCCCCCTGTAGACTCCACCTGAGCTCGGCCCGCCCCCTGCAGACACCAGCGAGCTGCCAGACTCCATTTGTGACTGTCAGACCACAGACCCAGGGAACCATCGACAGGCAGCATGTCTCTTATCCCCTAGAGCCCCCCTGCCCATGGGCGTCCACAGAACATTTTCCAGGGGGGGGACAAAATGTTACTGTCCTCACCATCCTCGGACATGATGTGTGCCAGGTGGGGCACAAGAAACACTGGGGTGCAGGAGGAGCCATGGGGGGCAGGAAGCAGGCCGCATATGTTCTCATACACCATAGGGTTGTTGTGCCATAGCCATCTCTTTCTTTTGTGGCACCCCAAAATCCATACCTGCCCTGGTCCTTAAAATTACCCCCTAGCTCCCCATAACCCATACCTGCCCTGAGCCCTTAAATTTCCCCCCTTGCACCACAAAACCCATACCCACCCTGAACCCTAAAATTACCCACCTGGTACCCCAAAACCCATACCCCTGATCTCTAAAATTATCCCCCTGGCACCCCAATACTTAACCAGCCCTGAACCTTAAAATTACTCCCAGGCACTTTAAAACCCACACCCACCCTGAACCCTAAAGTTTCCCCCTTGCACCCCAAAAGCTGAACACTACATTCTGATTGTGTATCACGCCGTCTCCCTGCTCAGGGAGGATCTTCTGGTTGGATCGGCTCGCCCTGGTCCGGTTCAGCTCGCCCTTCTCTGGAGCTGTTCTGCCTGCCTTGTCCCACTTCCGGACCCACCGAGCCTGCCTCTGTGCACACCCCCTGGACCTACTCTGTCTGGCCTGGTTCTTTCTCCACTGTCTTCACTGGCAGAGTTAGGACACAGGTCTCACTTCTCTGAAGCTGCACTCCCTCACCCAGACCCCCAACCTCCCCCCTCCACTAGCTCGCTCATCTTCCTTCCTCCCTACTTCAGAGTCTTGCTCTCTCCACTGCTTCTCTCTCTCTTTCACCCCCCCCCCCTCTTCGTTCACTCTCACCCCCACTGTATCCATCACCCCGACCCCGCCAAGTCTTCCTCTATCCCCCTCTCTCTTCATCCTCCTCATGTCGGTGATAGGGAGTTCGGGTCCTCTCCGAAAATGCGAGCTGGAGGTGACGTTAAGTGTGAAAGCACCAAAGTGTGAACCGGGAGAAGAGGGGGGGAGGGGTGGACGGCAGGTAGAGGGTCAAAGGGGGCACTGGCTCTCAGAGAGGTGAGAAGGGACGGGGAGCAGCCTGAGGACAAAATCAACACCCGAGCAAGAGGCAGACGCTCCGCGGGGAGCCTGGTGTTGTAAAATGAAGAGACGCACACTTCTTAGCACAACAAAGCAGCTGAGGGGCGCCTTTCAATAGAGCCAAGAACCTGACCCATCTCGAACAAACAGCAGCCACCGCAGAACCCAGCGGTGTCATGAAAACAACAAAGGACAGAGAGACAGACGACTGCCGCCGAAACCTGGAAGTACAACTTACACCTTTAACAAAAGGCACTTCCTGATGCAAGCACCACACGCCAGAACACTAAAAATATATGAATCTCCCATCAATGTACACCTGAGAGTGAATAAAAAGATGAACAGCAAACTAAGGCAGTGACTGCCAGACACTAAGCATGGGCGTCCGCAGGGGGGGGCAAGGAGGGGCGCTCCAGGGGAGGTCAAGCGCACCTCCTTGCCCCCCTCCCTGCGGACGCCCATGGCCTGCCCCCTACGATGCTCACTGAGCCTTTTGCACCGACCCATTGTTCCCTCACTGACACCCCAGGGGTCTCCCCCTGATACTGTGACAGCTCAGGGCAGGACACCTTGTGCGCCGACCCCTTGCGCCCTCACTGACCCCGCAGGGGAATCCCCTGATACTGTGAGAGCTCAGGACAGGACACCTTGTGCGCCGACCCCTTGCGCCCTCACTGACCCCGCAGGGGTCTCCCCTGACACTGTGAGAGCTCAGGACAGGACACCTTGTGCGCCGACCCCTTGTTCCCTCACTGACCCCCCAGGAGTCTCCCCCTGATACTGTGACAGCTCAGGACAGGACACCTTGTGCGCCGACCCCTTGCTCCCTCACTGACCCCCCAGGGGTCTCCCCCGATACTGTGAGACCTCAGGACAGGACACCTTGTGCGCCGACCCCTTGTTCCCTCACTGACCCCCCAGGAGTCTCCCCCTGATACTGTGACAGCTCAGGACAGGACACCTTGTGGGCCGACCCCTTGCTCCCTCACTGACCCCCCCAGGGGTCTCCCCCTGATACTGTGACAGCTCAAAGGACAGGACACCTTGTGCGCCGACCCCTTGTTCCCTCACTGACCCCCCAGGGGTCTCCCCCTGATACTGTGACAGCCCGGGACAGGACATCTCGTGCCCCGACCCCTTGCTCCCTCACTGACCCCCCAGGGGTCTCCCCCTGATACTGTGACAGCTCGGTGCAGGACACCTTGTGCGCCGACCCCTTGCGCCCTCACTGACCCCGCAGGGGTCTCCCCTGACACTGTGAGAGCTCAGGACAGGACACCTTGTGCGCCGACCCCTTGTTCCCTCACTGACCCCCCAGGAGTCTCCCCCTGATACTGTGACAGCTCAGGACAGGACACCTTGTGCGCCGACCCCTTGCTCCCTCACTGACCCCCCAGGGGTCTCCCCCGATACTGTGAGAGCTCAGGACAGGACACCTTGTGCGCCGACCCCTTGTTCCCTCACTGACCCCCCAGGAGTCTCCCCCTGATACTGTGACAGCTCAGGACAGGACACCTTGTGGGCTGACCCCTTGCTCCCTCACTGACCCCCCCAGGGGTCTCCCCCTGATACTGTGACAGCTCAAAGGACAGGACACCTTGTGCGCCGACCCCTTGTTCCCTCACTGACCCCCCAGGGGTCTCCCCCTGATACTGTGACAGCCCGGGACAGGACATCTCGTGCCCCGACCCCTTGCTCCCTCACTGACCCCCCAGGGGTCTCCCCCTGATACTGTGACAGCTCGGTGCAGGACACCTTGTGCGCCGACCCCTTGCTCCCTCACTGACCCCCCAGGGGTGTCCCCCGATACTGTGACAGCTCAGGGCAGGACACCTTGTGCGCCGACCCCTTGCTCCCTCACTGACCCCCCAGGGGTGTCCCCCGATACTGTGACAGCTCAGGGCAGGACACCTTGTGCGCCGACCCCTTGCTCCCTCACTGACCCCCCAGGGGTCTCCCCCTGATACTGTGACAGCTCGGTGCAGGACACCTTGTGCGCCGACCCCTTGCTCCCTCACTGACCCCCCAGGGGTGTCCCCCGATACTGTGACAGCTCAGGGCAGGACACCTTGTGCGCCGACCCCTTGCTCCCTCACTGACCCCCCAGGGGTCTCCCCCTGATACTGTGACAGCTCAAAGGACAGGACACCTTGTGCGCCGACCCCTTGTTCCCTCACTGACCCCCCACGGGTCTCCCCCTGATACTGTGAGAGCTCAGGACAGGACACCTTGTGCGCCGACCCCTTGCTCCCTCACTGACCCCCCAGGGGTCTCCCCCTGATACTGTGACAGCTCAAAGGACAGGACACCTTGTGCGCCGACCCCTTGTTCCCTCACTGACCCCCCAGGGGTCTCCCCCTGATACTGTGACAGCTCGGGACAGGACACCTTGTGCGCCGACCCCTTGCTCCCTCACTGACCCCCCAGGGGTCTCCCCCTGATACTGTGAGAGCTCAGGACAGGACACCTTGTGCGCCGACCCCTTGCTCCCTCACTGACCCCCCAGGGGTCTCCCCCTGATACTGTGACAGCTCAAAGGACAGGACACCTTGTGCGCCGACCCCTTGTTCCCTCACTGACCCCCCAGGGGTCTCCCCCTGATACTGTGAGAGCTCAGGACAGGACACCTTGTGCGCCGACCCCTTGCTCCCTCACTGACCCCCCAGGGGTCTCCCCCTGATACTGTGACAGCTCAAAGGACAGGACACCTTGTGCGCCGACCCCTTGTTCCCTCACTGACCCCCCAGGGGTCTCCCCCTGATACTGTGACAGCTCGGGACAGGACACCTTGTGCGCCGACCCCTTGCTCCCTCACTGACCCCCCAGGGGTCTCCCCCTGATACTGTGAGAGCTCAGGACAGGACACCTTGTGCGCCGCCCCCTTGCTCCCTCACTGACCCCCCAGGGGTCTCCCCCTGATACTGTGAGAGCTCAGGACAGGACACCTTGTGCGCCGACCCCTTGTTCCCTCACTGACCCCCCAGGGGTCTCGCCCTGATACTGTGACAGCCCGGGACAGGACATCTCGTGCCCCGACCCCTTGCTCCCTCACTGACCCCCCAGGGGTCTCCCCCTGATACTGTGACAGCTCGGTGCAGGACACCTTGTGCGCCGACCCCTTGCTCCCTCACTGACCCCCCAGGGGTGTCCCCCGATACTGTGACAGCTCAGGGCAGGACACCTTGTGCGCCGACCCCTTGCTCCCTCACTGACCCCCCAGGGGTGTCCCCCGATACTGTGACAGCTCAGGGCAGGACACCTTGTGCGCCGACCCCTTGCTCCCTCACTGACCCCCCAGGGGTCTCCCCCTGATACTGTGACAGCTCGGTGCAGGACACCTTGTGCGCCGACCCCTTGCTCCCTCACTGACCCCCCAGGGGTGTCCCCCGATACTGTGACAGCTCAGGGCAGGACACCTTGTGCGCCGACCCCTTGCTCCCTCACTGACCCCCCAGGGGTCTCCCCCTGATACTGTGACAGCTCAAAGGACAGGACACCTTGTGCGCCGACCCCTTGTTCCCTCACTGACCCCCCAGGGGTCTCCCCCTGATACTGTGAGAGCTCAGGACAGGACACCTTGTGCGCCGACCCCTTGCTCCCTCACTGACCCCCCAGGGGTCTCCCCCTGATACTGTGACAGCTCAAAGGACAGGACACCTTGTGCGCCGACCCCTTGTTCCCTCACTGACCCCCCAGGGGTCTCCCCCTGATACTGTGACAGCTCGGGACAGGACACCTTGTGCGCCGACCCCTTGCTCCCTCACTGACCCCCCAGGGGTCTCCCCCTGATACTGTGAGAGCTCAGGACAGGACACCTTGTGCGCCGACCCCTTGCTCCCTCACTGACCCCCCAGGGGTCTCCCCCTGATACTGTGACAGCTCAAAGGACAGGACACCTTGTGCGCCGACCCCTTGTTCCCTCACTGACCCCCCAGGGGTCTCCCCCTGATACTGTGAGAGCTCAGGACAGGACACCTTGTGCGCCGACCCCTTGCTCCCTCACTGACCCCCCAGGGGTCTCCCCCTGATACTGTGACAGCTCAAAGGACAGGACACCTTGTGCGCCGACCCCTTGCTCCCTCACTGACCCCCCAGGGGTCTCCCCCTGATACTGTGAGAGCTCAGGACAGGACACCTTGTGCGCCGACCCCTTGCTCCCTCACTGACCCCCCAGGGGTCTCCCCCTGATACTGTGAGAGCTCAGGACAGGACACCTTGTGCGCTGACCCCTTGCTCCCTCACTGACCCCCCAGGGTTCTCCCCCTGATACTGTGACAGCTCAGGACAGGACACCTTGTGCGCCGACCCCTTGCTCCCTCACTGACCCCCCAGGGGTCTCCCTTTGATACTGTGACAGTTCAGGACAGGACACCTTGTGCGCCGACCCCTTGCTCCCTCACTGACCCCCCAGGGGTCTCCCCCTGATACTGTGAGAGCTCAGGACAGGACACCTTGTGCGCCGACCCCTTGTTCCCTCACTGACCCCCCAGGGGTCTCCCCCTGATACTGTGACAGCTCAGGACAGGACACCTTGTGCGCCGACCCCTTGCTCCCTCACTGACCCCCCAGGGGTCTCCCCCTGATACTGTGACAGCTCAAAGGACAGGACACCGCCACCCTCCTCTTCACAACATCCCCTTGCCCCCTCTCCTCCACCGGCGCACAGACCCCCCTCTGCGCTTCCATCCTCGCCGCGAGACTGCCAGGACTGCAGGGTCGAGAGGCTCCGTGCTCGGGCCTCCAGCCTGCGTCAGCAGCCTCCCTCTGATGATGCTCAGTATTTAAGTGAACTCCAATGGCGCTCATTGGCTGCATCGCCCCTTAAGGGAGGCGCAGCGACCCTGTGCAGCGCCTCGAAGCGCCTTTCATTCAGCGTGACAGGTCCGAGGGCGCCCTGTGTTCCCAGGGGAGGGCCACTGCCGGCTGTAGAATGGGAGAGGCGGGGGGAGGCCAGCCTGGGGTGACCAACTGGCATAGGTGCAAATTCAGGACGTTGAGTGTAAAAATTCAGGACAAAGGGTTAAAATTCAGGACAAAAATTCAGGACAAAAGGTCAAAATTCAGGACAAAACTTTGGGACAAAAGGTAAGTTTTACAGACACGTTAGAGGTGGTAGCGCAATAGCATATAAGTAAGTAAATAGACAACCATCTAAGAATAAGTCAAAATAAGTTTATATTAGATTGAGAAAATCGTGCACTTCAAGTTTTTTCAGTATGGCCGCAGCTTGCTACCTTAGACGATTAAAAATGTGCATCTCGCTCCAGCAGGTAATTTAGTCACCAGACAATGGTGAACCACACCTGAATATAAGTGAGGCCTCTTTTATTGTTGATTGAAAACTACTAGATATACAAGGAACTTTGCAGTGCCAGCCCCCAGTAACAAAACCGCTCCCCCCCTTACCAGCCTCCCAGGGAAACTCCTGATGCCCGGTCCGGCCTGTCCTGCCTTGCTACCACCCTTCAATGGTGCCCCTCATCTTCACTTAGACCGTCTCTCATGTGTATTTAATTTCTCTTATGGTGTTACTCATCCCAATTATGTAGGGCAGGGTGTCGGTGTGTGTTACATCACACACATTATATAGCGACAATGACTCATATTAACCTGAAAGTCAATGTATAGGAAATGTTACTTAGGATAATGGGTGCTACAAGGTATATTTCTTTCATCTATCATTAAGTCTTTCACCATTCATCCTGTCCTTCCATCTGTGTGCCCATTTATATCCAAACATATTCAACCATTTGCAAACCTATCCACCATATATCCTTCCATCCATCATTTCACTGATCCATCCCTCCATCCACCCTTTCACTCTTCCATCCATTATTCATCTACCCACCCTTTCACCCCATCCATCCGTAGTCATCCATCCACTCTTCCACCCATCCATCTATTCACTCATCCATCCAGCCATTTACCCTTTCACCCATCAAGTTCAAGTTCAAGTTCAGAAATTTGTATAGCGCACTACTCACCCAGAGGGTCTCAAGGCACTTGGGGGAGGGAGGGGTACTTTACTTATCGAATATCCAAGTTTTAAGTTGCTTTCTGAAAGAGAGGTGGTTCTGTACAAGGCGGAGGTGGGTGGGGAGGGAATTCCAGGTTTTGGCCGCTAAGTAGGAGAAGGTTCTTCCCCCTATGGTGGATCTATGGATGCACGGAATTGAGGCGAGGGTTTGATTGGATGATCGTAGTTGGCGGGTGGGGGTGTAGAAGGACAGTCGCGTGTTGAGGCATTCGGGTCCAAGGTCGTAGAGGGCTTTGTGTGCATGGGTGAGGAGACGGAACGCTATTCTCTTGTTGACGGGGAGCCAGTGGAGGTCTTTCAGGTGACCGGAAATGTGAGCTTGACGGGGGATGTCCAATATGAGTCTAGCTGAGGCGTTTTGGATGCGTAGGAGTTTTTTCTGTGGTTCACCCAGTCACTTATCCTTCCACCCATTCAGTCATTCATCCTCCCTTTCTCTCTCATCCCCTTTTCACTTATCCATCCATCCACCCATCCATCTACTCATCCATTCATTAATTTCATCCATTGATCCTATTACTAATCCATCCTTTCACTCATCCATCCGTTCTCTCATCCATCCACCCTTTCACTTCTTCACTCATCTATCCATTATTTTGTCCATCTACCCCCTTTCACTCATCCATCCATCCATCCTTTCACTCATCCATCCACCCATTCACTCGCCCATCATCTAAGCTTTCACTCATCCATCCATCCATCCACACACCCATCCACCCTTTTACCCATCCATCAACCCTTCCACCCATACATCCATTTACCTTTTTTCTCATCCATACTTTCACTCATCCATCCATCCTTTCATTTATTATCTATCCATTCACCCTTTCATTCATCCATTCACCCTTTCATTCATCCTTTCAGTAATCCATCCAGCCATTCACACATTCCTTCACTTATTTACTCAGCCACCTTTTCACATTATGAGCTGAGCCTTTGCCTCAGAGTTGCAGACAGAAGAGGCCCATCCAGAACTTCACCCCTGCTGTAGTACCTAAAGCAAGGGTTGGGGTGGGGTGGGGGAAATGTCACTATGCCCCTACACATAGGCAGTCTGAAAATGCAGATGTCATGAGTCATGCTGTGCATGATGCACAGTGCCAGGATGCGAGGTGACTGTGACATGGGGTTTCCAGGGCTTTAAGTGGTGTAAAAAAACTAGGGGGTCTCTTCAAAGGGGGTGTTTGATGTAATTAAGGACGTGGTTTAAAACACCTAGGCAAAAAATCAGCGCTTAGCATAGTGTTCCGCCCGACTGGTATTATGTTGTTTATGTCTTTGTATCCAGATATATAATAGAGCAAGTATTATTACACCAACAACAAGCCAGGACTATTGGCTTTGTCAATGGTTGTTAGTTGCTTAAAATAAAAAAGCAGCAACCATGGCTTTTTTGATTATAATATTGAAAATACTTCAGTTTAAAAATGATGAGACAGTGAAAGAACGATAACCTGTTCTTTTTAACTTATTTTACGGTCTTCTTTATATAAAATGTTTTCCAACATTGCTAAAGTTAGCGTTTTACCTTTTATCTTACAGAATGCCCTGCTGTACACTGAGGCAGGAGGAGGCCGCCACATGCTGTCACACCCCAGACAGCCCATTGTCATTCTGTATGTGGCAATCATCAGCCCCACACAGAATGACAATGGGCGGGTGGGGCTGCTCTTGTGCTCCAGGAGGAGCGCGAGGCGGCAGCATCAAGGTGCTAAGGCCTCTCACAGGAGAGCAGTGCTGCTCCCTGTGAGGGCCAAAATTACGGACAAAAGGCGTCCGTATAAAGGATCCTCACGGACAACGGACGTGAGGTCCAAATTACGAACTTTCCGTGAAATTTACGGACGGTTGGTCACCCTAGTGTAATGATGCACTTTCTTCCCCCAATAACTCTCGGAGTCGGGTGACTGTGTCAACCTCTTTATTCAAGCCTTAACATACAAGGAGCGCAAAGCATGTCCTTCGCCCAGCCTGCTCGCGCTCTCAATGCCGCGCTGCGCCCACCGCGCCCCTACGTCACCGTACGTCACGTAGCTCCGTGACGTACCACGTTGGCGCGCTCACTACATATCTCCCCTTTTTCCAACGAACTATATGTACAAGTCCTGACTCATGTCATAGTCTCTGAACTTTGCTGGTGGGACCACCGCCCTGCCCCTTCTCGTCAGTCTTACCGGGGACATGGCAGTTGTTGCTTCTTCTCCTTGTCCGCTCCCTAGCGCGGCCGCGCTAGGCTCACTCTGGCTTCCATCTTCTTCACTCTGCTACTCTCCATTAGCCTCTTGATCCTCAAGCCTTCTCTCACCAATGTCTAGGTCCTCTCCCCCATATTCGCAGGGGTGGTCACTGCTGTTCTCACATCCTCCTTCATTTCCACTACTGCTCCAGCTGAGTATTTTGTTGCACCTAGCCATGCGGTCCTGCGACCACACATTGCCATCGCTCAGCAAGGCCGCCCTGCCTTTGACTTCCACTACTTGTAGGGGCTTGCTGTACTTGCTTTCCCCCTTTCTCTGCAATGTGGGCAGTCTTACTCTCACCCATTCTCCTTTTTCTAAAGCCGTGTCCTTTACATTTCTCCTTGCATCGTAGTGTTTTGTGCATACCGCTTGTGCTCTCTCCAGATTGGCTTGCACCACTGCCGGTGACCACTCGCTCTTAATGACTTTTTCCTTCCATATTCTGTTGTCCTGAGTGAAAGGCTCTCGGCCTCTAAGGATCTGGAAGGGACTATAGCCAGTGTTCGTGGGTGTTATTCGGTATGCCCACACCATGTGCCAGATCTCCGCTTCCCAGTCTTTGTTATCCGAAATAGCTGCCTGTATCGAGCCCATCACCACTCTATTGAAACGCTCCACCAAGCCATTACCCGCTGGATGGTATATGGACGTGTGTTTTGTCACTATTCCATTTCTCCTCATGAACTGAGACCATTTTTCAGAACGGAATTGGGGTCCGTTGTCGCTGAGGACACACTTTGGAATGCCCTCTCTCACAAAAGTTTCCGCCATGAAGCTCACTATCCTCTCCGTGTCCATGGTTTCTTCAATCCTCAATTCCGGCCATTTAGAATAGAGATCCACCATTACGCAAATGTACTTCTGTATTCCTTGTGCATTCAGTACTGAACCTAAAATGTCTATGGACAGTTCCTCCCACGGATTTTGTGGAGGATCAATTTTTCCCAGGGCAGGGCGCAACGGTTTTAGTGTTTTGTCCGCGCCCTGGCACCTTGGACATTCTCTAACGTGTCTTTCTGCTCTTATGTCCATTCCTGGCCACCAATAGTTCTGCTTGGCCCTTAGTTTCAACTTTCCCGCTCCCAGGTGGCCTTCATGTAACATGTCCATCAGCCGGGGGATCATCCTTGCCGGGGGTATGACTCTCTCCCCTCTGTATACGAATATGCCCTGGTCATCTATGGACAGTTCCTCTCTCCTTTCGAAGTAGGGGATGAGGCCTCGTTCAGTCTTGCTTTTGTCTGGCCAACCCCTTACTATATGGGCCTTCACTTTTTCCAGGTCCGGATCCTCTTCATATGCTGTTTTCCATTCCTGCTTACTTATGGACATTTCTAGGTCCTCGGTGAGTGCGACCCACTCTTCCGCCGCCTCACTACATTCTGTACTGGGCTCCATCGCTGCCGCCCGACTCAGGTAGTCCGCCACTTTGTTCCTATTCCCTGGAATGTGTTCCACATCATAACGGAACTCCATTAATTTGAGTGACATTTTCGAGATCCTCAGCGTTGCATCTGCGTGTCCGCTTGATGTGAGTACCTTGAGCAAAGGCTTGTGGTCGGTCCTCAAACGGAACCTGGTGCCCCACAGAAATTGCCGAAACCTGGACATGGCCCACACCACTGCCAACATTTCTTTTTCGATCACACTGTACCTTTTTTCAGTGTCATTGAGGGTGCGGGACGCAAAGCATATTGTTTCTACTCTCCCTTGGCCTCGGTCTTGCATGAGGACGGCACCCAGTCCTTTCTCACTGGCATCCGTCGTGAGTATTGTGCTTCCTTGGGGGTCAAATCCTTGCAGAGGAATCGCCCCTGCCACTTCTCTCTTTATCACCCCAAATTCTCGCTGGGCCTCCTCTGACCACCGGAACTCACTGTTCTCTCTGGTTAGTAGCCTCATGTGATGGGTTTTCGAGGCGAAATGTTCTATGAACTTTCCGTAATATTCCGCCATACCCAGGAATGACCTGACCTCCTCCTTGTTGGCTGGTGATGGTGCGTCGCAGATCGCCTTCACATTTTCTCTCTTGGGAGTCACTCCTCGGGCACTTATCTCGTGGCCCAAGTACGTTACCTTTTCCATTCCTATGCGGCACTTAGCCCACTCCGCCGTGAGGCCTTTCCTTTCCAGGATACCCAACACCACCTCCAGTTTCTTGTCATGGTCGATTCTGTCGCGGCCCATCACCAAGATATCATCCTGGAAGTATTGAACCCCCCGGATGTCTTGGAACAGCTGGTGCATTAATTTTTGGAACACCGCAGCCGCCGAGGCTAGCCCGAACGGCATGCGGCGGAATCGATAGCACCCGAAGGGAGTTATGAAGGATGTCAAACTGCGGCTCTCCGGGTGTAGTGCAATCTGGTGATACGCCGATGTTAAGTCTATGGTGGAGTACCACTGAACACCCCTCGTGCTGGCCAGCATCTCCTCTATCCGGGGGAGGGGGAACTTCTCTACCACTATGTTTTTGTTCAACTCACGCAGGTCCACGCATAGACGGACCTTGCCATTGGGTTTCTTCACCACCACCAACGGCGATAGCCATTCGGCGCAGGAAATCGGCTCGATGATCCCTCTTTTCTCTAGCTGTGTTAGCTCCTCCTTCACGTCGTCCCTTACTGCCAACGGGATGTTCCTCACCTTGTGTGCCACCGGTACTGCTCCTTTTCTAAGTATGATCTTGTGCGCGAATTTGTCGAGCCTTCCAACTGAACCCCCGAAGACTGTTGGGAACTCCTTCCTCCATTTGTTCGTGTCCAGCCCTTCCTCCGGCTCCGTCAGCAATATCTGCTCCTTGCCACCCGGATCCAACTTGATCCCCAGGTCTCCTTGGTCGAGCCACCCCAGGACAGAAGGGCCTTTCTCGGAGACATACAGTTTGCACCTGGCCGCTCTGCCCCTGAATTCGAAGTTCAGCTTTCTGCATCCGGCCATGGGGATTCGGTCTCCGTTGTAGGTGACGGGACGTATGTCCAGCCTGTCCAGCTCGGGGCCCAATTGTGGAGCAAACTTCTCCTCCCACACGTTTCTTGGGATTATGGTGTAAGGTGACCCTGTGTCTGCCACCACTTGGATTTCCACACCTCCTATCATCATATCCAAGATTGGCTTCATCGTTCTTCTTCCGTCGGTGCCTCGGCCTCGGTCGTTTACGCTCAAGATTTCGTCGTAGATGAAGAGGACTGTGACCACTTCTTTTTCTGCTGCCTCTTCTGGCTCCTCCACTTCTTGGGCCACGTACTTCACTGCGTTCTTGGATGCCTTCTTCCTGCACACTTTTTCGTAATGGCCGACGATTCCACAAAACGTGCATTTGGCGCGAAGCGCGGGGCACTTCCGGTCGTGCGCCTCGTGCGTCCAACTGCCGCATCTGTAGCAAGGCCGTTTGTTACTTCCGGCCGGCTTGTCGTGATTGCCTGGGCTGCTTTGCCATTTGTTAGGGCCCTTTACTGGCTGTTTCCGCGCCAGGTGATCTTTGTGGAGATCCTCATTGTCCACCTTGTTCACCACCCCACTGGGCACGTTCTCTTTCTTCGTGGCCGCTGCACACCTTCGCGCCAGTTCCGCTCTCTTGACTATCACCAGCACGTCCTTGAGCGAGGTGTCTCCTGCGGCCCATAGCTTGTCCTGTACATTCGTGCACGTGGTGTGCATCACCACTTGGTCTTTTATGAATTCACTTTCCCAGTTGGCGTATTTGCACGAGGCCGCCAGTTTCCTTAACGCCGCCACATACTCTTCCACCGTTTCTCCTGGTAGTTGTTTCCTTTGTTGGAAGTTAAACCTGTCCACTGAGACACATACTGAGGGTTTGAAATGTTCCTCCAGGTCTTCCAACGCGTGGGCGTATACATCTTCGTCATCCGTCTCTCTCTTCATGGGCACCAAGCTTTTGTAGATCCGCAGGCCTTCTGGGCCCAGGTTTAGCAGCAGAATGCGTTTCTTTCTCGGCGGTTTGAATTTTTCCTCACTTTCATCTTCCAGCACCTCTATGAAATTATCTATGTATTCTTTCCAGTCCTCCCATTTCATGAGCGGCTCCCCTGGTCTGGGAAGGAACTGGACTGGCGCTATCGCGTAACCCGCTTGTGCGTTCATCTTCTCGCCCCGGGATGTGGGAATCGTACTTTCCAGGCTTCTCGGGCTCCCTGGCGCGCCGTTCTGTTCTTCCTTATTGAATAAGGGTGGAGGGCTGCTCCTATCAGCCCTTTCCTGCTCAGGTGGGGTAGCCAGTGCGGTTGCCGGTGGGCCTTGACCGTGACTGGCCTCCTGCTTTGGGTGTGTCGCAGTTCTCCGACAGGTTACCCACTGTGCGCCCCCAGTGCTCTGTTCCACGTGCTGTTGGCTGCGTCGCGCTCCTTGTGGTACCTGATCAGGGTGTGGTCGCTGTGTGTTCCCTCAGGCCTTTCTTGCTCGCTTCTGCGACTCCGCTCCGTTCCGCCGTGCTTCACGTCGTCTGCGTGGTGGGGGTCGTGGGTCGCTATCCCACCCTCGTCGCCACTGTAATGATGCACTTTCTTCCCCCAATAACTCTCGGAGTCGGGTGACTGTGTCAACCTCTTTATTCAAGCCTTAACATACAAGGAGCGCAAAGCATGTCCTTCGCCCAGCCTGCTCGCGCTCTCAATGCCGCGCTGCGCCCACCGCGCCCCTACGTCACCGTACGTCACGTAGCTCCGTGACGTACCACGTTGGCGCGCTCACTACACCTAGGACAGCCTGGGGCTGGCGGAGAGTACCGGCTGCACTCAGTTGTCGAACCTCACTCCTTTATATGCCTCCTCTGTGAAACCAGGTTTAAGGTCAGTGCAGGGAGTTTCACTCTGTGCAAAAACACTGACAAATTAAACACCGGCCACTGATCCTGAACATTCGTGGCGCAGCTGGCAAAGAGGTCATACGGTTAGTGGCCACACTTCCGGACAACTCCCCAACAAAAGACACACAGGCCCAACCAACCTCTGACCTGTCCGATGCTGGCAGAGGGGCCCGGGGCCCCTGCCGCTTTATGCGTTCCACACTGAGGGCAGCGGCTCTCGCCAGCTCGCGGGGGGCGGCTCCGCAGCACAGCTCCAGCTGAGAACGAGAACTCCCCAGAGATGCCTGCCGGGGGGTCAACTAAAGGATTATTCATTCAGATTAGTACAAAGTGACGCGGCGCTAGAATGCCCTTTGTGTAGCTGCGCTATGTAAATATGTTTCCATTTATCCATTCGCTCATTCATTTATCCATTAGTTTATAAATTAATTCATTTTTTTTGGCAAGGCAGCAGATTCTCCCAGGTAAAGTGCAGGACTCATTCGTGGGTATTTGGCGTAGGGCAGGAATGCACCACAGAGCACAGTCCTCTCCTTTCCCCCTGCACTGGTGCTGTTTTTGCTGCTTAGCGCCAATGCAGGCGCCCTTGCACCATAGTGCAGGGGGGCCTGAGTTGTTGCAATAGTGTTTTTGCGCAGGAAGGGGCACCGTCCTGCATTGGAACAATCTTAAGATGCATCTTCCTGTTTCTACGTCTGCTACAGACTGCAGCTCACTTGGAAAGAGGGAACAGCAAGGAGAAATGAGGTTCTTTTTCCTGGTTACGACCAGCCTGAGAGGCTTATGGATTTGGTGCGTTCCCGGGGTCACAGGCTCTTGTAAACCTGGGGCAGCGTCGCAGGGGTTAACACCCCCCCCCCCCCCCCCCCGCCTTGCCTTCCTTCATATCTATGAGTCCATTCTAAGCCATGCTCAGTGCCTTTGCCAGGCCTCATAGTCATGAGGTTTGTAATCTGTGCCGCAGGGGCGCCACATAACGTGACGCTCCACTGTGCAAGAGGCTCGTAAATATATCGCTCAATATTTGCACCACTCTGCTCCACGCCGGTACCTGCTCTCTGCCGTGATAGGAAGGGCCAAAATCGTCCTTAGCAGTGTCCGTTTTCTGTTTCGGGGAAGCTGGGGCCCCTCATGGTAAACGACAGGCCCCTGAGGCGATGACCTTTCGCAATCACTGGGGTGGGGGCCCAGGACGAAGACAGCACAGATTGTAGGAAACAAACCACCCATCTGCGTGGCCCCAGTTCGGGGCCTGTTCACTTTTAACCAGGTTCAGACCGGCCTACAGGAGAATCTGGTTACAGCAGAAGGGCGGTCCGACGGGTCAGTGTGTGCACCTGTCTCTTGACCGTGTGTGGGCCTGTTTGATGGTCTTGTGGGCTGGTTTTTACTGTTGATTTCCCTGATATCACCACAAACATTACCTGCAGCAAACACAATGCCTCCAAGCCCCCATACCTTGCAAAACACCTACACAACGCGTCTTTACGAGTTCAAAAGTGCCCTGGTTGGCAACGTGGGCCACTCCAGTGGCTACAAGAGCCGATATCGAGGACAGTCTTATTTTGGTGCCCCAACTCTTTCCTGCCCTGTCTGGTCCTGCGTTCGACAGGGGTTCAGGAATTGTCGCTGCCACTAGACGTGTGCTCACTTCGGATGCCTCATTGAGGGCGGTGCTGTCTTTACTTCTTCAAGGAATGCAAAGGAGCTGTATGCACCGCTGATGTCACAATACTTTGAACCATATAGGTGTATGGACGATGCATGCGTGCCCCTGTGCCGCGTCCTCCCAGCACACACGTGTGCCATCTGAGAGCCATGCGCAGAAACTGACCGCGAGGGACCCCTCTTTCATCCAATAATCCACGGTAGCAGTGCTTGTTGCAAACTGCTGCACACAAAGGCTTGGTAGTAGCCTTTTGGAGACTCTCATGTCTGCTTCTAAGCGCTTCCCTGGCTCTTTAAAGTGCTCTAACTTTGTTCACCACACACAGCTCTTCCATTGCAGACCTCCTTGGCTCACCAGAGGGTTAACTGGCTGGGCGCCTGCAAAGTGGGAGCGGATGTAGCTTTGCCAGAGGTCACATTTCCATAAAGACATTAAATCTTGTCGTGAACTAATAGAAGGCCCTGGCTCAGCCCTGCCACTGGGTCCTCAGAATTCTGCATTTTCCGAAGAGAGAGGACTGATATATGTATAATATTTCCCAGCATTCCTCTCAGGTAGCCATGATTCTCCAGCAGGAGTTGGAGCCTGGGATTTTGGAAAGACAGAGGGCCTCATTTAGATCTCGGTGGATGGACTAGTCGATCACTTCGGTGACGGACATCCCATCCGCCAAAGTATAAATCCGATTATATCCTATGGAATTTATATTTCTGGGTACAAGATATCCTTCACCGTCTTGACGGAGTAACTGGTCTGCCAAGAACTAAATCAGGCACAAAGTCAGTTCTGAGTTCCAAATAACTAAACATGGAACAGTATCTCTAATATAAGGCCCCTTCGTCGATAGCGCCTGTTCACCCAATACAAGGATGTTGCCCACTGTGGACAATTTTTCACACTAGGCCCCTGTGAAATGACTTACACCAGTGTAAACTCCCATCATTTCTGGAATTACGCATTACAATTGATACGCAAAAGGCCTCAGATTAATTTGGGGAGAGGATGTGGTCTAACGGCTAAGGAGGTCGACCTTGAAGATGAGGAACCAGGTTCAAGTCTCAGCAGGGATGCTTAACATTTTGTGATGCTGAGGAACCAGGTTCAAGTCTCAGCAGGGATGCTTAACATTTTGTGATGCTGAGGAACCAGGTTCAAGTCTCAGCAGGGATGCTTAACATTTTGTGATGCTGAGGAACCAGGTTCAAGTCTCAGCAGGGATGCTTAACATTCTGTGATTCTGAGCAAATCACCTAATCTGCTCGTGCCCGACAAAACATAAAAAAAGAATATGTCTGTCTGTAACGCAACTGGTGCTCATATAAAGCGCTCTGATACCTTCAGGTCGAGTTAGCGCTATACAAAAAAACTCCCCAAAAACACAACATCACTGAACTGAGACTTTGTTCAGGTACAAATTCTAACAAAGGCACACTGGAAGACCATGAGTGAACAGAGTGTGTGCAACTGTTGTTTTTGTTACATGTGGTTTTACACTTGCTTATAGTTTGAACAGCATCCTCATATCAAAAATGTATGCAAGTTTGCAATTGAAATTAAAAAACAGAGCAAAAAGACACAGGGTTCACACTCTCTGGACTTTCAGTACTGATTAACAGACACACACAATTTATAGAGTAAAGCGAAAAAGGTGGAACTGTATAAATTGAGCTGCGTCGTGTACAGTGCTAACAATCACATAGGAATGCTGAAGGATATAGATAGTGGTCCCACACATAGAGTAAAACGAAAATATAATATCCTGAGCAAAGGAAGTCCATAATAATCAGAAAAGTCCTTACAAATGTATCTCCACAGAATTCTTCTTCTGTTCTTCATTCTCATGCACCAGTATCCAACAGGAATTTGACTCCTAGCCAACACGTGTTTCGTGTACGTGGAGTGATTCACAGACTTCTTCAGGGCAATTTTGTATGCATCTAATATATATCGCAGAACATTTGGATGTGAAATGGGTCAGAGCCCCAAATCAATTCCAGTATCGTGTGCAATAGTTCAATTATAATCTCATAATAAAGAATCAATCCTCAAAAATCAAATCAAATCAGGCACATTTGTATAGCGCAAACATATCACTAAAAAGTCTCATGGCACTTGTACAACATGTACAACAGCCCCGTGAACAATCGTAGCGTCTCCAGTAAAATTTTATTTGTGGTCCAAGTAGACAGTAATCTTCCAAGAGGACTGTGCTAGTAACAATATCTTGGCGTCTTGCGATTGTTAGGAGCACATTCCTATTGGAAGATTGCTGTCTACTTGGCCCATGCATGAAATTTGATTGGCGGTGCTACGATTATTGAAGGAGCTGTTCTACATGTTATTTTGAGGATTGATTCTTTAATATGAGATTATAATTGGACTATGGCACACAATACTGGAATTGATTTGGGGCTCTGACCCATTTCATATTCACAAATTCTGCGATATATGTTAGATGCAAACAAAATTGCCCTGAAGAAGTCTGTGGATCACTCCATGTAGACGAAACGCGCGTTGGCTAGGAGTCAAATTCCTGTTGGATACTTGAGCATGAAAATAAAGAACAGATGAATAATTCTGTGGAGATAAATTTGTGTGGACTTTTCTGATTATTATGGACGTCCTTTGCTCAGGATATTAACGTTTTGTTACACACAATTTATAACCTCTGGACTATAAGTACTGATTTACAGACACATGCAAGTTTTATACTCTCTGGTCTATAAGTACTGATCTGCACACATACACACAGCTCAAACTCTCTGGTATATATGTACGGATTTACAGACACGCACAAAGTTCATTCCCTCTGGACTATAAGTATTGATTTGCAGACTCATGCGCAGTTTATACTCTCTGGACAATAAGTACTGATTTGCAGACACACGCACGGAGTACAGACTCTCTGGATTATGAATACTGATTTGCAGACACACACAGTTCATACTCTCTGGACAATAAGTACTGATTTGCAGACACACGCACGGAGTACAGACTCTCTGGATTTTGAATACTGATTTGCAGACACACACAGTTCATACTCTCTGGACAATAAGTACTGATTTGCAGACAAATGGAGTACAGACTCTCTGGATTATGAATACTGATTTGCAGACATACACACAGTTCATACTCTCTGGACTGTGGCTACTGATTTCCAGACTCACGCACAGTTCAAACTCTCTGAACTACAAGTACTGATTTGAAGACACACACACAGTTCATACTTTCTGGACTATACATACTGATTTCCCTTACTGATTTCCAGTTCATACTCTCTTGACTATCAGTACTGATTTATAGACACAAACACTCACAGTACGGTTCTCTCTCTATCCAGAGAGTCTGCACTCTGTGTGTGTTTGTAAATCAGTAGTCACAATCCAGAGAGCATGAACTCTGTGTGTGTTTGCAAACTGGCGCTCGAGATCCAGAGAGTCTGTACTTCATGTGTGCGTCTGCAAAGCAGTACTCACTGCACAGAGAGCATGAACGGTGTGTGTCTCCGAATCAGTACTATCTGTAAAGTAAATATAAACTGTGTGTCTGCAATCAGTACTCAGGGTCCAAAAGACTATGAACTGCGTAAGTGTTTGCAAATCAGTACTTGTAGTCCAGAGAGTATGGCATGTATGTGATCTGCAATCAGGATTTATAGTAAGGAGAATATAAACTATGTGTGTTTCTGAAATCAGTACTTATACTCCAGAGAGTATAAACTGTATGTGTCTGCAAATCAGGGCTTACAGAGCAGAGAGCATGAACTGTGTGTGTGTCTACAAATCAGTACTTACAATAAAGAGAGTATAAACTGTGTGAGTGTGCAAATCAGTACTCAGAGCCCAAAGAGTATAAACTGTGTGTGTGTCTGCATATCAGTAGTTGTAGTCCAGAGCACATACATTGTGTGTGTGTGTGGGTGGGTGTCTGTACATCAGTGCTTGTGGACCAGAGAGTATGAAATGTATGTGTATCTACAAACGAGTACTTGTAGTCCAGAGAGTATAAACTGTGTGTGTGTCTGCAAATCAGTACTTATAGTCCAGAGATTAGGAACTATGTGTGTGTGTCTGCGAATCAGTACAGATAGTCCAGAGATTAGGAACTATGTGTGTGTGTCTGCAAATCAGGATTTATAGTCCAGAGATTATGAACTATGCGTGTGTGTCTGCAAATCAGTACTTATAGTCCAGAGATTATGAACTAAGTGTGAGTGTCTGCAAATCAGTACAGATAGTCCAGAGATTAAGAACTATGTGTGTGTGTCTGCAAATCAGGATTTATAGTCCAGAGATTATGAACTAAGTGTGAGTGTCTGCAAATCAGTACTTATAGTCCAGAGATTATGAACTATGTGTGTGTGTCTGCAAATCAGTACTTCTAGTCCAGCTAGTATGAACTGTGTGTGTGTGTCTACAAATCAGTATTTATAGTCCAGAGATCATGAACTGTGTGTGTGTCTGCGAATCAGTACTTATAGTCCAGTGATTATGAACTAAGTTTGAGTGTCTGGAAATCAGTATTTATAGTCCAGAGATTATGAATTAAGTGTGAGTGTCTGCAAATCTGTACTTATAGTCCAGAGATTATGAACTATGTGTGTGTGTCTGCGAATCAGTACTTAAAGTCCAGTGATTATGAACTAAGTGTGTCTGCAAATCAGTACTTATAGTCCAGAGAGTTTGAACTCTGTGTGTGTCTGCAAATCAGTAATTATAGTCCAGAGAGTATGAACTCTGTGTGTGTGTCTACAAATCTGTACTTATAGTCCAGAGATTATGAACTAAGTGTGAGTGTCTGCAAATCAGTACTTATAGTCTATAGATTATGAAATGTGTGTGTGTCTGCAAATCAGTTCTTCTAGTCCAGCGAGTATGAACTGTGTGTGTGTGTCTACAAATCAGTACTGATAGTCCAGTGAGTATGAACTCTGTGTGATGACTCTCACCGAAGTCATCTGTGGCGTTCCTCAAGGCTCCTCGCTCAGTCCAACCCTCTTCAACGTCTACATGAGCCCCCTCGCAGACATCGCACGCCAGCACAACCTCAACATCATCTCCTACGCCGACGACACCCAGCTGATGCTCTCCCTCGCCAACGACCCCGCCACCGCCAGAGCCAACCTTCACGAAGGGATGAAAGAGGTAGCCGAATGGATGAAGAACAGGCGCCTAAAACTGAACTCGGACAAGATGGAAGTCCTCATCCTGGGATCCTCACCCTCCGCCTGGGATGACTCCTGGTGGCCCCCCGCCCTAGGCAGCACACCCAAACCAACAGACCATGCACGCAACCTGGGCTTCATCCTGGACTCCTCCCTCTCCATGACCAGACAAATCAACGCCGTCTCCTCGTCGTGCTTCAACAGCCTGCGCATGCTACGTAAGATCTTCCGGTGGATCCCCACCGAGACCAGGAAGACGGTCACCCAGGCCCTCGTCACCAGCCGTCTGGACTACGGCAACTCCCTCTACGCCAGAACCACCGCCAAACTCCAGAAGAGACTCCAGCGGATCCAGAACGCCTCAGCATAACTCATCCTGGACATCCCTCGTCGCAGCCACATCTCCGGACACCTGAGAGACCTGCACTGGCTCTCGGTCAACAAGAGAATCACCTTCCGACTCCTCACCCACGCACACAAAGCCCTACACAACCAAGGCCCAGGATACCTCAACAGCCACCTTAACTTCTACGCTCCCAAACGCCAGCTTCGATCGACCGGCCACGCCCTCGCCGCCGTCCCCCGCATCCGAAGAGCCACCACAGGGGGACGGTCCTTCTCCTACCTCGCCGCCAAGACATGGAACTCCCTCCCGACCCACCTCCGCCTGACCCAGGACCACCTCGCCTTCAGGAAGCAACTCAAGACCTGGCTGTTCGAGCAGTAGCGGACCCCCCTCCCCCAGCGCCTTGAGACCCTCTGGGTGAGTAGTGCGCTATATAAATGCTTTGATTGATTGATTGATTGATTGTGTGTCTGCAACTCAGTACTTATAGCCCAGAGATTATGAAATATGTGTGTGTGTCTGCAAATCAGTGCTTCTAGTCCAGCGAACTGTGTGTGTGTGTCTACAAATCAGTACTGATAGTCCAGTGATTATGAGCTATGTGTGTGTGTGTCTGCGAATCAGTACTTATAGTCCAAAGATTATGAAATATGTGTGTGTCTGCAAATCTGTACTTATAGTCCAGAGAGTATGAACTCTGTGTGTGTCTGCAAATCAGTACTTATAGTCCAGAAATTATGAACTATGGGCGTGTGTCTGCAAATCAGTACTTCTAGTCCAGCGAGTATGAACTGTACATGTGTCTGCAAATCAGTACTTAACGTCCAGTGATTATGAACTAAGTGTGTTTGCAAATCAGTACTTCTAGTCCAGAGAGTATGAACTCTGTGTGTGTCTGCAAATCAGTACTTATAGTTCAGAGATTATGAAATATGTGTGTCTGCAAATCAGTACTTCTAGTCCAGCGAGTATGAACTGTGTGTGTGTGTCTACAAATCAGTACTGATAGTCTAGTGATTATGAACTATGTGTGTGTGTGTGTCTGCGAATCAGTTTTTATAGTCCTGAGAGTGTGAACTGTGTGTGTGTGTCTACAAATCAGTACTTATAGTCCAGAGAGTATGAACTGTGCATGAGCCTGGAAATCAGCACATATAGTCCAGAGTGTAGCAGAGTAGGGTCTGCTTCCTATGGGCACCCCCACTTTTTGCTCTGATACTCTGGTTTTTCAACTTTAGTGTGGCTGTGGGCCTGCTAATCAGACCCACAGCCCAGCTGTTCTCTCTCTAAATTGATACCATGTACTTTAGGTACATACCTAATTGGGAATTGGGTCACCTTTGTGAGCCCCTGTATAGTGTACCATAGGTTCCCAGGGCATAGGTGCATCCAAGACCTACCAGGGGCTGCAGCATGAATTATGCCACCCCTGGCTGGCCATCCAAACTGACACCATGGGCTGAACACTCAGCTCGGGCAAGGTGGTGTAATCACCCCTTGCTTAGATATAGTATTCCTATATCTACCCTTTTATATAGACACATATATACCTATAAGTCACTCCTATGGCAGGCCTTGACAATCCTGAAGGCAGAGTGCTTGGTTGTATGTGAGATGGTGCTCTAGCATGAGCTGTGCCCGTCTGCAGCTTTCGGAACCATGTCCTTATAGCTGTTCTATGATATAGCCATACCATATACTCTTAAGTGCATTATAATCATCGCGGTTCATGCTAATTTTGGTTTGGCTTCATCAAAACATGTCGCGTAAGGTGTCAAACACTTTGGAATACTACCCCCACCCCCGCCAGTCCTGGCGGCGGGGGTAGCATTTCACCCTTCTAGAGGGAGAAGACATGTAGTTACTGCTTTACCCGGTTACAGTTAAACAGAGCCTCAGCATCACAAAATGGATGCTGCTACCACAGACAAGAGTCTGACCTCCTGCTGCTGGACGAAACTCCGGCAAGGGAGGCCTGTACAATAGGTTTCCTGTTGAGGGAGGTGCTGGCACCTCCCCGGACAGCCTGTAGTGGATTGGGGCAGGGTGGGTTCAATTGAAAGATGCTTTTCGAGATACTGCCTGGGGCACACAAGGTGCTCCATGCATTACCCGGTTCATACCAGTTGCTGGGGCACAAAACTGGACAAAGAGATAGGGGTGTAACCACCCCCTTCTCAGGTTCCACCCATTGGAGGGACCTAACAGGTAATCCAGCCCCATAGTTTAGTATAAAGATAGAAGCTGTGTCTAGAGACACTAGAGACATTAGATTATCCTGGAAAGAAACTCTGAAACTCTGAAACGAACTCTTGGACCTTTGACGTTCCAAATCGACTGGAAGACTGAAGACATCTCCCTTGTGGTCAAGGAGTGACCACCCTGTACAAACAGGCACCACCAGTAACTTTCTGGTTTGCTTTGTCGACACTCCTGCCGGATCCCGAAGACTCAGCGACTCAGGAACTGGAATTCCAGACTTCTCCAACTCCGATCCACATCAAAGCTGAGACCTGTGGTGGACATGAGAGACGTGGGACCGGACATCCTGGACTACTTGCTTTTTGCTAACCGTGCAGCTTCAGAGGTACCTTCAAAGTTGTGCTTTGGGGTTTGTGAAGTTCCAGACCCCAGCATCATTTGCACCGAAGCTCAGCCCTCCACACTCCACGAGTGCCGCGTGGGGCCCGCTCCTGCCTTTCAGCTGGACACGTCTTCCAGTTGCTAGACCATTGGCAAGTGAGCCCTACGAAGATGAATCTTTGAATCAACAATGCTTGCCATGTTGCTCCAGTTTTGCTCCAGCTTCCCTGTGAAGGAGAAGCGCCCCAGACCTTGCTGGTCTGAACAGAAGCCCATCTTCACTTCCTGCGTGGATTGCGGTTACCAAGGCTTGTTGGGTCCAATCCTGATACTGACAGCACAGTCACCTAGATCCTTCTGTAGCCCCAGCGATTCCCAACGCCCTAGGCCTATTCACCTTTCCTGAAGTGGTTCTTATACCACTTACTTAGTATATGATTCGTGAGGCCCCTAGGGCAGAATTGTATTTGTGCAACTTATAGTATGCTTAATGAGTAACTTGTAACGTATCTCGAACTCTGACCTCATAAAGAGTGCAGAGGGGTTGTGTCAGTAATAAATGAATATATATTTGATATATACCTTGTGTGATGTCCTTTCATTTGATATTCAAGGGATTATTATTGGTAAAACAGCTTGCTTCACATGCTCTCCGAAGTATTAGCCTAAGACTGCTTTTGTCCACGCTACTAGGATAGCTGGTCTATAAGGTTGACTTTACAACCATCACCATAAGGGTTGTTTCGACTGATACAGGGTGCCCACTAGAATAGTGGACATCATATACCAGTTCAACTTCTCACACAGAGAGTATGAACTGTAAATACTGATTCTGGGATTGTCATCATGAAAGTGAAAGCTCCATTTTTGAGAGAGATGGACACTAAAAATGACAGCCCAGCCTGAAGGACCTGAGCTGTGGAGCTCCTGCCCCCGCCGGGAGGCGCGAAGTGCATTAAGTGCTGGTAAAGTGACAGTAATGTTCGGTGACGTGCTGAGGCCTTCACTTTATAAAGTGTCTAAACCGACTTCACGATGTGAAATCCACAGTGAGCGACAGCTCATCCCCGATGAAGAGAAGAGAGCTACCTGCTCACATGGCCTGCACTGACATGTGCTTCTCCAGTCAAGAGAGGTGCATTACATGCTCACACGGACCAGCCTTGGCGTGTGCTTCTCAAATCAAGAGAGGGGCTCTACCTGCTCACATGGACCAGCACTGATGTGTGCTTCTCAAATCAAGAGAGGGGCTCTACCTGCTCACACGGACCAGCCTTGGCGTGTGCTTCTCAAATCAAGAGAGGGGCTCTACCTGCTCACATGGACCAGCACTGATGTGTGCTTCTCAAATCAAGAGAGGGGCTCTACCTGCTCACACGGACCAGCCTTGGCGTGTGCTTCTCAAATCAAGAGAGGGGCTCTACCTGCTCACATGGACCTGCACTCATGTGTGCTTCTCCAGTCAAGGGAGGGGCTCCTCATGTTCACACAGACCTGTACTGACGTGTGCTTCTCCAGTCAAGAGAGGGGCTCTACATGCTCACACAGACCTGTACTGACATGTGCTTCTCCAGTCAAGAGAGGGGCTCTACATGTTCACATGGACCTGCACTGACATGTGCTTCTCCAGTCAAGAGAGGGGCTCTACATGCTCACACAGACCTGTACTGACGTGTGCTTCTCCAGTCAAGAGAGGGGCTCTACATGTTCACACAGACCTGTACTGACGTGTGCTTCTCCAGTCAAGAGAGGGGCTCTACTTGTTCACACAGACCTGTACTGACGTGTGCTTCTCCAGTCAAGAGAGGGGCTCTACATGTTCACATGGACCTGCACTGACATGTGCTTCTCCAGTCAAGAGAGGGGCTCTACATGTTCACATGGACCTGTACTGACGTGTGCTTCTCCAGTCAAGAGAGGGGATCTACATGTTCACATGGACCTGCACTGACATGTGCTTCTCCAGTCAAGAGAGGGGATCTACATGTTCACATGGACCTGCACTGACATGTGCTTCTCCAGTCAAGAGAGGGGATCTACATGTTCACATGGACCTGCACTGACATGTGCTTCTCCAGTCAAGAGAGGGGCTCTATATGTTCACACGGACATGCACTGACATGTGCTTCTCCAGTCAAGAGAGGGGTTCTACATGTTCATATGGACCTGCACTGACGTGTGCTTCTCCAGTCAAGAGAGGGGCTCTACATGCTCACACAGACCTGTACTGACATGTGCTTCTCCAGTCAAGAGAGGGGCTCTACATGTTCACATGGACCTGCACTGACATGTGCTTCTCCAGTCAAGAGAGGGGCTCTACATGCTCACACAGACCTGTACTGACGTGTGCTTCTCCAGTCAAGAGAGGGGCTCTACATGTTCACACAGACCTGTACTGACGTGTGCTTCTCCAGTCAAGAGAGGGGCTCTACTTGTTCACACAGACCTGTACTGACGTGTGCTTCTCCAGTCAAGAGAGGGGCTCTACATGTTCACATGGACCTGCACTGACATGTGCTTCTCCAGTCAAGAGGGGGGCTCTACATGTTCACATGGACCTGTACTGACGTGTGCTTCTCCAGTCAAGAGAGGGGATCTACATGTTCACATGGACCTGCACTGACATGTGCTTCTCCAGTCAAGAGAGGGGATCTACATGTTCACATGGACCTGCACTGACATGTGCTTCTCCAGTCAAGAGAGGGGATCTACATGTTCACATGGACCTGCACTGACATGTGCTTCTCCAGTCAAGAGAGGGGCTCTATATGTTCACACGGACATGCACTGACATGTGCTTCTCCAGTCAAGAGAGGGGTTCTACATGTTCATATGGACCTGCACTGACGTGTGCTTCTCCAGTCAAGAGAGGGGCTCTACATGCTCACATGGCCTGCACTGACGTGTGCTTCTCCAGTCAAGAGAGGGGTTCTACATGTTCATATGGACCTGCACTGACGTGTGCTTCTCCAGTCAAGAGAGGGGCTCTACATGCTCACATGGCCTGCACTGACGTGTGCTTCTCCAGTCAAGAGAGGGGCTCTACATGCTCACAGGACCTGCGCTGACGTGTGCTTCTCCAGTCAAGAGAGAGGCTCTACATGTTCACACAGACCTGTACTGACGTGTGCTTCTCCAGTCAAGAGAGGGGCTCTACATGTTCACATGGACCTGCACTGACATGTGCTTCTCCAGTCAAGAGAGGGATCTACATGTTCACATGGACCTGCACTGACATGTGCTTCTCCAGTCAAGAGAGGGGCTCTACATGTTCACACAGACCTGTACTGACGTGTGCTTCTCCAGTCAAGAGAGGGGCTCTACATGTTCACATGGACCTGCACTGACATGTGCTTCTCCAGTCAAGAGAGGGGCTCTATATGTTCACACGGACATGCACTGACGTGTGCTTCTCCAGTCAAGAGAGGGGCTCTACATGTTCACACAGACCTGTACTGACGTGTGCTTCTCCAGTCAAGAGAGGGGCTCTACATGTTCACATGGACCTGCACTGACATGTGCTTCTCCAGTCAAGAAAGGGGCTCTACATGCTCACATGGACCTGCACTGACATGTGCTTCTCCAGTCAAGAGAGGGGCTCTACATGTTCACACAGACCTGTACTGACGTGTGCTTCTCCAGTCAAGAGAGGGGCTCTACATGTTCACATGGACCTGCACTGACATGTGCTTCTCCAGTCAAGAGAGGGGCTCTACATGTTCACATGGACCTGCACTGACATGTGCTTCTCCAGTCAAGAGAGGGGCTCTATATGTTCACACGGACATGCACTGACATGTGCTTCTCCAGTCAAGAGAGGGGCTCTACATGTTCACACAGACCTGTACTGACGTGTGCTTCTCCAGTCAAGAGAGGGGCTCTACATGTTCACATGGACCTGCACTGACATGTGCTTCTCCAGTCAAGAGAGGGGCTCTACATGTTCACATGGACCTGCACTGACATGTGCTTCTCCAGTCAAGAGAGGGGCTCTATATGTTCACACGGACATGCACTGACATGTGCTTCTCCAGTCAAGAGAGGGGTTCTACATGTTCATATGGACCTGCACTGACGTGTGCTTCTCCAGTCAAGAGAGAGGCTCTACATGTTCGCATGGACCTGCACTGACGTGTGCTTCTCCAGTCAAGAGAGAGGCTCTACATGTTCGCATGGACCTGCACTGACGTGTGCTTCTCCAGTCAAGAGAGAGGCTCTACATGTTCACATGGACCTGCACTGACGTGTGCTTCTCCAGTCAAGAGAGGGGCTCTACATGTTCACATGGACCTGCACTGACGTGTGCTACCCCAGTCAAGAGAGAGGGGCGCTACATGTTCAAACAAACCTGTATTGACGTGTGCATCTCCAGTCAAGAGCGGGGCTCTACATGTTCACATGGACCTGCACTGACGTGTGCTACCCCAGTCAAGAGAGAGGGGCGCTACATGTTCAAACAGACCTGTATTGACGTGTGCATCTCCAGTCAAGAGCGGGGCTCTACATGTTCACATGGACCTGCACTGACGTGTGCTACTCCACCTTCAGTCAAGAGACATAAGAGAGCGTCTCAGACCTGAGAGTGGGGGCTCAGACCTGAGAGTGGAGGCTCAGACCTGAGAGTGGGGGCTCAGACATAGGAGAGGGACACAGGCCTCTGATTGGGGGCTCACACCTGAGAGTGCAGGATTTTCTCTTCCCACCCAGTAAACATCATCAAGGCTCCTGTGAGAGCAGTGGTGGCTGCCTGGGTAGTGCTGCCATGAAGATGATGTGGGGGCCCCTGGGGAAGTTCTTGCTCCGTGGAGCAAGGCTCCTCGGCAGCGGGGCTGCTCGGCAACGGGGCTCCTCAGCAGCGGAGCTCCTCGGCAGAGGAGTTCCTTGGCAGCGGGGCAGAGCTGGACTCCTCGGCAGGAGAGCCCCTCAGCAGTGGGGCTCCTCCGGGGCCCTTCAGCAGCGGGGTTCTTTAGCAGCGGGGCTCCTAGGCAGCGGGACTCCTCAGCAGCGGGGCTCCTCAGCAGTGGAGCTCCTCGGCAGCCGAGCTCCTTGGCAGCGGAGTTCCTTGGCAGCGGGGCTTCTCTGGGGCTCCTCGGCAGCGGAGCTCTTCTGCAGTGGGGGCTCCTCACGGGCCCTTCAGCAATGGAGCTGCTCGGCAGTGGGGCTCCTCGGCAGCAGAGCTCCTCGGCAGTGGGGTCCTCCGGGGCCCTTTTGCAGCAGGGCTCCTCATCAGCGGGGCTCCTAGGCAGTGGGGCTCCTCGGCAGCGGGGTTCCCCGGCAGCGGAGCTCCTCAGCAGCGGAGCTCATAGGCAGAGGGGCTCCTCTGGGGCCCTTCAGCAGTGGGACTCCTTGGCAATGGGTCTCCTCTACAGCGGGGCAGAGCGGGGCTTTTCAGCAGCGATGCTCCTCGGCAGCGGGGCTCCTCTGGGGCTCCTAGGCAGCATAGCTCCTCCGGGGCTCCTAGGCAGCGTGGCTCCTCAGCAGCAGGGCTCTGCAGAGCGGGCTCCTCAGCAGCGTGGCTCCTCAGCAGCAGGGCTCCTTAGCAGCAGGGCTCCTCAGCCGCAGGGCTCCTCAGCAGCGGGGCTCCCAGGCAGCGCGACTCCTCAGCAGCGGGGCTCCTCAGCAGTGGGGCTCCTCAGCAGCAGGGCCCCTCAGCAGCAGAGCTTCTCAGCAGCAGGGCACCTCAGCAGCGGGGCTCCCAGGCAGTGGGACTCCTCAGCAGCGGGGCTCCTCAGCAGCAGGGCTCCTCAGCAGCAGGGCTCCTCGGCAGCGGGGCTCCTCGGCAGCGGGGCTCCTCAGCAGCGGGGCTCCTCAGCAGCAGAGCTCCTCAGCAGCGGGGATCCCAGGCAGCGGGACTGCTCAGCAGCAGGGCTCCTCAGCAGCGGGGCTCCTCAGTAGCAGGGATCCTCAGCAGCGGGTCTCCTCAGCAGCGGGGCTCCTCAGCAGCGGGGCTCCTCAGCAGCGGGGCGCCGCTCAGCAGGGCCTTGCGCGCCGCCATGCTCCGCCTTCGGTCTGGTTAATATGTCATCTCTGTGACAAAAAAGAGTCCAGGACAGGAGCCCCGGGGAACGGGGGCAGTGAGACGTTTCTTGACAGCAGACCGTCATTTTGTGTCAGAA
The DNA here is from genome assembly GCF_964263255.1 of Lissotriton vulgaris. Classification (NCBI taxonomy): domain Eukaryota; kingdom Metazoa; phylum Chordata; class Amphibia; order Caudata; family Salamandridae; genus Lissotriton; species Lissotriton vulgaris. The sequence continues at coordinate 31,546,196 of NC_141699.1, read as the reverse complement.
GCAAAAAAAACAATAGACAGAACCCTAAAAACCCCCCTCCCCCCCGCTCGGTAGAGTGAGTCACGCGGAGGGTTCGCGCCTCTATAAGTGCTGCTGCTAAATCACCCAGATTGAAGCAGAAATATTTTCAGTCGTGACCTCAGGGTTTGAATCACGAGGGTCGCGCCCCTTTCATGGGGTCGGCCCACCTGCCCTCCAAGAGCTGCCCTGTAACCGGAAACCACGATACTGAGTCAACGGGGCATCTCACCTGGAAGGCTTCAATAAAGATGCCAGAAATGGAAAATGAACATCATCGCCTGGAAAGCAAGTGAACCCTGGAGGAGGAGCTGAACATCTGTAGAACCTACAGGAGGGGGGGACAGCCAAAGGTGCGCAGCTCAAAGCTATCCTGTCCTTCGGTGCCTGCGTCAAAATAATAATAAGAAGAACAATAATTTGGATCCCTAAGTGTGAAATAATCACAAGAATGCTTCAGGGAAGTGAATACAGCAAGAGAGGAGAGCGGCCAGGATCGGGCCAGGGCACAATGTTCATTATTCCTGCGCAATCCTACATCATTTCCGGCGTTCTGCATTATCTTTCAAGGGTAAATGCATGACATGACGCCATTATACCATGTCACATAGTTATAGGTCCATTAGGTGAAACATCCTATTGCGAGAACAATATGAATGAGCTGAGCGTGAGTGGCTGTGGTTTGCGTCAAGTGCAATTCAGCACTATTACTAGACGCAGGTAAAAAAAAATATCCTGCGAGATACAGGCGACTCGACCGAGTAGAACATGTATCTTGACAATGCATTTTCTGAATTAAATTTTTTGTAATAAATTAATAAAAAAATGTGAGAAGGTGTGTGTAATGTGAAATGCAGGAACTTTGTGAATTTCGCACACATGATAAACTTTCCCTTCGGTCGCCTTTGTAAATGTGATGTTATATTCAGTTGAGGGGACACACATGACCTTCCTTTTTTTAATTTTAGAAAAGCTGTTCCCCTACTTTTTGTGAAAAGACAACCATCCTGGGACAGTTATTTCCGACAGTTAAAATGATTCAGCTGCAGTGTAAGGTCTTCTGTGTAATGACCCAGAGGGAGAGCAGTCAGCTAAACAAACCCTCCTGCCAGGGTGCTGCTGCCTGAAAGAAATGTAAATGTGTGCAACTGGTCACCCTGCAAAGGTAAAGGCTGCTAGGAGGCGGGGCAGGCTTTACTCGATGGCATCAATAGAAGTATTTTGAAAAGAAACTACCAGCTAAACTGTGGCGCGTGCATTATAGACAAAGAAATCAAAAAAACGCACTACGTACAAGATGGATATTACGAAAAAAAATCTTTTGGAAACTCTTTTTTAACTTAAACCTTTTTATGCATTCTGTGGCAGCCAATCTTAAACTAGTTGTGATGCAGGTTTAAAATAATGACTGACATATTCACACTGCTTTCCAGGGGCGGCTGGTGACATTTGAAAGTGGTGAAGCGTAAACTAATTTGCATATTGCACCGCAGCGATTGAGCGCAGCGAGCGAGCCCGAACCACCTTGCATCCATCCATACATCATTCATGCATCCACCCATCTATCCACCCACCCACCCACCATCCATACATCATTCATGCATCCACCCATCCATCCATCATGCATCCACCCATCATGCATGCATGCATCCATACATCATTCATACATCCACCCATACATCCACCCACCCATCCTGCATCCATACATCATTCATGCACCCACCCATCCATCCATCATGCATCCACCCATCATGCATGCATCCACCCATCCATCCACCCACCCACCCACCCACCCACCCTGCATACATCATTCATTCATGCATCCACCCATCCATCCATCATGCATGCACCCATCATGCATGCATGCATCCATACATCATTCATACATCCACCCATACATCCACCCACCCATCCTGCATCCATACATCATTCATGCACCCACCCATCCATCCATCATGCATCCACCCATCATGCATGCATCCATGCATCCACCCACCCACCCACCCTGCATACATCATTTATTCATGCATCCACCCATCCATCCATTATGCATCCGCCCATCATGTATGCATGCATCCATACATCATTCATGCATCCACCCATCCATCCACCCAACCATCCTGCATCCATACATCATTCATTCATGCACCCACCCATCCATCATGCATCCACCCATCCATCATGCATCCACCCATCATGCATGCATCCATCCATACATCATTCATGCATCCACCCATCCATCCACCCACCCATCCTGCATCCATACATCATTCATTCATGCATCCATCCATCCATCCATCCTGCATCCACCCATCATGCAAGCATCCATCGATACATCATTCAGGCATCCATCCATCCATCCAACAAGTCCCCCAAAACAACTGACTTAGGGGGACTTGATTTAGTTTTCAGGCACGTAAATAACATTCCTGTAAAGATTGTAAAAACATCTAGACGTTTGTTCAACTGAACACACTCTAGGACGCTGAATCCATCACACTGAGATTCTGTCACGATAAGGAAGACCCTCCGGCGATTCCAATACAAGAACTTCACGAAGTGTAAACACAGCACACATTACTTCTGCAGTAGTTATTTTTGAAAACATTACGGCAGGATTAAAATAATGGATCTGGTGGCAGAGTAGATAACTTCAAAATGTTTCTGCCGTGTTCCTTTCAGTCACCACAAATGTGTAGAGAGTCACGGCCGGCATGAATCCGGGTGGTACGCGCGAGGGGGGGGGGGGGGGGGGGGTGTATTTAATTACATTTTTACAAACAAATAAACTTACCAGGGTGAGACATCTCCTCTGCCGGTCCCGCCGCGCATCCCGTCTCCGAGTCCTCTCATGGCAAGTGGCAAATCATGAGACTGGATGTGACTCAAGGGCAGCTACTCAACTGTATCCTGCCTGTTGACAGGGCATGGGGCGGCCATACGTCACCGCCCGTGCCGGATCCTATCTTCAGGCTCCTGTACTACATTAGGCATGCGCAGCATGCCTAATGTAATGTCAATGGAGGGGGGGGCTGAAATTAAGAGCGCCCCTTGCAGATGCGCAGTCGGAGTCTGCTGGACTCCTGCTGCTCTCGCCTGGTGCACGTTTGTAGTGGAATGACCACTGACTGTGCTCATGCGCAGTTGAATCTGTGAAGCAGCTGCCAGCACAGGCAGGAAATGTAAACAGACGAATTTCGTCTGCCGTCTGTTTACATTTCCTGCTGTCCGTGGGCAGTTTTGCTTGTTGAATCTGCCTAGTGGGGCGCTGCCCCGACGCCCCTATGGACCAGCCGCCCCTGCTGCTTTCTGTAGTACACTGGGACCTCGTAGCACTAAACATACCCAAGTCACTGAACAATCAGGACTCAATGCTGTGGCTCTGGGATGAAGTGCATTAACCAATAGAGGTTCCATAATGTATGATAGTGCACTTCCCACTGATTAACATAACTTGCCTTTAATTTTCATATAAGCTGTGCGTTATTTTATACGTAGTTATCGGAGTATGAAAGATGAAAAAGTTACAAAATATTTAGCTTTTTTTCTTGGACCACACCCCCACGCTCACTCACCCCACCCCATTGCAAGCAGCGTCACAGTTCCCATACTTTTTTAATGCCCTTCGGCCACAGGGTATATCAACTTGTATAGGGCATTTATCTCCCAAGAGGGTATCCCGGCGCTTGTATACCAGAGGAACAGAGGGTTTGGAATTTAGCTGTTGTGTGACCCAAGAGCTTATAAGCAATCCACTCACTTCTGGTAAGGGCTGCATCTTTTAAGAACAATAGCAACTGTCAATCACCCAGGGAAGGAGGGCCAATGCAAATATGTTTGGATATAGTGGGCCCTTTACGCACAAATACACCGGCTATTAAGGGCCCGATCCATATTTAAAGGCCTGAGCCGAAGGCGAGGGCCTTTAACAAGTGAGCACAACTTTAATGGCTGGTATAGCCGAGCTACGAAGGGCTATAAAGCTATTAGAACATTCTGCCACTAGCGGGCCTTTACCGGTTGATAGAAGCACAGCGCACTCCATTGTCTTCAATGGAATGGTCCACATTCCAATAATTGTATGTAATAATCCTTGCAGCCTGAGGATTGGTCCACACTTGAGAGGACATGAGGCTGCAGCGAACTGTTGATTTTAACAACACCATGTTGGTGAACTTGTCAAACTTTACACTTCTGTACAATGGGTAAAATCCTCCAGCGAAGTTCACCCACGTATGTGCAATTAAAAATCTGTCTGCCCCTCGCTGAGCCCCAGAGATTGGCACAGGTGTAGGATGCGGGATTCACAAACGTGCGCGTTCTTTTTAACTTAAACAGCTTCATAAAATATCTCAACGCTCAAAAACACTGATAAATTCGAGACCTCTGTGATAGCAGGGACATGTGTCCTCTGTCGTCTCAGGCCACGATTTCCTTCAGTACTTAATTTGTAAATAGAAAAGTGCCGGGACCCGGGATATTCCCCAGGAGGCCCCGGCAGCCAACGCTATGGGTTGGGACCTCCGTCACAGCCACGTCAGCATAATACGCTCCCTGTTAAACACCGCCCTGCTATGAAAGTGACAGTTTGGACAATTCTTGTCACCGGCAGCAGTAATAATGAGCTAAAATGATTTTTTAAACATGCATTTAATAGTTAAACTGATGTGTTCTGTTCCTCTCAAACATAGACAGACAGTGCCTTCATGCTGGTGGTAATTATTTGCCAATACTGAGCACCGGCAAACACAGGCGCAAATTAAGCACTGGAGTTACCATTACCCCCTATGCATTGTTGCTGTTCATTTTTTCAATTTCTGCAATGGGTGGCGGCTCGCCTGCCTGCTGCAGGTCCCACTAATTGCAGCATCTCTTTTGGAGGCAGATCTGTGGATGGCGCGAAGGCACCTTGGTGTTTCCCCACTACCACTCTGGGCTTTGGCACTACCATCCATCACCAGGTGTTGGGTCTGTGGATGGGGCGATACTGTACCTGGGAGCACTGAGTTACTCAGCATGGCCCAGAACAGCATTCCACCCCACCCCGAGGTGCTGCTCTGGGACACTGAGAATGAGAGAGCCTAGATGTTTTCTGAATGTTATTTATTTTAGTATTAATGCAGGTCAACTGTGTAACATTAGACTCTTAAGCATGGTGGGACACATCACATGCATGGTCTAAGACATATCAGGATACTAAGATGACCTTAACTTGCCAGAGATCTTTTGCAGTCTGCCCAAGACTGTTTTATATCGGTGCTGAGTTAAATTAAATTCAGCCTAATAGAACTGGACTGAGCCGAATTAAATTGAACTGAATCGAATTGAGAGCACCGATTGGATTGGATTGAATTGAACTAAACTGTATTAAACTGAATTGAACTGAATTGAATAGAACTGAATGGAGTCGAACTGAACTGCACCCAATTGAAATGATTGGACTGGTTTCGATTGGATTGGACTTTTATCTAGCATGAGGTATTTGACCGCCCCTTGAACGGCAGACACTGCCCAGTCCAGAAGAAGCTGGACCGCTAAGTTTGGTTTATCATTGATTATCATTTCAAAGTCCCTACATTCTCAATATGTGAATCAAGACATATTCATTTTAAACAAGTGGTTCTAACTGGTCACTGCCGTGCTTGGGTGTGATGACTCTGGCGGGCTGTTTCTGGGTTCCAGATACACCGCCCCCTCCTGGCATGACCTGGGACTGCTGCGCCTGCTTGTCCTTCGGACTCAGCGTGTTTCACGGGGGTCACGTGGGTAACCGTTCAGAGTAGGGTTACACTCCAGCGCCCGGGGCACTGGTGATCAACATCACCCCTGAAGGATACTGCCCTAATACCATGCTTGGTACTGTTGCTAGGAGACAGGTACCTCCCAACATGCAGCTCAGGCACAGGCATTCCATCCATCTCAGTACACATTGCCTAAAACTCTCCAAAAGTTTCCCTCCAAGTAAATGCATTGTGAGAGATTCTCCCCTATTGAGATCTGTGAGGATAACAAACTCACAAGCACCTCTCACCTCTGAACTTGGGGTGACTAACTGGCATGTGTGCAAATTCAGGACCACAAGTTTATAAATTCAGGAGGAGAGGGTCAAAACTCAGGACAAAAATTCAGGACAAAAGGTCAAAATTCGGACAAAAATTCAGGACAAAAGGTCAAAATTCAGGACAAAACTTCGGGACAAAAGGAACATTTTACAGACACATCAGAGAAAGTTGTGCGGTAGTATAAAAGTAAGTAAATAGGCAACTACTTAAGTACAAGTCAAAAAAAGTTTTATATTAGATTGAGACAATCGTGCACTTCATGGTTTTTGGGTAAGCGCGCAGCTTTGAGCAACTGTGCAGGTAATTTTTTGTGGTATTTCATATGACAATAATCTATTTATACGGTTACTGCACTGGGTCCAGTCTGATATTTTGTTTACAACTCATGGTCCTGAGCAGGCATGTTTGTTGAGAGAAGGGGTCAGGAAGATCTGCTCGGATGGACTTTGTTTCTCGCATCTCATATCTGAGCGCCATTGTGAGATGTAAAGTGGTCGCGTAGGTGAACTAAAGGAAGGATTGCTGTGATGAACCCGCTATAGGGGACGCCTTACGAGTGTGTCAGCGAGTGGAACTTAAAATATGGAATCTGACTTTGCTTATGGGGGCTTTGCAGAGAGTTGGACTAGCTGACGGAAGTCTCAAAGGTGCTTTTCCCTGCAGCTTTCTTAAAGAAGACACAGTTGATACACTATTACATAGTTTATTTTTGACACCTTGCCTATTGCTACAAACACAATATACATCTCAAGCACAGCTCATGGCACTATGAGGCTCTCCCTAAAACAAAACATGCAAACATTTACAATTACTAGTTTAACATTCAAGTAGTAGTGGGTGTCACTCAAAATGTCATATGCATGACGTATAGATCTCACACATAAGCACACAGCAAATACAGAATAGTAACACACAGGCAACGGAGTAGCCAGGACATGTAAATACCTCCCACTTTGAACTAAAGCTCTGATGGCACCAAGAAAGCAAAGTAAGTCATCAAACCATCTCCAGAAGAGCTCTCTTGTCCAAGGATCTAGCCATTCATCCTCAATCAAACCCCTGATATCCACCATTTCAAATACACATGCTGACATCCATTAATTATTTCATCCATCATTCAGTCTTTCACCATTCATTCTGTCCTTCCATCTGTGTGCCCATCCACATACAAATCTTTTCAACCCCATGCAAACCTTTCCATCGTCTATCCTTTCATCCATCATTTCACTCATCCATCCCTTCATCCATTCTTTCACTCATCCATCATCCATCCATCCATCTATCTGCCTTTTCACCCAATCCACCCTTTTACTCATCCATCCATCCACTCTTCCACCCATCCATCCATTCCCTCATCCAAACAACCATTTACTCTTTTACCCATCGGTTCTTCACCCTACCTGCACTGGCCCCTAAGCGCTACAACGCGCACACTTCCGCCAGCAGGGCCGATGGCGGGAGCACTGTATATTGACATTTTCTGCTGTACAACTGCGCTCAAAACAGCGCCTCAGATGAGCCCCCAGGAACCGTCAGAGCTAAAAACGCGAACTTTAAAAGCGCCAGAAGAAAAGAACATTATTCCACTTTATGATCAATTTTCATTTCAAAATGACTCGGTAATGTAAACAGAAAATCAATGTGTGACAGTCGTGATGTGGGAGGCAGTGATTAAAGGACGGCTGCGGGGACTGCGGATTCCTTTCCGAGACAATAAAAGGAAGCAGACGCACTAATCAACCAAACTCTTTCTGAAGTTTTGTTTCACTTCAAAAGAGAATTGCCTGGAAATCGAGCGCCGCGAGGTCAGACACAGCCTCGAGCTAGACAAATCAGGTGGGAGCTCCCGTGCCACGCCCCCGAGGCGAGTCGGTGACGTCATCCCGTGTCAGGTTTGGGCACACCTCTACAACACAGCAAGGTTTTATTGGGCCCTTAGTCTAGCAGAGGTCTGTGGAAAACACAATGAAGGTTGAAATGGTCCCTGAACCACATTTGAATTAAAAAAAAGGACTTTCCCAAAAAACTATGCTGCATGTAACCATATTCAACACTAAAACGTGGTTCTGCACAATATATTTATTTACAGAAAACAATAAAGACCTCATACTAATTTTATACCAGGAAAAATGTAAATGTAAATTGATACTTGTATAGCGCAATACTCACCCGCAAGGGTCTCAAGGCGCTTGTACGAATACCGCTCTGGAACCCATCTGGCTTTCCCTGTAAGGCGTCCACTCCTGGGCACCCCCAAGGTGGAGACCAGGCATCCTTAGCGTTGTGGGGGCCGTTGTGGAGATTAAGCAAGCTATTGCCCAGAGTTGCAGAGTGGGACTCCATGATAGGAATAGGCACCGAGACGAGAATTATCAGGTCCGTGGAATTTTGAGCCCAAGACCCGCCGAGGCGGGGAATTGAATCCTGAACCCGGGCTAGACCTCTGCATCAGGGTCCGCCGCTCTAATCATTGAGCCACTGAATGCCGTATTTTTGTACCCAAAATGAAGGATTCGTTTGGGATCCGTATTTATGAGATGTAGAATTACATGTGTGTGCAAGAGACATGACATCTACTATTGACAGAAAAGGTGCATTAGTGAAACGATCACCGCAGATGAGCACATTTCTAGACCATTTTGTGGGGACCCACTACCCTTATTTCGTCAAGTGCATTTGACGTCACAGCATTACCTTTGGCATTTATCAAAGAATGGAGGAATCCCCAAATGCTGCAATGCTTACTAAGTGTGAAAGTGGCATTCACACCCCATTCCTAGTGGGAGATACCACTGTCTCGACTCTCCAAAAATGAAAAGGGAGAAAGTATAGGGCCCCGTGCAGCGGTGGCCCTAGTGGCCCCTCCAGCAATCCTTGTTCACTCATCCTTAGCGCACAACAATGTTAGACGTAAAAAAACAAAGTATAACAAAAATATCATGGTGTCCAATTGGTGAGGCTGCGGGGGGACGTTTGCACACGTCATTGCACACGTCAACGTCTTCCCCAGTTGCAGTTTTCATGAGGCTGTCACAGCAGAATTGGAGACAGAAATAATAAAACTGAATATAAGATGTTTAGGAATTACTATAGCAACAACCGAATGAACAGCATTTCAACCAAAGGAGTCTACACAATGAGTAAGAGGCAGAAATGATGCTCAGGCCTCCCACATTAAGGATGGAGTCGGTCAGGCAGTCAGTAGGGCCGCCAGGTTACGTGGTGGAGAGGATTATTACAGAGGGAGAGTTCCCTTGGAGAGGAGGCAGTCAGTCAGACCACCAGCAGCGGAGTAGATTAATGTGTTCTTCGAAAGGAGTGAGTCGGGTGGATAATCAGTTGTCTCAACAGCAGAGCAGTTGATTATTACAGGAACAATGTTGTCCTGTATAGAGGGGGGTCAGTCAGGCAGTCAGTCGGGTAACCAGAGGTTCGGTGGATTATTACAGAATCAGCATTTCCTGTGAAGAAGGGAGTCAGTCTGGCAGTCAGTCGTGTAGCCAGAACTTGAGTGGATTATTGCAGAAACTGCGTTCTCTTGTAAAGATGGGTGTTAGTCATATAGTCAGTCCCATCGCCAGCAGTGAACCTGATTGTTTCTGAGATGATGTTCTCTTTGAAAGGAGCATGTCTGGTGGATAGTCAGTTGTCCGACAGCAGAAGATTTGACTATTACAGAATCAGCGTTCACCTATTAAGAAGGGAGTCAGTCATGCAGTCAGTCGGGTAGCCAGAAGTTGAATGGATTATTATAGAATCAGCGTTCACCTATAAAGAAGGGAGTCAGTCATGCAGTCAGTTGGGTAGCCAGAAGTTGAATGGATTATTATAGAATCAGCGTTCACCTATAAAGAAGGGAGTCAGTCATGCAGTCAGTCGGGTAGCCAGAAGTTGAATGGATTATTACAGAATCAGCGTTCACCTATAAAGAAGGGAGTCAGTCATGCAGTCAGTCGGGTAGCCAGAAGTTGAATGGATTATTATAGAATCAGGGTTCACCTATAAAGAAGGGAGTCAGTCATGCAGTCAGTCGGGTAGCCAGAAGTTGAATGGATTATTACAGAATCAGCGTTCACCTATAAAGAAGGGAGTCAGTCATGCAGTCAGTTGGGTAGCCAGAAGTTGAGTGGATTATTATAGAATCAGCGTTCACCTATAAAGAAGGGAGTCAGTCATGCAGTCAGTCGGGTAGCCAGAAGTTGAATGGATTATTACAGAATCAGCATTCACCTATTAAGAAGGGAGTCAGTCATGCAGTCAGCCGGGTAGCCAGAAGTTGAATGGATTATTATAGAATCAGGGTTCACCTATAAAGAAGGGAGTCAGTCATGCAGTCAGTCGGGTAGCCAGAAGTTGAATGGATTATTACAGAATCAGCGTTCACCTATAAAGAAGGCAGTCAGTCATGCAGTCAGTTGGGTAGCCAGAAGTTGAGTGGATTATTATAGAATCAGCGTTCACCTATAAAGAAGGGAGTCAGTCATGCAGTCAGTCGGGTAGCCAGAAGTTGAATGGATTATTACAGAATCAGCGTTCACCTATAAAGAAGGGAGTCAGTCATGCAGTCAGTCGGGTAGCCAGAAGTTGAATGGATTATTATAGAATCAGGGTTCACCTATAAAGAAGGGAGTCAGTCATGCAGTCAGTCGGGTAGCCAGAAGTTGAATGGATTATTACAGAATCAGCGTTCACCTATAAAGAAGGGAGTCAGTCATGCAGTCAGTTGGGTAGCCAGAAGTTGAGTGGATTATTATAGAATCAGCGTTCACCTATAAAGAAGGGAGTCAGTCATGCAGTCAGTCGGGTAGCCAGAAGTTGAATGGATTATTACAGAATCAGCGTTCACCTATAAAGAAGGGAGTCAGTCATGCAGTCAGTCGAGTAGCCAGAAGTTGAATGGATTATTATAGAATCAGGGTTCACCTATAAAGAAGGGAGTCAGTCATGCAGTCAGTCGGGTAGCCAGAAGTTGAATGGATTATTACAGAGTCAGCGTTCACCTATAAAGAAGGGAGTCAGTCATGCAGTCAGTTGGGTAGCCAGAAGTTGAGTGGATTATTATAAAGTCAGCGTCCTCTTGTAAAGAAGGGAGTCCATCAGGCAGTCAGTAGGTTGCCAGAAGTTGAGCAGATTATCACAGAATCAGCGTTCACCTATAAAGAAGGGAGTCAGTCATGCAGTCAGTTGGGTAGCCAGAAGTTGAATGGATTATTATAGAATCAGGGTTCACCTATAAAGAAGGGAGTCAGTCATGCAGTCAGTCGGGTAGCCAGAAGTTGAATGGATTATTACAGAATCAGTGTTCACCTATAAAGAAGGGAGTCAGTCATGCAGTCAGTTGGGTAGCCAGAAGTTGAGTGGATTATTATAGAATCAGCGTTCACCTATAAAGAAGGGAGTCAGTCATGCAGTCAGTCGGGTAGCCAGAAGTTGAATGGATTATTACAGAATCAGCGTTCACCTATAAAGAAGGGAGTCAGTCATGCAGTCAGTCGAGTAGCCAGAAGTTGAATGGATTATTATAGAATCAGCGTTCACCTATAAAGAAGGGAGTCAGTCATGCAGTCAGTCGGGTAGCCAGAAGTTGAATGGATTATTACAGAATCAGCGTTCACCTATAAAGAAGGGAGTCAGTCATGCAGTCAGTCGAGTAGCCAGAAGTTGAATGGATTATTATAGAATCAGGGTTCACCTATAAAGAAGGGAGTCAGTCATGCAGTCAGTCGGGTAGCCAGAAGTTGAATGGATTATTACAGAGTCAGCGTTCACCTATAAAGAAGGGAGTCAGTCATGCAGTCAGTTGGGTAGCCAGAAGTTGAGTGGATTATTATAAAGTCAGCGTCCTCTTGTAAAGAAGGGAGTCCATCAGGCAGTCAGTAGGTTGCCAGAAGTTGAGCAGATTATCACAGAATCAGCGTACTCCTGTACAGAAGGGAGTCAGTCAGGTAGTCAGTCGGGAGTTGAGCGGGTTATTACAGTTGTGCGCCAACTGAGTCGCCCCATTCGTTTTAGAGATGAAAAAAACTGCATGTTTCTGAGAAATTCCATTGCTCAATTGTATTTTAACTATAATTTGTTTAAAATGACATCCATGCAACTAATTTGTGCTGTTAGAGTCTGTGCAAGTAATTGAAATCAATTAGCCGAATCTTGCATTCTGTTCGTCCCCTAATTAAACATGTTGAAATCTCCAAAGCTCTCAAGATCCCCAATGACCCCTGTCCACGAGGACCCCCCCGCCTCCCCCCCACCCCCCGCCTCTCAGTTCCACCTCCTCTTCTGCCATCTGACTTCTTTCTAAGAAGCAAAAAGTCTTTCAAAATGTTGTTTCCCATTCAGAGAGTAATTCAATGAATTGTATTTGTAAGGAATGAGATCACCCCTGGGAGAGAGACCTCAGCCCTGAGGAAAGAGGTCTCTTGCCTGCCACGTGCCCCAGTCAGACCCACAAAGAGGAACAGGTTTATGTCAGGAGTTTCACACTCAGGGATGCCGGCAGCTTGGCTCCAGCAGCACGACTAGAAAACAACTGTACAGTTAAGAGACACGGAACAATCTTGAAAGATATAAATCATTATTTAAAAAGACATACATTAAATCAAAATGAAAGAAAAATGAATACATCAGATAACGGGATCACAGCTAGTAAAGAAAACTAAACACGAATGTTGTCGAATGGAAAAAGCAAAAATGTGCAAGCATGACAAGGTCCTCCTGGCAGTTGGCTAAGATCTAGGCGCTTTCTGTGGCTGACCGGCAAGTGACCCAGCCAGATACAATCTGGGGTTTCATTAAGGACTTAAGCACTTTTTCTGAAAGAAGAGTATTTCCAGCTGTGCAAACCATAAGGCTACAGCGGGGAACCGACGGATGTGATGGTCAAATGGTCCTTCCACAGAACCGGACGTGCCAGATAAAAGTTCACAATGTGGAACACCACAAAGTTAATGCTGTTGCTTGATTTTTTGGGAGAGCCTGTAGGTTGCCCGTCCTGAATTGGAAATTTATTTTGAACCTCAAAGTTTCCTTCACAAGTCTTGACAGTATCGTTGCATTGCAGCCCTGAATACCTGTGAACGGGCTCCTCATCGTCAGTGCATTTGCCCAATAGCAAGGGGGCTCTCAAAAACTCAGACTTGAGATCCCACCAGAAATGTCCAGTACTAACTGGTCTGGTGAACTTCTACCAGGAAGACAATGGTGTCCCCTGCCCACGGGCATCTGCACCCTCCAGACTGAGGACAGGAGGTCCACCTGGACAAAGAGGCTTCATGGAATGTCCTTTATCCCTCTAAGCTCGGTGGGTCATCGGGCAACTAGTGGCACCAGTCCGTGAGCACATCGCTGGACACAGAAGTTCAGGCGAGCTGGACACGACTCTCTTCAATGACGTCTCCAAGGCAGCCTGGGAGTCTTCAGTTCTGCGGGCAGCTCTACGCTCCTCTTCAGAGCCTGGCAGGTTCTACCTTTGGAGCAGGTCCACTGTGGTGTTTTAAAGAGTGAAGCAGTCTGTCTCTGGTGACCATAATACTATTTTGAGGCTTCCACCTCCAGATTTGGCAGAAGTATTGCCTCCTTCCTTTCCTGGGTACATTCTTCGCATCATCAAAACAAACTCAAACATCCATGGATCAAGAAAATAATCAAAACAGGGACTCCATTATTTCCCCTCTCCACCCCAGTCTTCCTTGTTCAGAGATCTGCTCTTCAAAGTGTATCCCCTGCAGGATCCAACAGATGTTCCACATGTGGCCCGAACACCTGTGAGACCGGCTGCACTCGCTCTCCTTGGTCGCCCTTATGTCTGAGGATAGGTGGCAGAGGTGGATGTAGTTACAGAGGAGACACAAGGGTCTCCTTCCTTATGTTCTGGGAACTGTGCAGGTTGTCGTTGAGCTTCCCTTCGGCGAGCAAGGTCATCAGAAGGAGCGACTACACAGATGTGTATTCCAGATGACTCCCTACTGCTCGACCGCAGCTTCACCAAGTGATCTAATGACAACCTCGAGCACTAAAATTCTACATCCATGAAAAATGTCAGACACCACTGAACGCCATGTTGCTGGATTTGTACCTGTAACCCAGAAAATGTTTCCTACGGAGGAGACTGCAGAAAATGTCATACAAATATTAGGTATGGCTAGAAAAAGCTAAAATGAGGACACATTTTCTATAAAATGTCGAATATCATCCTCATCCATGTCACAAAAAGTCAGGTATGCTGAGTGAAGCATGCACTTCCAAACCTAGAGGCAGTCTGCCAATTTAAGCCCCAGGGATCTATTGCAAATACAGGGCTGACTTCAAATGAACAACTAGAGCGCTAACATTCTGTATTCAAGACAAAAGTGAGGCACACCTGAAGGCCACTTTGTTGGAATATGAGCTGCTGAATTTAAGCATTTCTGTTCAATAGACTAAAGTATAGAAGCACAGAGCTGTTAATGCAACCAGCTGGTTAAATATTGTGAGGAGATTTATATAATCTTTGTAATTTGAGGCATAATGTATTTTTACATGGTCTAAAAAAAAAAGATAGTTCAAGACAGAGATTTCTACCTACATCCAGGATCCCCTTTTCAAAGCTATGTAACGAGGCTACCAATCTTCTCTGTCGCTTAGTATTGTTATATTCCATATAGGTACCCCAATATAGGCTCAGGTATCATCGTAAACGTTCACCTATACTCTCCCCTACATTACACACACAACGATTCTCGGGGAATGACCTTTTACCTAGAAACAACGTCATCCTAAGTCTGACAAGTGGCACATCAAGGTAGACCCCCGGGGAGACCTTTGGGTATATAAACATCACATCTTACTGAGACAGACAGAGGAGATCAGGATTTCCCTGCCGACACACTGACGCGAGATGCTGAGGTTCCTACATGCAGACACTCCAGCTCCCAGTGGTCCAACAACCCTTGCGGGGTGTCCAACTCGAGACCAAGACAGGGTCCCACAGTCTCTCACTTCAGGTAATGTGATTGACTTTATCCTAGAGGGATTCTTGGCTGAACACCTACAAACATGCTAGGTACACTTGGGTACATCTAGTTAGGGTCGCATCGTAGGAGTACGCATTTTATTGTCATGTATTTTATATACTTGCCTGTATTTATGGTTATAGCAAAATGGTAGCAATCTACCATCCTTTTACTCAGTTAGTGCTTCTAATCATTTATATCTGTTACTGTCAAATGGTTGTTTCAGCACACCTATTTTACACTAGAATAACAACTGCTCAATAAATGCTTATTGAAAAACGTCCCCACCGTTTATTCTGTGGCTATCTCTGAGACTAACAGAGCACGAGTGACTGAGCGAAAAGCAGAACACTGTTTCCACGGTCCTGAGGGATCAGGGTTGTCATGTTTGATAGTTGCAAGAACTATTCTCTCCCTGGTAATAGGAGTTTCTAGTGGCACTGCGAGCTAGCTGGTATATAGGCCAACATACCCTGTGGGGGTGTCTAGAACCAATCTGACACCAATCCTACAGTGTGTGTTGTCTAAATGTCCAGATCATATAAAGGTTTTATATGAACTACACAACAGTATCTCCCTAATTTTAAAATGCTAACATTTTGGTAGACATCAAATGTTTTTTCAATATTCCTTTTAAATGCATGTGAGTAGATGTTTTAGCTGTGCGGGAAGCTCTTTACAGGTACATCTTATATTTAAAAATGAATAGATTTGTGTTCTAATGGGTAGTGATACCCTGCAAAGGAGTTGCTGTTTGAACATTTATTCTTTTATTTTTTACTTTTTTCCACTTCCTCTAGTTTCTGCATGAATTTACACTGGTATATAAATAATTTTGATTGCGAGTTAGCTATAAAGAAATTATAAAACAGATAAAATTATGTATACTTTGTATAAAAATGTCCCTCTGTATGCTTTATAAACTGCTCAATTAAAAGATAATTAAAAATATTTAAAATAATTAACATTGTAAATCAGACAAAACAATGAGGCTACATTTTCAAAACAAAGTGAAAACTGTCAAGGGCTAAACAATTTTGACAGACTTGGAGCACTTTAAATGTGTAAAACCAACAAATAGAAAATACTATTTTCAGAGGTTTGTTTATTTCAGGAACATTTAGCAGAAGACATAAAAAACAAACATTTTCATCTAAGTAGTCATCCCTCTGCACAGGACAGTAAATGATTCCAGCACTTTCTCCCCAAGTAGCATGCCTCTCAGTGCAAGCACATAAGCACATTGCATGAGCGAAGTGAGCGGTCTAGTTCTTTTTTAGAGCTCTGAGACTTTCACAGGCAGCTGCTAAGGGAAGGTGCTGTAGAGATATGTTGGTTGATGCTGTTACTAGGGTTGTCTCAGGTACTATTGTGTGTTTCCTGGGTGGATATCAGCTGGCCAATCAAAATGGAGCATTTTTGGCAGAGTAGAGGTCTCTGATTTACAACTGTCTATATTTCAGGACTCTGCTTCCATGTGACATCACTCACTTTATGCAAGTGATGAATGTTGCTGTGGTCATGGAAAATATGTGCAAAGACTCATCCTTCATGTGTGTCAGGGCCAGAGGCACCTGTCAGCTAAACACGTCCTGTTTCACTTTTTGTTTGGGGCAGGAGTTTCCCACTAATGGTGACGTGGCTTCCTCTACCTGCACCCACCCTCTCTGACAGCCCCATTGTAGGTTGGTCAGGCAATGCCAACAGAACCCACAGATATCCTTAGAAACATTTCAAACCTATTAGGTTTGAGGGTGGTAAACCTGCCCAAGCTGGAAAGAGAGAAATAGTTCCACCCCCACCCCCCTGCTGCTGCACAGGGGGAGGGGGGGGTTCTTCCTACCCACATTAACCCCTTGAGCGCTGCACGAATTCCCCCGCTGTGCGGACAAATTAATGAGTGGGCGGGGTTCGTACGGCCCCTGGCCATCCTCCCCACACGCCCACCGTGACGTCGGATGGCCGGGGTCTGTCCGAAGCACGCAAGGGGTTAAGGTCGAAGACATTGGTGCCTCGATATGCCTTTCACACCACCGTTTTCCTAACATTTGGCTAGAAGTGCATTCATTATAGATGCCTCCAGGAACCTGGGAGTGTAATTTTACAGCTTTTCCTGTCATTAGAAAAGTATGAATCCTCCTTCTGAAGAACCAAGTTTTAGAACCCAGCAGCGCCAGGGAAAACGCTCGAAGTCTTCGGATTCCCCTGCCTCGGCAAACAGAGACACGGGACACTTGTTGATGACGTCAAAGACCAAAGTTTATTGGCTGCAACACGGAACAGAGGTCTACGAAGCACAACACGGGTGGTTCGCTAGAGACTGCACAATTTCAATGAGCGGAGTATGGTCTTTTATGCCAAAAATCACATTCCAAAGTAGCATCGGTTACACACAAACTGACCAATGGCGATGTGACATTTCAAAAGTAGCGCATGACGACAATCCCATTTTCCGTTGTCCAGCCCACCAGAAATGACCAAGCAAATTCCAATATCCTGTTCGATCAGGCCGGACAAACCCATCATAAAACCTTAACCCAAATCAGTGATTATGTCGTAAAGGAAGGAACAGAAACAGATTGGAAGCAAGATAGAAAGTTGGGTGCAGGGTACTATAAACTTCGGCATGTCCTGCTCTTTGATCTTTATCTGACCAGCTGCTTAACAAGGAACTGGCTCAGCGAGGTCAGCCTCGGGCAAAGGAGTCAGTTTGGCCAGGTCTTTCAGAAGTCAGCTAAGGTGTACGTGTTCCAAGGACTCGCTCGGCCGCAGTCATCGGCCTATGTGAGGGCAACCACACAAAATGGCTGCCGTACACAAAATGGAACCCGAGGGTTCAAACTAAATCCCTGAATACATAGTGTTCTCATTGATCGATTAAGACGAAAACACTCGTACACACCGCACTCGTGATTTGCGGTCCGCTGACACCAAAATTGTCTAGTTCCGACAACCTTTATAGAACGGGTTCGGAACCACCAAACCACAGACCCTCAAACTACGGAACTACACTTCTGTCTTGTTTCATCATGAGGTGTGGCCTCTCCTAAACAGACAATAAACATCTGAGGTTTGACTTGCAACAGAAAGGATGGAAAGATGGCAGGTTCGATAGACCTCACAGTCCAGCCCTTGGATAGCAGTGGCCCCCTTGGATTGAGCACATCTTACAGGCTCGGAGATCACAGGGAGAGGACTGTAATTCTCGAACCCACAGGCCCCGGGGCATGGCTACGAGCAAGCTGCGAGTGGCCCAGGGGCACAGTGGGAAGATTGCGGGAATGCAGTATGCGCAGGCTAGAGGTGAATTATAGCTTCCACCTTCCTGCCCAGGATCACACCTTCTGTAAGACCTTCCATTGCTGGGACCAAAGCGTAAATGTTTAAATGCTGAGGGCGAGGACATTCTTTGGAGTGATAGTGGGTGATGTGTCATCCTCACCCTCCGCCTGCCTTTCCATACACATTGTGAGTGTGCAAAAAGGGTGGCAGCGCAACATGGCCTCAGGCTTCAGATGACAGTGCGCATGTTATTTCCAGTGACTCAACTGATGTCCTGACCTCCCTTCTAACCAGCTGTCCAGTCACTGTGGGGCTGACTCACTGCAAACACACTGATGCTTTAGCTTAAGTTATGTCCCAACCACCTTCTGTTTCGACCTGAGGAGCAGGTCCTGGGGCCAGCGTCCCCTAGGATGGTCTCCTGTCCAGTCCACTGCCCTCGGCTGCCCATCTGCTGTTCTCTGTTTGTGCCTTCTCTGCTTGTTTTTCTTCCCATTGTTTTGCCTTTTCTGCTCATTTTCTGCCCTATGTTTTGCCTTTACTGCTTGTTTTCTGACCCCTGTTTTTGCATTTTACTGATTGTTTTCTGCCGTCCACTTTCCCCTTTCTGCTCATTTTCTGCCCTTCATTTTGCCTTTTTCTGCTTGTTTCTTCCCTCTTCCTGCCATTCTCTCCTCCCGCCACTCAGTGCCCGCTCTTCCCAGGGCCTACTTAAAAGAGGCTGTAGCGCGACCCCTTGAGCAGGTCCTCGTTCCAGCTCCCCCTGCGACGGTCTCCTGTCCAGCTTGCCCGCAGACCGCTACCCTCTGCTGCCTGTCCACCTGCTACCCTCTGTTTCTGCCTCCTCTTCTCGTTTTTCTGCTCTCAGTTCTGCCTTTTCTGCTCATTTCTCCCCTCTCCTCTCGTTTCTCTGACGGCAACATCGCACCCACAGTGCCCAGATACCCCTAGGGGTGATAGAGCTGCGCTATACAAATTCTGAATGATTGAGCTGCACATGGGCGCGCAACGCCATCAGGAGAGTCCGGCTAGGGAAGACCTCCAAGTCTGTAGACCCATCTGTTGGGGTGACTTGTTGTATATTGATTCTTCTTGTAATATGGCTGACAGTAGTCATTAGCCCTTCCTTAGTGTTTTCACCTTCTCAGTCTCCCAGAATACCTGTGAGTGTTCTAATCTGTACCAGAGTGTTCTATCTGTGTCAGTTGATGGTCTGGTCAGCTGGCGAGGTTTTGTACTCAGCTGTGTCCTACAATAAATCTACATGTAATCAACTAGAAGTATCCTGTCATCTATCACCATTATATTTACAACATGACTCCACCCTCCTATATGTTTTTTTTAACGTTTTTCCCAAGTAGCTGTTCTTTTAATTTGAAGGCAGCCTCTCTTGTTGCCTGGCACCCCCAGGGTAGCTGGCACCGCCCCGCGAGTCGGACCAGAAGGTTGCAGGACTGAACAGATGCCAGAGCACAGGCCCTTTCTAAGAGTGCAGACAGGCCATATTTGTGTTTTTTTCTTCAATTTAATGCGTAACCATGGTAACTGATACACAAGAATGAGCACTCTGAAGATGGGTGGTGTGGACTGAATCCAGAAAACCACAGCCCGTCTAACTCTCTGGCACTTTGGGAAACAACAGCCCGGGTACCACACACCACACCTGTGAGGGAGGCACTGTGGGAAAAAGGTCCCACTCAGTGCAAGAGCAAGACATTAGAAAACTTTCCAACAACTCACAACAAAGAGTCACAGTGGCACTTGAACTAAAAGCATTGCAGGGAGTGTAACCCCCGGGGCTTTGAGTGGGCCGGGTCCCTCTGGTTCTCATACCCGGCAGTAATTAAAAACTGACTTTAAAATGGGTCCGTGCATGCCTAACTGCACGTCCGTTATAGGGAGCACAGTGGTTCTTTACTCAATAGTGATATCTTAACACTGACTGTAAAAACTATTACTATTCCAATGCCAGTGAGGAAGTTCCTGTTTGGATACATCTTTTATAGGGTGACCAGAATTTTAAATGCAAAAAAACGGGACATTTCATGAAAATAGAGGAAGGACTACCGTTATACTTCAAGCGAGCGGACAGAATGACTGCGCTCCTCATAATAGAATTACAGAACAGGCAGTTAGAACATACATAAAATGCAATTTTTACATCCAGAAGCTTGCCTGTTAATTAGATT
Source organism: Lissotriton vulgaris (assembly GCF_964263255.1). Lineage (NCBI taxonomy): Eukaryota > Metazoa > Chordata > Amphibia > Caudata > Salamandridae > Lissotriton > Lissotriton vulgaris. The sequence goes on along the minus strand of NC_141699.1, from coordinate 31,525,655 downwards.
GCTTTTCTGAAATAACTGCTAACTATCCCTGCTTTGTAAAACATAAAAAGCCCCTCCCACCGCTTTAAGTCGACCCTCTCTAAAAACCAGGACAGGAGCTAAATTTCCTGAAATCTACCGGGACAACTGGTGAAAAACCGGGACCGTCCGGGCAAAACCAGAACCGTCCGGGTACATCTGGGACGCCTGGTGACCCTATCTTTTACCACTACACAGAATGCTCTGAGCAGGTGGTAAAGGTACGCGGGAACCTGTGAGTGGGGTTTGAAGTGTTGGGGGTGGTGGGATAGGAGAGAGAATAGGAAGGGTCTCTTTTTCTTAAAGCCGGAGAAGAAGGTTCCCCGTCAAAAAAAAAGGGAGATTGAGATTCAAATGTTGCTGCAGCCCAACCCTCACATCATTTTTTGACTGGAATGACTGGATGGAGATAAGATAATCTTCTCCCACACCCGATGGAGGGTAAGGATGGTCAGCTGAAACATCTCAAGCAATCCGGGCCCCATTCACAGAACTAACTTAAGACAAAATCCTAAACTTACTACTTTTGGTATTCACAGAATGCATTTAGTAGTAGTAAAGTTAAGATTTTGTCTTAAGTCTGTCTTAAGTTTATTTTAAGTTTGTCTTAAGTTTGTCTTAAGTCAAACTTAAGACAAAATCCTAACTTTACTACTACTAAATGCCTTCTGTGAATACCAAGAGTAGTAAGTTTAGGATTTTGTCTTAAGTTAGTTGTGTATATCTGTGTATAAGGAGTTTTGGTCAGTATACCACCAAGAAAAGTGCAGCTCCAAAAGCCAGCATGTTGTAGCCGAGTGCTCCTTGGACTAGAACCTGGCTACTAGGAAAGCAGGTGAGGCAGTGAGAAAACTTCCGATATGGCTGCCGGCAAAAATGCGACAGTGGAGTCACACAGCTCTTTCACATCTCTTCCCAAAACCTCTTCGGGTCATGTACAGTCCATCTGCTGTGCCTGGACTCAGAAACCAGTTTCACTGTTGTGAAGGGCAAAGCTCTTCTGTCAGTTCCAAACCTATGATAGACTCATGCACACACCCTAGTGTAGAGCATAGAAACCTTCTCAGGGGTCTCACTGAAAAACCTGGTTCTTTAAACCAACAAAGAAGAGATTGGCACAGACGCTGAAAAATAAAAAGAATGCATTTATTAACCTCAGATGAGGGAGACTACGTCACACGGTACCCTCAGAAACTGAGGCAGTCTAAGGACTACAGAAAACAGGGACCTTATATATGCTTAGGGTTACATAGTCATCATAAGACCAAGGGGAGTTCCTGGTACATGTAAGCATGCAAAATGCCTAATATGGGCATACAATATCTGCTTGCTCGACAAAGTGGGAGGAGAGTTACTTCTCCATACAGCAGCGAAAATAGCCTGACAGTTCAATAAGAGGAGCAGGTGCATTCTACTAGCTAGGCCTCTCTGAGCATGTGCAAGGCTCTGAAGAGGGAAACAACACATGGCGAGCACAGGGCTAACTAAAATGGCTGCCAAGTACAAAAATGGTTTTCAGCTCATGCTAACAAATCCCTGCTATCTTTAACGCTAGCACTTTGGTGCAAAGGTGTGTGCCTGGCACACAGCAGCTAAAAATCACCGGTGTGAAGGAGAGGGTAGGAGAGGACCATATCACCGTACACAAAGTGCTCTCCTGCTCCCTCCCTGTCACGCAATTGAAGGACTGGGTTCTTTAAGACCCAGCGGTGCCAGGGCACAACACCTGAAACCTTCGTGGGTAACCTGCTCCGGCGTACGAATGACAGAGACACGGGACACTTCCTTCGGCGTCAAAGATTCAAGGTTTATTTGCTGCAGGGAACACAGAGATCACAGGAAGTACATCGAGTGTAGTTCGGGGAGACTGCTTCAAATTGGTTCTGTGGATCGCTCCTTTTATACAGTTTTTACCCATAGGACAACATGACACACAAAAGTTTACAACCCGGTTCCCACCATTACCCCCGGAGGGGTCGCTTTGGTCACTTTGATACACATGAGGTCCGGAACATAAGTGCGGAAACATTTGGTGGTTCCCAACTGTAAAAACCATCTTCCCATTATTAGCGAATTCCAATCAGCAGTAAAACAGATCGAAATAGGAACAAGGACAGGTGCAGAGGAAAACGGAGACAGTGGGGAGATCGGAAAGGGTGTAAAAGGGGAGGTATCGGGAAACACGAGATACAGGCATCAAAGGGACGTGCCTAATGAGATGCATGGCTGAGACAATAAGTCCGTGCGGCAAGATGAGCCTCGGGCAGCGCCATCTGCTTTACAGTAGCATCCCCCCCCATCATAAAGACACTTACAAAGAACATGTGTCTTCCGCAAATATCTTGGGAGTCCCAGGGTCGCGAAGCGGACAACGTCCGTTCGCTGGCTACTTGAGGGCAAGAGACAAAATGGATGCTGTATCTAAGATGGAACCCGTGGGTACAGATGAAAAACCCACATAACAAACGAACGGTTTAAGTTAGCACAGCGAAACTGCGCACACTTACTAAACTCGTCATTTGCGGTTCATAGATACCAGACTCGACCATATTCGTGCGAGTTAAAAACACCACTTACAATTGTCACGGAACCTCAGACGCTCCTTTTGCCCTCATGTAGGCAAGCACTAGTCGGAATCATATTCGATATTCATCAGACCATCTAGATGTTGCTGTAGCATAGTTCTGTCCAACCGAGTCCCCTTGGTAACAGGTGGTTGTCTCATACACGTTGCAGCACAGAGGCCACATAAGGCAGGACCACACTGCACACAAAGGCAACACGTGAACAGGAACACCACAACAATTCCGATGATCATCAGAATCTTCCAACCCCAAGTCGACATCAAGCCCCAAAACCACCCAAGTAGCGTCCAATCCCCTACATCCACGTGTATGGATTCGGAGATCTTATGCAACCTCGAGATGGCTTGATAGACAGTTGGAGCATTATCTGGAATGAAAATGCAGCAGCTCGAATGGATCACCTTACATACCCCACCTCGATCTGCTAAGATGACATCTAAAACCATACGGTTTTGTAACGTCATAAGTCTCTCCGCCTGAAGTTCAGTGGTGATATTACCAAGGGCACTGGCAGTAATATTAGCTGTCGATTCTACCACTCGAGTCAACTGTCTTAGGTTCCTACTATTAACCATAGGTCCCCAAAACGGGAGGAAACCCTTGAAAAAGTCTCCTGCCTCTTGACCGGCAGTATCTTCTTCGCTAATTACGCCTCGCACAACTCTAGTCTTATGATAATCGGCATCTACAGTGAACGTCGGAGGCAACAAATTTGCAATGAAACATGAGCCCATGAAGTCAGCGGGCAACCATGCATATGCACGATCATAACAGATAAAGTATGTACCCTTGGCAGCCAGAAACACAGGGGACGAGACCATCGGCAGAATGTAATTTTCAGTGCAAGCACTCGCTCCAAGTCGGGCTTGCGATCTTCGGCCACGACCCATGAGACAAAAATTACCAGTGTGGGGTACGACCCATATCGGAGGCGAGCTTTTAAGCTGCTTTTCGCTAGTGAACACACTATATTCACCTCTACTTAGGACCCTATAGGCCTGTACCTCTTCTTCGGGAATAAGCGAGGGATCATAGATATCGCTATCTAAATCCTCTATTGCTATCGACAAAGGTTTTTGATACGAGGTAGGACCAGAGTAGGGGGAACGTGGTTCTCGAATGGGGTGGAAACCCAGTGCGCTTCGAAACATTGTTTGAAATGCTCGAGCTGACCCTTGGGAACTATACGGTAACACCAGATATGGAATTCCCTTATCCGTAGTATGTGGCATCAACCCACACACCCAACAATTAGTAGTGTTAACCACTAACTGATGCTGATGAAGGAGCTGAATAAAGGAATTGTTGCGGAATTCTACACGTCTAGCCTGTTCGTGTTCCGGTAACATATGAAAGGAATGAGGAGAAACAGTGGAGGTAAGTTTAGGGTAAGGAGTAGGAGTAGGTGTAGCAGGTAAGAAGTAAGACATCGTGTAATACACCCCACCCGCCAATAATGCAGAAGCAGTCAAAAACAATACAAATAGTTGGAATATGAAGCATTTGGTACGACTGAGTTGCTGCAACTTGAATCTATGAGCCTGAGCTCCTTCCAAATCATTCAGCTTCGAGAATGCCATTCCCTACGACCGTCCGCAACGTTTCTTGACGCACTTCGTTCTGTGTAGCAATAGTCAATCCCTAGGAGTTCCCAGGAACCGACGGCCTTTAACCTAGCGTCAAGACCTACTATCCAGAAGGAAGTACGCGCGCGGCCCTACGGCCTTTAATGCACAATATGTATATATGCAAAACAAAGTCTCTCAGCTGTGAAAGCAAAAAGTATAAGGAATGAAACTCAATATATATGTACAAAAATAATTACAATGGTACGAATGCTCAAACTGATCATGGAAAACGGGATAATGCAGTTGTCAATACAGCAAAGCAGGATCTTTTATTAGTCTTTAGTGCTAGATCGTAGAAAGTATCGAGTTTTCCCAGGACGTGTCTGCTCGCCAAACAGAGGATCCGTTGAAGAGACAGCGTCCCGATGATCAGTTGAGTGATTTGGTCTTGAGTCTTTTGATGATAATTGTTCAACAATGTCTTTCTGCTGCGCTGAGGATTCTCCAACAGGCTGTGCGTCGCTAAAAGGTACAAACGCCGGCAATCCTTCGGTTTCAGTTGATGAAATGCCTCTCCTTACCCACGGGTCTGTCGGCAAAGGGATAGGGACCCTTTTGGTATGGGTGGCATGCACCCAATTCTTGCGTCCCTCGAGACGAACAGCAGTCCTCGTGGCAAGGAGAACCTGATAGGGTCCAGTAAACCTCGGGTCCAGGTTATTCTTGCGTGAAAAATTTCTCGTCACCACCCAATCTCCGGGCTGGAGCTGGTGGCCTGGACCCTCCGTCTGCGTCGGCAATGCGTCGTAAACCTGTTGGTGAATTAACCTCAGTTTAGCAGTCAAGTCATGAAGATAATCGATCAACATTGGGTACTCAAGATCACAGAACATTCCTGGCCTAGGAACCCCCCACACATTCGCAGGACGGCCGAACACTATTTCATAGGGACTAAGCCCTACTCGGGAGTGTACAGTCACCCTAGTTGACAGTAATGCTAAGGGTAAAGCGTCAGGCCACGAGAGACCAGTCGTAGCCTGAATCTTTGCTAGCTTTAGTTTGAGGGTGCCGTTATACCCTTCAACCAATCCAGCTGACTGGGGATGATTGGCACTGTGGAATTTCTGATTAATTCCAAGGCCCTTACACACACTCTTCATCACACTACCCACAAACTCACTTCCGTTATCTGACCACACGACTCTAGGCATTCCATACCGAGGAAAATATTCCTTCAGCAGGATTTTCGCAGTAGACAAAGCAGTATTGTCTTTGAGAGGATAGGCCTCGACCCATCGGGAGAATGCGCAAACCACAACTAAAACGTACTTCAGGTTATTGCATCGCTCCATATGAATGAAGTCCAATTGAATCACCTCAAAGGGGCATGAAGGGGGAGCAAAACTGCCAGGAGGAGTTGGGGTTCCTTTGCCAGGATTGTACATCATGCACACCATACAATTCTTTACCAGACGTTCAGCACATTTCGTGATACCATCATTCTTCCACACAGGAGACAATAATTTGCAAATACCTTTCGCGCTAATATGTGCTAACCCATGCGCCATTGTCACAACGGCCAGCACATACGCATCCGGTAACATCCATCTTTTCTGATCCGACAAATCAATCCAACAACAATTCGCATCCACCTTTCCCGTACTTTCTTTCCATTTCGCCTTTTCAGTCTCGGTGGCCTCATTCTGAATTTCTTTCACACTTTCGATAGTGTCTTCACACATGCTCGATTCTGTAGGCCACCTAACCGAACTCGTCACATACATTCGAGTGCTAAGGTTCCGGGCAGTCTCCTTAGCAATCTCGTCCGCAAACGCATTACCACGACCAACATCATCCGTGACCTTACGATGCGCACTACATTTAACAATCGCAACTTGCTTAGGCAACGTCAGTGCATCCAAGAGATCATTCACAAGCTGGCCATGCTGAATCTTCGTACCATGCGACGTCAAGAAACCTCTCTCTCTCCACAATCGTCCAAAACTATGTGCGACGCCAAACGCGTATTGGCTGTCGGTAAACACATTCACACGTTTCCCTTTTGCTAACACACACGCTCTAGTAAGAGCAATCAGCTCTGCAGCTTGGGCAGAATTCTGATTTAATCTTGCAGTCTCAACAACAGTATTCAACGTTACAACAGCATAAGCAGTAGTCACATCGCCATTCGGCAACTTAAAGCATGACCCATCCACATACAATGTACCATCCGGATCTTCCAATGGGGTGTTTTTAAGGTCCACTCGACCTTTTGTTTCTTCCTCTGTCCTCAAGTAGCAATCATGTTCTGCTACTTCATCTGACTCTGTGCTAATTGGTAACAAAGTTGCCGGGTTCAGAACATTACAACGTTTTATTTGAATGTGGCTTGCCAACAGCGTCAACTCGTAACCAGACAACCTCGCACTCGTCAAGTGCTGAGTTTTCGTCCGATTCAAAAGAGTATCGACTGCATGCGGAACCATCACCGTAAGCATATTATCCATGACCAGTCCTGCTGATTGTCGGATGGAGACCGCGGCTGCCGCTGTTGCTCGTAAACAACTCGGCAATGCTCTAGCTACCGGGTCCAAGGTCGAGGAAAAATATGCACATGGACGTTGCTTACCACCAAAAGGTTGCGTTAAGACACTCAACGCACAACCTTCTCTCTCGTGAACATATAATGTAAACGGCTTGCTATAGTCAGGAGTACCCAACACAGGAGCCGAACACAATGAATCACGCAGTTCAGAAACACTTTTCTGACATTCTTCCGTCCATGGTAAAGGAGTCGAAACATCCTTGCACGTAAGAGCCACTAATGGTTTCGCTAGCAATGAAAAATTTGGAATCCATTGCCTGCAGTACGACGTGATACCTAGAAAGGCACGCACATCTCTTTGGGTTGTTGGCACAGCCATGCGTGCAATTGCTGCAATTCTCTCTGGGGTCAACCTCCTTCCCTCCTTTGACAATAAGTGACCTAGATAGGTTACTTCTTGACAACAATATTGGAGTTTAGTAGGTGACACCTTGTGATTTAACTCACAGAGATGTTGCAGCAACGACACCGTAGCAATTTTGCAAATGTCCTGAGTATCAGCAGCTACCAATAAGTCGTCGACGTATTGGATTAAGGCCGCACCAGCCGGCAACCTAAACGCATCTAGTTGACCCTTCAAGGCTTGGCTGTAAATAGATGGACTTTCACAGTAGCCCTGAGGAGCGCGTTTAAACCGGAAGCTGCGTCCACCAAGAGAGAAACCGAAAAGGTCTCTGCTCTCCTCGGCAATCGGGATGCTGAAAAACGCATTTTTCAAGTCGATCACCGAAAACCACGATGCAGAAGCTGGAATCAGAGTCAGTAGCGCCGTGATGTCAGGCACAACGGGGAATTGAGGAACCACAATTTTATTCACCTCCCGTAAATCGATAACAAAGCGATAAACAGGCGGCTTTGAAGGATCAGTACGTTTAAGAATGGGCAGTACAGGGCTGTTGCACACGTTTCCCCGTGTCTCCTCAATAACATCTTTCTCGATCAAATCATAGATGATCGCTAACAGTGCTCGTTTACCATCAAGGGAGATACGATACTGGGGAATACGTGGCAATCGCACATTAGATTTCAACTGGACAACATATGGGGAGATATCAAGTAGGCCCACATCGTTTGGACCCGATGCCCACAAAGACGCAGGAAGAGAACTCAATTCCGGTGGGAGCTTATCGAGGGACAAGTACATGGGAGAGACAACCCTCTCTCCTAACGTAAGCTTCACACCCGCAGGAGAACAATACAAAGTCGCATACAAACGTTTAAGCAAATCCAGGCCCAAAAGATTTTCACCACAACCCGTAGTCAAAATCAACGGAGCTTCTAGCTCACGTGGCCCAATTTTAAGGGGCAAAGGGCGCGAAACTGGATTGCTAACAGGGGCGCCAGAGAATCCAACGGAAACATTTGTTAAGCCAGACAAAGGTGCGCCAGGGAGTTTCGAATGCTTAATGGAACTTTTCGCTGCACCAGTGTCCAACAGAAAAGGCTCAACGACGCCCGATGTAGCAACTGCGACGTAAGGCCCTCTCTGATCAACCGGAACTGATACTACTCCCTCTCCTTGTCTTTGGCTCTCCTAGTAATTACTGTCGTCAGTTCCCTGATCGACGTAATAATCATCTACATTGTACTGCGCAGATCGTCCTTGCGACGATCCACGTTGATCAAAACAATTATCGAATTTTGATGAGTTATCTGAGCGATCGTTCTGAGCACCGCGACCTCTACCACGTGGTGCCTGCTGCGAACCACCCCGACCTCCTCTAGACGAGTTACCACTATTACGTTCATTCAAAACAGGACAATTGAATTTAATGTGACCCTCTTGTCTACAATAAGCACATTGATTGTACCCTAACGAGGATCTTTGGGAAGAGGAGTCATTACGAGTTTGAGATCGGTTTGATTGCGGCTGCGATCTATTCTGGTGCGAATTATTCTGATTTGAGCGTGGAGGATACGCTTGCTGAAGCAACACTTTAGTTTTTAGCTCTTTGGTCTTTTTATCAGCACGGTCGCTCTCTTCTTTCTCTCTGTTCTCATAATATTGTGTCGTAGCCAATATCTGAGCTGAAGTAGAAACGGCCCATGCACTTTCTGAATTCCTCAATTTATTGCTCAAATCGGGCAGTAAGTTCGAAACAAATTTATCCACGAACAACTTTTGACCACCCTCGGTGCCCATATCCTGTCCACTATGATCAATGAATGCCTCCTCAAACCTCGTGAAGAAGTCGGAAACACTCTCGTCCTTCTTTTGCTTACAAGCCGACAATTTATCCCAGTTCACCTTCATAGCTGGCATAAGAGTTTTCATTAGCGTTATAATTCTTTGAGGGAGAGCAGTAATCATCTGCTCGGGTTTAGCTCCACCAGTTTGTAAGGCATCAGACGCTACAATGGCAGCCCAATCACCACCTAGTTCATTCGGATGATTTTCCTGACGAATCTTAGCCCATTCCGGTTGCGGTACAACATTGCCAAACAGCATGTCAATATCGGCAAGATTCATTACCGTAGCATCTACGAGCTGCGATAGTTCTTTATAATACCCCGCAGGATTTTTTCGAGGGTCAGGCAAAGTTTGTTTCACCTGCAACACTTCCGATCGCTTCCACGGGAGATGTATCCACACTCTCTGGAAGTATGGAGGAATAATGGGGTTAGCAGTAGGATCGCCTGGCATCCACACTGGTGGAACCTCACGCATAGGAAATTGACCAGACCCATCTGTCTGTCTTTCGACATCCTCGACAAACAAGGCTTGAGGTATAGGAGTGGGACGAAAAGATAGCAACCGTTCAACAGCACGTCGAACATTAGTATCCACTATCAGTCCAGTCGAAAACTGAAGCTGTAGATCAGACAACGCGGTCAGCACCTCGTCAGGTGCGTCGGCCGATATCTGATCACGAAGAACCTTACACATTTCCTCGAACACAAATCTTTGGGTTGGTATATTGAATTGACAAAACGTGTCGAGTACAATACGTGGTGGATTTCTAAGGGGATGTGTCATCCAACCCATCGCCATATTATATAGCGAAGCACGTTCCCTTCCACCAGGAAGCTGACTACGTCTCTGAGGACCATCTGAACCAGCGGACCCAAGAACAGGTCCGAGTGAATGAAAGAAACTAGCCGCAAGAGGAGAATTGCGACTACGAGTAGAGGGAGAAGCATAGGACACAGGGCTAACAAGTGAAGGAGTAGAAACAGAAACAACAGCAGGAGTTAATAGAGCAGGAGCAGTAGCGTGAGCAGGAGTATGTGGAAGCGGAGGAGCAGTAGGAATAGAAACAAATGTAGGAGCAGGAACAGTCGGAAGGACAGGTACAGGTTGAGGAACAGGCAAAGGAAGAATAGGTACAGGAGCAGGTACAGGGGGAATCACAGGGGCTGTGGTACCCTGTACGTACGGAGGTGGCGACTTCATAAGATAAGACATTAAAGGATCCTCAACTGACTCATCCTTCTTTTCCGGCTCCGTAGGCAAAGTAGGATAGCATTTATCTATAGTCATACGCTGTAATCTGTCAAACACTTCCTTTTCCCTAACCTCCTTATCATGCTGGAACTGCTCTGCTTTCTTTACAATGGTACCAGCACTATCTCGCTGATTTCGTTTAGTCTGTCTGATTTCTTTCTGTCGGGCTTCTTTACGCCACAACCGAAAGGCATCAAACATGGCCGGCCTTGACTTTTTCGCGAACAATTTAACCTCTAGATTATCTAAGATCGGGGCCTCGAAGCTACCATGTGGTGGCCAGCGAAGGTCACCATCTTTCTTTGTATATTTGATCCAGTATTCATTAAAAGTAATCGGGCCTAGCCCATGTTTGCTATATAATTCATACGTGGGAGTTCCAACCGGAGGTATCGGACACGAGTCCTCCAGTCGGGAATCCATACCACAAGGCCTGAAACAACTAAACAAAGTACTGCGACCAGGCATCTTGCACACTAGCCGAGTTTCACAAACTTCAAGGGTTACGGGATTTACCAAGTCCCAGCAAAGAACAAAACCCTCGGTTTTTGGCGGCTGCAGTCGTCAAATAACACAACAAAGTACGCTGGCAAAGTGTCACCGATAAAAACACTCACACAGCGTTAACAACAAAAACACTCGCTAAAGTGTCAACAACCAAGAACTCTGGGAGCGACCCACAAATACTTAACTCAAAGATCGATGGCGTCACCAGGAAGGTCCGTCAATCGTCTCGCTATACCAAGGTCTACGCCAGGCGCCAAAACAGGTCTACAGTCAGGGCAGCAGTCCGTCGCAGCCGTCAGGAGGCGGGAATCTTCGCGGGAAAAGTCTTCGGGCCATTTATTTCGACAACAGGATCGATGAAGCGGAGTGCACCTTCCCTCGGAGATTTCACACGAAGTTCCTCACGATCGTCGGGCTTGGACCGGTACCACTGATGCAGCCCCACGTTGGGCGCCAACTGAAGGACTGGGTTCTTTAAGACCCAGCGGTGCCAGGGCACAACACCTGAAACCTTCGTGGGTAACCTGCTCCGGCGTACGAATGACAGAGACACGGGACACTTCCTTCGGCGTCAAAGATTCAAGGTTTATTTGCTGCAGGGAACACAGAGATCACAGGAAGTACATCGAGTGTAGTTCGGGGAGACTGCTTCAAATTGGTTCTGTGGATCGCTCCTTTTATACAGTTTTTACCCATAGGACAACATGACACACAAAAGTTTACAACCCGGTTCCCACCATTACCCCCGGAGGGGTCGCTTTGGTCACTTTGATACACATGAGGTCCGGAACATAAGTGCGGAAACATTTGGTGGTTCCCAACTGTAAAAACCATCTTCCCATTATTAGCGAATTCCAATCAGCAGTAAAACAGATCGAAATAGGAACAAGGACAGGTGCAGAGGAAAACGGAGACAGTGGGGAGATCGGAAAGGGTGTAAAAGGGGAGGTATCGGGAAACACGAGATACAGGCATCAAAGGGACGTGCCTAATGAGATGCATGGCTGAGACAATAAGTCCGTGCGGCAAGATGAGCCTCGGGCAGCGCCATCTGCTTTACAGTAGCATCCCCCCCGTCATAAAGACACTTACAAAGAACATGTGTCTTCCGCAAATATCTTGGGAGTCCCAGGGTCGCGAAGCGGACAACGTCCGTTCGCTGGCTACTTGAGGGCAAGAGACAAAATGGATGCTGTATCTAAGATGGAACCCGTGGGTACAGATGAAAAACCCACATAACAAACGAACGGTTTAAGTTAGCACAGCGAAACTGCGCACACTTACTAAACTCGTCATTTGCGGTTCATAGATACCAGACTCGACCATATTCGTGCGAGTTAAAAACACCACTTACAATAGTCACGGAACCTCACAATGCAGCACATCATTTTTGGCTGCTGCGCTGCGTTCCGTGAGAGTTTCTTCACTAGCACTATCAATCACATTTGGCCTTGAATGGCAGCTGGCAGGGAAAGTTTAAAATCTTGGATTGTTCCTGGCTGCTGACATGTCAGGCACCCCACTCCAGCTCACTAGATAGGAAATGCAACTTCCAACTTCACCTCTGTTTCCAAACATTGTGCTGTGTAGGTTGAAAACTCAATCCTCTCTTACTTAGACTAATGCAGCACTCTCTCCAAAGCCCCCCCACAATACCTCTTGTGTTGCTAAAAGCCCTAACTGACCTTGTGTGAAAGCCACATCCGAGCTTGTTATCCACAACCCCAGGACCTAAATTCAGCCTTAAGCCTGAGAGTGGCCGCTCCATCCCGACCAGCCCCTCCCCCTGGAACTTGCTGCCGGTGGACATCAAGCTCTCTCCCTCGACATCTTCAGGAGGGAGTGGAAGATGACTCTGTTCGGATAGGCAACTTTAAGTAATGCACCTAGAAGGTTAGTGAGCGCTATATCAAAGCCTTTGGTCAGTATTTCTGTCAGTCAGCACATGTCACTGAACACATGCAGTGATATCTCAGTAACCTGTCAGCATGAAGACAGACCTGAGTTGTGACCATAAACCCTGCATACCTCTGGGGAAGGGGCAGTTTCCAATGAACTATATTTGGTCAGACTGAGACATCTTGTAACAAATATACGTAGACTGAGAGACGCGCTTAAGTTTGTCAGACTTGTGGTGGCACAATCAGTGCTGCTGTCCACATGTGACACTAACATACAGGCCCTGGGTACCCTACGTGCTATATATACAAGGAACGTATAAGTAAGTTACCCTATGCCAATTGGGGATAGACCAATTAAACATTTACTTATAAGGGTTAGATCATGCGCACTGAGGCCTGATCAAAAGGGCCCACCAATACCCAATAGTAAAAATGTGGGGGCAAACAAATTGGGTGAATCTGAAAATAGTGATTGTCTCACAGTTATGTACTTTCATATTTAACATTTCTGACTGACCCACTATAATAGTATGACCATAGTATGCAGCGATCAGCAGGACATTGTAACTTATACCTCATACATTCACATTAGACATATATGCCATGAGGGTTGTCCATCACCAGCATTGTGCAGCCAATATACCAGCCATCACCAAATGAACAGGCAGGGAATAACTGCAGAGATGTGCCACCCATTGCTGGTCAAACAGAGGAATTAAATCCAGTCCACCACTGCAAGTCCCTACTATCCATACAATCTGACCTCTTGTTTACATCTGACATAGACACTCAGATATGGGGCGATGATAAAAGTGCCCATCTCAAGAGGTCTCTCCGCTTCCCTCTCCCTCTAACCATGCCAGCTCAGAACCACAACTGTACACAAAATCTCAGAATAGGCAGTCTAGTGCGGGAACCTGCGAAGGAGACTATATAATCTGAAATACCATCAAGGGACCTGCAGTGCTGTTTCATAGCAACCATCGCACTGAAAACTATAGCACTTCACCATCCAACACACTGCTCCCACTGCATCCCATGGCACCATAACCGCACCTCGTGGTCATCACGCATGACATGGAAACACTTCCACATAGAATCAAAACAAAAACAACACCCTTCCAACCACACACCCTACACAGTGTACCGTGCTACTCGTGTAGGCAAGCGCTTCAGTGACCCACATAGGGGTAGTAAGCACTATACAAATGCTACAACACAATATGTAACACAAAGCTGGTTGAAGTATGGTTGTAAGCACCCTACACACCTACAATAATAAGCACATCTTGTTTATTTGTGCCTCGTTGCTGTGTTTACTGGCGCTGTTAGAATGCAAAGTTTTTAGCGCAGTGCTTCTGAGAGGCTTGATGCTCTGACCTCACCATGTGGCAAGAGGGGTTTGAGTCAAGATAATCATTTTTGAAGCTTTTTAAACTAAACAACTTTTGATCTTGGTTAATAAGCAGATTGTGATGTTTTGATGGGGTTGTGGAATACATTTCTACATATGGAAGTTCATGAAAGGTCCTGTTCATTGGGTTGTTTTGTAGCTGCAGAATTATTTCCAGTTATGTTGCTGTGTTCCGGGTGCCAACTCACTTTCACAACTTGGTGTCAACATGATGAAAAGAAAAGCATGCATCGCAAACTCACATTATGTTCCCAATAACACTGGCCTTAGTTTACAAACACATGGAAACAGCACTTGTGCACGCCTGTGTGCGTATGTTAGCACAATAAGGCAAAAACTAATATTTTTTCCAGTTCTGACTATTCATTTGCAATCGAGAGTAGGTCTGGGTGAAATTTAAATTAGGCTAGTGTAATTTGCATGTTTTCATGACTTTCACATTGTGCTTGTTATGCAAAGTTCCCAGAATTACACCATTATGCTAGTTTGCGAAGTTACATGAATTTTGCAGTAAAAATTGAGCTCGAAAGCACCAAAACAAGTGAATGCAAGCAGCTGTTGTTTGTGGTGCTTTTGTTACATGCATCCTCGCCCCAAAATAATGTGAGAATGCATTTTGAGCAAAAATGCAGCACTAAATGCCACATTTGCATTTTGCATAAACATGAATAATTTAACGTAATTATTTCAAAGTTCTGCAGCCATTAAGCAAAAGAAAATAACACATTTTTCGCACACTCCTGATCATGGCAGATAAGCTCGCTTACCAGGGCTCGCTTTTTTCCAGATTAATTCCCAAAATGGAGAAAGCCGGCCTAATGAATCCGGTCAAATATTGGAGAATTGCCTCGATGAGGAAAAGCTATTCCCTCAAAAACATTATGATTTTCAAGGAAAAAGAATACTAGACCTCGGTTTCAATCTCTCATCTGCCACATAATTAATTGCTAAGGGCCCGATTCACAAAGGTAAACAGAGACAAAATTCTAACTTTATGACTTTTAGTGTTAAGAAAGGGCATTTATGAGTAGCAAAGTTAGACTTTTCTCTCAGTTAAACTTAAGTTTTGGTCTTAAGTATAATTGAGATCAAAAAGTCTAACTTTATGACTCGAAAATGCCCTTTGTGAATCTAACTTTACGACTCATAAATGCCCTTTGTGAATACCGAAAGTCATAAAGTTAGACTTTTGTCTCAGTTAAACTTAACTTTTCGTCTTAAGTATAATTGAAATCAAAAAAGTCTAACTTTATGACTCGAAAATGCCCTTTGTGAATCTAACTTTACGACTCATAAATGCCCTTTTGTGAATACCGAAAGTCATAAAGTTAGACTTTTGTCTCAGTTAAACGTAACTTTTCGTCTTAAGTAAAATTGAGATCAAAAAGTCTAACTTTATGACTCGAAAATGCCCTTTGTGAATCTAACTTTACGACTCATAAATGCCCTTTGTGAATCTAACTTTACGACTCATAAATGCCCTTTGTGAATACTGAAAGTCATAAAGTTAGACTTTTGTCTCAGTTAAACTTAACTTTTCGTCTTAAGTATAATTGAGATCAAAAAGTCTAACTTAATGACTCGAAAATTCCCTTTGTGAATCTAACTTTACGACTCATAAATGCCCTTTGTGAATCTAACTTTACGACTCATAAATGCCCTTTGTGAATACTGAAAGTCATAAAGTTAGACTTTTGTCTCAGTTAAACTTAAGTTTTGGTCTTAAGTATAATTGAGATCAAAAAGTCTAACTTTATGACTCGAAAATTCCCTTTGTGAATCTAACTTTACGACTCATAAATGCCCTTTGTGAATCTAACTTTACGACTCATAAATGCCCTTTGTGAATACTGAAAGTCATAAAGTTAGACTTTTGTCTCAGTTAAACTTAACTTTTCGTCTTAAGTATAATTGAGATCAAAAAGTCTAACTTTATGACTCGAAAATTCCCTTTGTGAATCTAACTTTACGACTCATAAATGCCCTTTGTGAATCTAACTTTACGACTCATAAATGCCCTTTGTGAATACTGAAAGTCATAAAGTTAGACTTTTGTCTCAGTTAAACTTAAGTTTTGGTCTTAAGTATAATTGAGATCAAAAAGTCTAACTTTATGACTCGAAAATTCCCTTTGTGAATCTAACTTTACGACTCATAAATGCCCTTTGTGAATCTAACTTTACGACTCATAAATGCCCTTTGTGAATACTGAAAGTCATAAAGTTAGACTTTTGTCTCAGTTAAACTTAACTTTTCGTCTTAAGTATAATTGAGATCAAAAAGTCTAACTTTATGACTCGAAAATTCCCTTTGTGAATCTAACTTTACGACTCATAAATGCCCTTTGTGAATCTAACTTTACGACTCATAAATGCCCTTTGTGAATACTGAAAGTCATAAAGTTAGACTTTTGTCTCAGTTAAACTTAAGTTTTGGTCTTAAGTATAATTGAGATCAAAAAGTCTAACTTAATGACTCGAAAATGCCCTTTGTGAATCTAACTTTACGACTCATAAATGCCCTTTGTGAATCTAGTTTTACGACTCATAAATGCCCTTTGTGAATACTGAAAGTCATAAAGTTAGACTTTTGTCTCAGTTTACCTTTGTGAATGGGGGCCCTAAAGACTTTTGGTCTCAGTCTAAAATATTTTGGTTCTCAGTTAAATATTAAGACAAAATCTTAAGTTCAACTGAGACAAAAGTCTAACTTTACTACTCGTAAATGCCCTTTGTGAATACCGAAAGTCATAACATTTGACTTTTCTCTCAGGTTAACTTTTTAAATCGGGCCCTTAAACTTTCTTATTATTCATAAAATATTAGGCATCATTACAAAAATAATAGAACTTTGGGTAAAGGAAAAAAAACTTTTTTCTGTGTTTGCTGTGGGTGGTAGAAAGGATAGAAAAGAATGAGCACGGAAGACACACAGAAGAGTGGGAGAGGGGTAAGGGAGGGAGAGGAGGGCACAAAGCAGCAACAGAGGAGGAGGCGCAGGCTGACTGGCAACACTGGGTAGAATGGGTGAGACCGGAGAGGCATAGAAGGTAAAGGGGGTACAAGGGACAACCCCTTCCTAACGAGAAAAGAACAATCATGAAAGGGGGGTCGAAACGCATTTGGGGTCGGAGAGCGGGTTAAGAGGATGGAGCTGTAGGTTGTCCATGGGGGTGGTCCAGAGGAAGAGAATGGAGAGGGAAAAAAGAAACAACTAAAAGACAAACTGGGTTTAAGAGTTTTCACCGATAAGAAGAAACCTCACTGGAGTGGTTTCATCACCCTGTGTGTGCCATTGGAGGTGAAACAATTGTGAAAATGGGTTTAATGAAACAGGCTATCAGAAACGATTTTCCTAAGTTTCATTTTCATTCATATCAGATACATGCCTATCTGAGATCAGAGTGGAGAGATGGTGCTGCTCGCACTCTATGAGCATACACAAACACACATGCACATGCATACGAACATACATCTATGCACAGGCTGACACAGAAAATTACACACATAGAAATATGCACACAACAGACAACACACACAGGCATATCTGTGTCCATACATGTATACACACAACATTCGGCATCACACACATGCACACACACACACCTAGGCCCTTTTACAAACATATATACACAAAACGCTCAACTGTCCCTCAAATATCCATTAACACAGACAAACTATATGAACCTATGCATTCATGTCTGCATACACGTATGTGTGCACATGCACACAGACACAAGTGAACACAGACACGTGACAACACATACACACAACCCACTGCTAATGTACTCAGAATCTGTGTCTGAAGAGAACACTGACCCAGTAGTGTAGCAAGGATTACATGGGCCCTGGTGCAATCAGGAAAATGGCCCCTGTGGCTGCTGTTAGGGAAGCACAATACAGCAGCTAGGAGGGTTCAATAGGCCCCTTAGGGCTCAAGGGCGCCGGCGCCACTGTACCTACTGAACCAATGGTAGCACCAGCCCTGTACAAAGTCCTCTAAACAACCTTCTGGTATGTTTCACCGCCACACAGTATGGGCTCGATTTTGGGGGTGCGGTGCAGGGTCCGCCCGCTGCCCCACCGCCATAGCCGTGGTCATACTGCCCGCCAGATTAAGAGTTTCTGACTTTTTTAAGGTAATGCTTCAGAAAATGGGCACCGCAATTGAAACACCAAAAACAGTTCCTGCAGACCACGGACTGAGCAGTGCATGCCATGCAGGAACTGGGGTGCAAGCACACAGGGGGGGCACATGTTTTGCCCCCTGTGTGCATCCCCATGCGAGGGCGCCCTTTGTTTCCTCTCCACTGCGGTGTTCATGGAGGAGGAACCTCCATGACACCGCCAGTGGAGAGGAAAGTCATAATATGGCGGTTCCTTGGTGGATGTGACAGGGCTATGGGAGTCTGACCACCCTAGTCTTAATTGGGCAGTCAGGAGACCGCCACCGCTGTGTCCCCATGAGTCTGGTGGTCCGTGGACTGAGCCCTAAGTATCTGCCGACAAAGGGGAAAGTTGAAACGCTCTTAAACCACGAATGCTGACGTCAATTGTTCGAACTTTGTGGTTCCAAAAAACTTTGGCCTCGTGGGTGTAGAACTAGAGCGAAGGCGGGTGAGCAGGCAGACATCACACCAGTGGCCAGGACAATAGAAAGCTTAGACAGGATGGGGCAGTCAGTGAAAGGCATCAAGGGTGGGAAATGTCTGAAAAAGGAATAAGCATTGACAAAGCCAGTTAGTTAGATCAGGTGGGCGTACACTCTCCAACCTACTGTGTAAAAGTGCAGACAAAGGCATCTGAGAACAGATTCCACCCAAAAATGCTTTCATTAGTGTTCACTAAATACTGTTCTCAAGCTGTTCACTGACTGATTTTAAATTTAAAATAGTTCTTAATGGGCTCCAATGGAGGTGGAAGGCAACACCCAACCAG